>NC_134483.1:25163396-25514229 GCF_040206685.1 Ascaphus truei
GAAATCAAGAGTGCAATGGAATTGATTGGGAGGTCATGAGGGCAGTGAGATTCATAGGAGCTAATGGTTGTATTGGGATTCATGGAAGCATCATGGTTGCACTGGGATACTGTTCTGTTTTCATTGTTTTACTCATAATTGTCTATTGTGTGAGGGTATAAATTTTGTATGTATTATATCAGCGTAAACTTTTGTGTATGTATCAAAGTGTATAAGGAAGGATATATGTGTATGCATTTGTATCAGATGGAATAAATGTATATAATGTGTGTATATTTGTTTTTGTATATACTTCATAACTTTGTGATGTGTAATAATCATTAAATATACTGTACATAACAAAACACATTAAATCGCAGTGGGGCTGACAAGGTCACTTTCTGTGGTTTGTAACAGATTTTACTGCCTCCAGGACAGTTGACATCTTATCAGTTTTTAAAGTTTACCCTCTTTGTGAACATTGTTACTTTCAAAGTGGGTCTTTCTTCTATTACCCCTTACCAATATCCTCTTTTTCAAATTGCTCTTCAAAGATGCAGTGTGCATGTGCGTGTGTGCGTGCATGCGTGCGTGCGTGCGTGCGCTATTTGTGAAGGTACCCCTGATGTGCTATTAAAGTTTGACCCCAAAAAATTATATATTTTTTAAAAATGGGAGCCACACTCAGACCACGTTATAAGTGGATGTGCATTGTAGCATATTGCGCTATAACGGGGTTGAGCTATAAATACACACACACAACAGTCCAAAAAGAAAGTCTCTTTCTTACTGTGTCGGTTTCTGTTGTAGCTATAGGGGAAGGCCTCTCTGTTCTCCTGGGTCAGCATATATTCCTATACTGTATGTACTTTTTGGAATCTAACTACACAAAGCTATTGTTCTTTCCAAATATGTTTTAGATGTGGTTAGCAAAATTCAATTGTGACATTTTTATTGAAATCCCAATGTAGTCATTTTTCAGTGAATTAGCAATTTCAACTTGAAACATGTAATCAGAAATTAATCTAATTTCGGTTTACCGGCAATAGTTCATGTACTGTACAGTACCTTTAGATTCAATTGTAGTCTTCTTTCAATATTACAGCTGTTATATGTACCCAACAGGACATTTCTGTTCTAGATTGTTGATAGAAAATATTTTTAAAAAAAGTATGTTCTCTGGCCCCAATTTTGAAGCACAAGTTTGACATGCAGATGTTTTTCTTTAAGAAAAACAATATTTTACATTGTGCATCTCATAGCAATATGATTTTGTGCATAACATTTTTTCGTAAAAAAACATATTTCTAAGCATCGCTTCAGAGAAAATGTTCCGTGTTACTATCTCTCAATGTCAATCTAAATTAATATGGACTTGAATAATCGGGCATGCTTTTTATTTGAGTACTCTCAGAACGATAGCCATGGGAGAAAGTAACATTTCCACAAGCTACACCAGACAGTTGTTAAAGATTGGTTCTCTCTTCGGGGAAAATGTGTCAAGAGTAAATGCAATTGAGGCGATTTGGACATAATCCAAAAGCAAAAACAGTAACAGGAAGTGGAATTTCTTTCAGCAACACAATTTTTACACGGTTTCTTCAGTTACCATGCGAATGTGAAGTCTTTTTCTCTGGAGAGATAAATGTTTATGGCATTAGTACAGTGTGGCTAATAGACTTTGAAGTAGAATGTTTGATATAAAGATGACTTAAACACATCTATTTGAATAGGAAGTGGATTTTTTTATCTGGCTAAAGGCTGGTTAGTGTGTGTTCTTTTTTTTCCAACATCATTTTTTTATACAGTAGCTGAAACAAGCTATGCATAACTATATTTAATACACAAGTGAAATACCATTTAACAATCATGATTCCAACACATTAAAATGACATAAAATATACATTTTCATTTTTTGGATTCTGTTATAAAAACAATCAATATGTTTGGTACATACAGTACATTATGTAGAAGAGATGATTGTACACTCGGTAGTGGAGTTCTGCACAATTGATTGTGTTAGTCATATGATAAATCACACAGAATGTACCACTATGTTCAAGGACATCTTTGAGTTTATTTAGGAAAATGGTGGTTACACTTTTTACAGTACTTTTTGCATAACTGTAATTTGGGAGTTGGAATTTGGGATGCAATTTAAATAGCCACAAAAGCTTACAGTTGGGCTAGTATTACGGGTTAATATACACACCTTAGATGTTTGTAGACAAGTAGCTTTATATTAGTCTCTCTCTCTCTCTCTCTCTCTCTCTCTCTCTCTCTCTCTCTCTCTCTCTCTCTCTCTCTCTCTCTTTCTCTCTCTCTCTCTCTCTGTCTCTCTCTCTCTCTCTCTCTCTCTCTCTCTCTCTCTCTCTCTTTCTCTCTCATACATTTATTTAACTCAGTTGTTCTATCAGCTGTCAACTCTGTCTATTAGTGTACTATTTATATAGGATAGTACTATGCATTTTTTATCATTTAGGATTTTGACAAGTTTTAATTTATATACCCTTCTTTGCATTGGATTTTTATAATCTGAAATAATAACTTATTTTATTATGCAGGAACCAGTAGTAGTCCCCCTACTGCTGCACAACTTCAGATTGAAGCCGGCACCCTTTTTCTCCTGCTGGCACCCCTTCCTACAGTAAAGTTACAGGTCTCCAACTGTCACAGCAATCTTATCCTACAGTAGATTTGTCCAAATCCTTTCCATTTATATTTCTGTTATCCAACTGTGGTCCGTACCCTTCACCTTAAGCTTATTAAGATGGTCTGTTATTTCTTTTTTATCTCTCAACAAGGCAATTCCCACCTGTCTTTAGTCTGACTATTCCTCGTTTTGTTTTTCTCCTTTCTCTAATATACCTAAACAAGTGTGTTGTCCCTTTTCTTTACTGATTAAGCTAGTTACTCTTCTGCTTGGGCCTTTGCACATCTGATTATTTGCTTATAAAGTACCACTTCTGCTGAGCCTGATATAGTTCTCTATTCTCCACCCTCTGAATCTGATTATATTATCTAAAAGCTGTCTTTTTAGCTTTTACAATATCCTCCACCTCCTTTGAGATCCATATCGGCTTTCTTTTCCTTGTTTTTGTTTTAACCTGCCTGACACAAAAGTCTGTTGCTTTTTGTATTGCATTTTATAGTTTTTAGCTAGTTTTAAGTTTTAAACTCTGGCACTCCACTCAAATACTGTACTGCAACCCTGCCAATAAATACCTTAAAAAAATTCCAATAGCAGGCCTCCTATAACCTACAATCTTAAATTCATATGGTATATACCAGCCCCTGTCTTTATACAAAATCACACTGATTGATGATCACTGGAACCCAACTTTTTCACTGACAAGTACTGTACGTCTAATGCTTTGTCCATATTGGCAAGTATTAAATCCAGGATTACTTAATTGCAAGTTGGCTCTCCCCAATTGCTTGAGGGATGCCCCTTGTAATTAATCCAAGATGTCCCTGCGTCTTGCTGAACCTTTTCTTTCATTATAACAGTTCTAAAATAAAACCTTTTTTTCTGTCACTTTACTAAAATGTTAATGCATGTTCTCCTTCTCTCGTCTGGATTACTGCAACCTTTTCCTAACTGACCTCCATTGCTCATCGCTTTCTACTCATCAATCCATTCAAAATGCTGCCGTCAAGATCACCCCATTTTTCTCTCAGGGAGTATTGACCCTTCTCCTCCTGTAAACTCTGTTCTGACTAGCTATTAAAATCTGCATTCACTGCAAAGTAATTTTTTTCTCCGTTAAGGCTCTCCCCGCCTTTGTCCCTCCCTCTATCTAATCTTTAATCTCTAACTACTTTATACCCCTGCTCCCTAACTACATTTGCCTCAGGTCTGCCTTGGACTCAGATCTCTACTCTTGAACTCTTTACCTCTTAAAGTCCACAAAGCACCATCTTAAAAGTATTTGAAAACTCACCTGTTTAATTAAGCATTTTTTTAGTCCTGAATGACCACTAATCATTAATTACAGTATTCTTTCTAACCAATGCACTCAAATCACTCCTAACATTTTTGTTAGTCTCCTCGGGTGTCAAGTAGATTGCAAACTCATCAGGGAAGGGAGTCCATTCTCTCTCTTTTTTTTTTTTTTTTTTAACTTGTAATTTATTGTTTTTTTTTTACACAAGTTATTTTGGGGTGGGAGGGAAGGGGTACAAAATAAAAAGGGAGGGGAGAGGGATGGGGAGGGATACATTTCAACTTCTGCTTTGTTTTCGGTACAATCAATAAAACTTTGTTACACTTGTATTTACTTTTCGGCTTGATTCACATTGCAGTTTTATGATATAATATTGGGGGAGAGATTGTCAGAGATATATTAAGCAATTGTTTCCCAGTAAATCATCCACGGCCCCCATATTTTTAGAAAAGATTCATATCCGTCCTGAATTAAACTGGTAAGTTTTTCCATTACCATAATATAATTTAGTTTATTTTTTACTTCCTTAATTGTCGGCGGGTCGGTCTGTTTCCAATGTTTGGCTATTACTGCTTTAGCTGAAGGAATAATATAAACCATTAGTCTGTCTGTGTTCCACTTTACGTCCTCTATTGGTTACAGGATTAATACTGTCTCCATATTCAAAGGGCAGTTTAGTCCTGTTATTTTCCTTATTAACTTTTTAATTTCCCCCCAGAATTGGGACAGGTCCACCACATATGCTTAAATGACCCAATTTGGCCGCATTGCCTCCAGTATTGAGGGGAGGTGGACGGGAAAAACGAGTGGAGTCTAGCTGGGGTACAGTACCATCTATGTAGAATCTTGAGGTTAATTTCCCGCACTGCTGTGCATCTAGACGCCTTTGCTGACCTTTCATAGATATCCACCCAATCCTCCTTTTCAAGCGCCCGCCCGAGATCGTTTTCCCAGTCAACAGTGTTTTTGCTTGGCTGTTCTTCTTTCTGTGTGATTAGGGTTTGATACAGTTGTGTAATGGTGCCCTTATGGTATTCTCTTGCCAGATATAAATTCTCAAAATTTGTTAGGGGTCTGAAAATGTTTAGTGTGGGCTGTATTGAGACCTCATAATGCCTTATCTGGAAATATTGGTACAGATACATACAGTATCTGGTATATCGAACTCTTCTTTTAATTCCTGGAACGTTTTAACCTTATCTGCTTTCATCACATCCCATATTCTCCTCAGGCCTTTTTCTCCCCATATTTTAAATGCCCTTGATTCGAGAGCTGGAGTAACCCCCGGGTTAGACAGTATTGGAGTCAGGGGTGAGGGAATGGACGATACAGTACTAGACTTTGTCCCATAATTTTAAGGAGTGTGCGATAATTGGATGAGTCCTAATGTGTTCGGGTCTGGTCTCTTTTGTTAACCAAAGTAGCGTTGCCATATCCTTTGTCTGTGCCTCTGCTCTTTCTATGTCTACCCATGGCCTTTCGCCTTCCGCCATTGACCAGTATATCAGGGGGGCTATCCTGGCTGCCTCGTAATATTTAGTTAGGTCTTGCTGGGACATACCTCCTAACATTGTTGGTTTACTCATTAACCTTCTCTTTATTCTTGCCTTTCTGCCATGCCATATAAACTTTGTTATCTCTTTTTCTAGTTCTTTGATATCTCTCTGTGGTACTGAGACAGGTAGCACTTGGAATAAGTATAGCATTCTTGGTAGTGTATTAATTTTCACAGAGTTTATTCTCCCTGTCCACAATATTTGATGTTTATCCCAGGTCTTTAAGTCTTTTTTCAGTTCTTTGATAAGTGTTGGGAAATTTGTCTCGTAAAGTTTGTCACAAGTCTTTGTTATGTATACTCCTAGATATTTAATCTTGTCTGGGTTCCATCTGACGGGAAATTGTTTTTTCATATGTAGTTTGTCCTCTGTCGAAAAATTTAAACTTAGAGCCTCCGACTTGGTGTGGTTTATTTTAAAATTTGGGTATCTGCCAAATTCTTCTACTGTAACAAATAGTTTATGTAGTGATGTTTTGGGGTTTGTGAGTGATAGTAAGACATTGTCTGTGAATAGAGACACCTTATATTCCCTGTCGCCTATCGTTACTCCCTGTATGTCGTGATTCCCTCTTATTTTGGATGCCAGCGCTTCTATGCACAGTGCGAACAGCAACGGTGACAGTGGGCATCCCTGTCTGGTGCCGTTTGTGATTTCGAAGGGGGCTGAGGTATACCCTGATGTCCGAACTGTAGCTGTTGGGCCTATATACAGGGCCTGAACCCCTGTAATAAAACTGTACTTTATTCCCATTTTATTAATTACTTGGAACATGAAGGGCCATGCTACACTATCAAAAGCATTTTCTGCGTCCAACCCCTGGATTAGAGTCGGGTTTTGACTTTTATTGCTATTGTGAATTATATTTATAATTCTACGGATGTTATCAGACGCCTGCCTCTTTGAGGTAAAACCCACCTGGTCCAGGTGGATCAAGGTGTCCAATGCTTTATTTAGGCGTGTGGCTAATATTTTGGCAAATAATTTTATATCAGTGTTAATGAGCGATATGGGTCTATAGCTTGGGCAGAGCATGGGATATTTACCTTCCTTTGGGATTACAATGATTGCCGCCTCCAGCATTTCCTTCGGTAGCTTTTCTCCTTTGAATAAACCATTGAATAATCTCATTAAATATGGTTTAAGGGTCGATTCATTGTTTTTATAGTATAAGTTTGAAAAATCATCGGGGCCTGGGTTTTTAGAATTTTTAAGGGATTTTATGGCTGCTGATACCTCCTCAGCTTTTATCTTGCTGCCAAGCTGGTTTGCTGTTTGATTGTCCAATTTAGGGAGTTCGCAAGTATCTAAGTATTGATCCATGCTTCCCTTCTGTTTCGAGGTCTCCTGTGTGGTTTCGTTTAAATTATACAGTGTGCTATAGTATTTGACAAATTCACTATTAATTTCAGATGGGTGAAAGACTATTTTATCCTGGGCCGTTTTTAAACTAAATATATTTAGACTAGACATTTTCTTTCTTAATTTCGCCGCCAGGTATTTATTTGCTTTGTTCCCTCTTTCGTAATAGAGTTTGTTCGTCCATCTCATTGCTTTTTCTGTATCCTCTAATAGTATGTTTTTGATTTCGCTCCTGTTACGATCTAATTTCTTTTGATGGTGTCTGTTGGTACTCTTCCTAATTTTTTTTCAGGCTGTCATTCAGTTTCTCTAACTCTTATTCTTTTCTTTTTTCCTGTACGTTGCTACACTGATGATTTTGCCCCTCAAAGTAGCCTTATGGGCCGCCCATAGGATGGGCTCGCTAACCTGGTCGTTATCGTTTTGTGAGAAATAGTCTCATAAAGCTTCTCCTATAGTGTCTTTAGTTTCGGGTATCCCTAATAATAGGTCGTTTAGCCACCATCTCCCCCCTGGAGGGCCTTGTTTTATATCTTTTAATGTTAGCACTACAGGGGCGTGATCCGACCACGTGATGTTGTCCATTTCAGCGCTGAGTATACTGTCTGCGAGGTCTCTAGATATTAATATGTAGTCTATTCTTGTACATTGTTTGTGTGGTGCTGAGTAAAATGAGTAGCTCCTAGAGGATGGATTCATCGTCCTCCATGTATTTATCAGAGCATTTTCAGTTACAATTTTTTCCAATCTCCTATTTCTCTCGGGTTTTAAATTATAGTCTTTATGGGAGGGTTTCGCCTTGTCCTTTGTGGCGTCTAAAACTGTATTTAAGTCTCCCGCAATTATTAACCTCCCTTTTTTATGTTTTAATGTTTTTTTGTTTATGTGGAGGGACTTCTCTATAAAGGACTCCTGGTCCTCATTGGGCACGTATAAGTTAGCCACAGTGATGTCTGTCGTACCCAGTTTGCCTGAAATAATAATCATCCTTCCTGCCTTGTCCCTCTTATCTTATCTATCGAGAAGGGTGTCGTTGCTCTAAAAAGAATCGCCACTCCCGCTTTTTTATGCTGTGCTGGCGAGTGGTATATCTGGGGGAACATCTTATCTCTAAGACGTGTTATATCCTCTCTTTTTAGATGAGTTTGCTGTATACTGTAATATAAATGTCGCCCTTGTTTTTCTTAAAATCTCGGAACATAAGTTTTCTTTTCTCTGGTGAGTTTAACTCTTTAACATTTAGGGATATTATTTTTAGCTTATTGGCCATTTAAGTGGGTTTCCTTCGATTGTGTGTAACTTGTTTTTTTTTTCTTCTAGCTTTGAAACTGGTTTTTCAGTTCCAACCTGCTTGTCCTCTGATTAAATTCTCAGATGGGGTCTGGGTTCTTGGTGGAGAGAGAAAGAGAGAAAAGAAAGAAGAGGAAAGGGGGGGGGGAAGGAGGGGGGGGAAACCCCTCGGCCGAAGCGAGGAACACATATTATAACCTTCCTTTGGTTTAGATTTTAATTGAACCTCTATTAAAATACAAACTTTTCTAGGGGACCCGCCCTAGCTAAACTAGGTCTTAACTTTTACTGAGTATATACAAAGATATAAACTTGCCACATTCTGCATTAATCACATATAATCTAAAACAACTTATGTCCATGTTTGCCGACTTATTGTTCTCTTAGACTTTGCTATCGTTGGCTCCATAGACCTGGAATACAAAGAAGAGTGTTTAGTTCACTCCAGTTATTCAATTTAACTCTTCCTCATGTCTTTTCTTCCCTGTAAGAAGTTCTCCTTCAAGACTCCGGGTCAGCCTCGGTTCTAGGGATCCTTGAGTCTGGGTCTCTCTCCTTTGCTTGACCTGGTCTTGTCTTGGTCCTGTTCCATGCCTTTTTCTCCTGGGGGTGTGGGGGGCTGCCTCTGTTGCAATCTTCCTGATAATTCTGGGGTAATTTCTATCCCAAGAGATTCGATAAATGCTAGGCCTTCGTCCGGTCTTCTCATCATCGCCTGTTTATCGTTGTATGAGTCTTGGAGGCTGAAGGGGAAACCCCAACGATATCGGATTCCTCGACTTCGAGTAGGCTCGTAATATCTTTCAGGCCTCTTCTTTTCGCCAATGTTATAGGGGCGATTTCCGGAAAAATCTGGATGTCCGTTTCCTCAAAGGAAATTGTGTCTAAGTTCCGGGTCTTGTGGATTATTTCTCCCTTCACTGAGTAAAAATGTAGTCTGGTTATGATGTCCCTGGGGCCTCTTCCTTCATAATCTCTGGGTCTTAATGCCCTATGTGCTCTATCCATTTCCAGTCTTTCACTGTTAGCATCAGGCAGTATACTCTGGAACAGTCTCTGTAGGTATGGTTTAATATCTCTTGATTTTATAGTCTCTGGGATATTCCTTATCCTAATATTGTTTCGTCTGGATCTGTTCTCCGCGTCTTCCTTTGCATCTTGCAGCTCCAATATTTGTTCCTTGAGTATTTTGATATCTGATTCCATGTCTATCTAGGTTTCTGTGACGGTCTCCATCGTTTCTTCCAGACTTTTAGTTCTCTCTTCCACTGCCGAGATGTCCGATCTGAGCCCATTCATGGCTCCTTGTAGTTCCTCATGGAATGTATGTTTAATTTCTTCAACCCAGGCTCTCATGTTCTTGTTAAAGCTTGACTCTTTCTTCGATTCTGAGCCCGATTCTGTCTCCTCTTGGTCTCATGGTGGAGCCCCTGACTCTCTTCTAGGCGTATTCAGATTCATTGTCCTTTTATTGAAAAAGTTGATGCCTCTGGTTTTTGTGTCTTTTTTGGGGGGGCCATTCTGCCGCTCTGTTGGGATCCTCTCTCTTCCTCTCCCCTCCTTTAAAATTTCTCTGTTCATTCTTGTTGTGTTCTCCCCCTCTTTCTTGGCCCCTATCTCTTTTTTGCGAGTGGCGTGGTGTTTGTTATTTCATTACTATGCTCTGGTGTTCGTGACGAGCCAGGACCTCAGGGTATCATTCTATCTAGTGCTGCATATTTCTTGGTAGAACACAGAGAACACTGTATGATGTAAAGACACAATACATACAGATAAGGCCCTATTATTGCACTCAAAATCTGAAGAGGTAGGTCACCCTGGTAAAATAGCAACAACACAGGAATAATCTGAACCAAACCTAGAAATAGTATTTAAATATGGTTTATTAGTGTTGGTTAAAAATGGTACCAGAGTATATGGTGAATGGAATGAACTGAATACAGTGAGTGCTATTAGGGCAAATTGCCAGAATGTTAATCAAAAACACTGGAAAAATAAACATAAGCACTATGAATAACAGATAGCACACAATCAATGCCTATGGTTTAAGGCAGTGAAGGCTAGCTGTAGTGGATGACGTCACTGGAGCGCTATATAAAATATATACATCCACTGGAGGCAATAAAATGTGTGTGAACTCTAGCTCACTGTGAACCATACATCAATGATGGGTTAGAAGGCAAAACAGTAGCAGAGATTATCATTGGTAACACACATAGATATTAGTACAGCTGACATACATAGACCAATAGAACAATGGTGGTGTGAGCCCCACAAAAACTGTCCCTGCTAGTTAGTAACTACACACAGGGGCAGAAATGAGGGAAAGGGGTGCCCTACACACCAATATATGTTGACCCTGTGGGGAGAGAACAATACTGCAGGATCGTGTGACCCACTAGCTCTGACCCTCAATAACATACCCCTACAGCACACGGGGGGTGAGGGGGGGGGTTTGAGGACAGAAAAGAGGGAAAGAAGACCCTGATAATTTATCTGTGCTGACCCTGGGTACACGATCCTATCGATCAGCCTGGATGAGTGCCTCGTGGAGTGCGCAGCTGAAGAGAACTCGGGCGTGGACACGATGTGGTCTGCTAGGAGCTGCAGGCATCCATGCTTGAAAGCGTGACGTGTGACGTCATCACGTCCTCTGACGTACGTTTCGCGATAGCTTCTTCCAAGAGAGGGATAGATCTTCACTCCCCCCAGTGGCCAGTATTTATAGAGCTCTGCTGGGAGGAATAAAAATGTGTTAAAGTCACAGAGAGAGAAGAGGAATATGCAAATGGTAGAGAAACATAAGATACCACAATAGTAAAAATAAAATGGTGAGCGGGTGCCCACATAGTAGAATTAAAAACTGAATGTTAGGCAATGAGTGAGCAGTGAGTTAATGTCCACCCCTTTTCCAATTGAACACATAAATATGGTAATGTGATCAAGTTAAATGAATAATATAACAGGCAGTGAGTGATCTCATAAAAAAGGGGTAAAGAGAAAGCCCTCATTGAGACCGTTGGGACTTAAAGTATGTAAGTCATAAATCCAACGACTCTCCTTTTGAAGGAGAATACGGTCCCAGTCCCAGAATGCTAGCAAGTATGTCGATAAAATTCTGAGGCCATTCGTAGAGAGTTTCCCTTCATATCTTAGGGACACCTCAGATATGTTTCGAAGGCTGGAAGATATCTCGATTGATCATGACACATTCATGGTGGGTCTGGACGTTGAGACCCTCTATACGTGCATTCCACACGATAGGGGGCTCTCCGCCATAGCACACTATTTGCAGGGACGTGGAACTGATCTGCTTCATCACAATGACTTTGTGATTCAGTTGTTGGATTATGTCCTAACATATAATTACTTCCTGTTTGACGGCCGTCAATACCACCAGATCCAGGGTACAGCTATGGGCACAACGTGTGCACCTTCATATGCTAATCTGTACCTTGGCTGGTGGGAAGAGACGGTTGTCTTCAGTGAAGGTATGCAGGACTATACCCAATGGATTGACCTCTGGTGCCGCTATATAGATGATATATTCTATGATATTCTTCCTGTGGCGCGGCACCAGAGAGTCACTGACTCAGTTCATCAGTACCCTCAACAATAATGGACTGAATTTACGGTTCACGTCTGACATTCAGACTGACAGTCTGACTTTTCTGGATATTGCCATCAGCAAAGATCACAATGGTAACATTAATACCACATTACACCGCAAGGCTACTGCTACTAATAGCCTTTTATTGGCAAATACACACCACCCTAATCATTTAGTCAGGAACATCCCTGTGGGACAATTTCTACGTATCCGACGTAACTGTTCGACCCACAATGATTTCGAGGAACAAGCTAAAACACTCACAAGTCGTTTCATCCAACGGGGGTACACTAAAGGCTGCATTAGGAAAGCCTACTTAAGAGCTAAACGTTCCCAACGTACCACTCTGCTATATGGGACAAATCAGACACCTACGGCCACCAAACTGGTTCGATTTGTGGGTACATACAACAACAAGTGGAACAGTGCCAATATGATTCTAAAGCGTCACTGGCATCTACTCATGGAGGACTCAGATCTTAGACCAGTTTTGAAAACTTACCCGACACTTGTTTGCCTTAGGGCCAAGAACTTGAAAGATCAGCTGGTACACAGCCATTTTAGCAATGTGGCCTCAAAGACCTGGCTGCCTAAACGCCCCATGGGAACATTCAAGTGTGGTACATGCAAAGCATGGGAATTTGTCATTCCCACAAAGACTTTCTCCAACTGGGATAACTCTCGTCACTATACCATTAGACAGTTTTTTAACTGAAAAACCTCCTGAGTAGTCTATTTGGCCACGTGTGGTTGTGGCAAAAAATACGTGAGCAAAACCCGACGTGAGTTCAGGCGACGTGTTATCGAACACATCGGTTCAATAAGAAACCACTTGGACACCCCACTTGGACGTCATATTAACGAGGCACACAATGGCGTTACTGGGAACTTACGCTTCTGTGGTATTGACCACAATACCATTGGCCCCAGAAAGGGGGACTGGGACCGTATTCTCCTTCAAAAGGGGAGTCGTTGGATTTATGACTTACATACTTTAAGTCCCAACGGTCTCAATGAGGGCTTTCTCTTTACCCCTTTTTTATGAGATCACTCACTGCCTGTTATGTTATTCATTTAACTTGATCACATTACCATATTTATGTGTTCAATTGGAAAAGAGGTGGACATTAACTCACTGCTCACTCATTGCCTAACATTTAGTTTTTAATTCTACTATGTGGGCACCCGCTAACCATTTTATTTTTACTATTGTGGTATCTTATGTTTCTCTACCCTTTGCATATTCCTCTTCTCTCTCTGTGACTTTAACACATTTTTATTTCTCCCAGCAGAGCTCTATAAATACTGGCCACTGGGGGGAGTGAAGATCTATCCCTCTCTTGGAAGAAGCTATCGCGAAATGTACGTCAGAGGACGTGATGACGTCACCCGTCACGCTTTCAAGCATGGACGCCTGCAGTTCCTAGCAGACCTGACCATGTCCACGCCCGAGTTCTCTTCAGCTGCGCACTCCACGAGGCACTCATCCAGACTGATCGATAGGATTGTGTACCCAGGGTCAGCACAGATAAGTTATCAGGGTCTTCTTTCCCTCTTTTCTGTCCTCAAACCCCCCTTCTCCCCCCGTGTGCTGTAGGGGTATGTTATTGAGGGTCAGAGCTAGTGGGTCACATGATCCTGCAGTATTGTTCTCTCCCCACAGGGTCAACATATAGGGCACCCCTTTCCCTCATTTCTGCCCCTGTGTGTAGTTACTAACTAGCAGGGACAGTTTTTGTGGGGCTCACACCACCATTGTTCTATTGGTCTATGTATGTCAGTTGTACTAATATCTATGTGTGTTACCAATGATAATCTCTGCTACTGTTTTGCCTTCTAAACCATCATTGATGTATGGTTCACAGTGAGCTAGAGATCACACACATTTTATTGCCTCCAGTGGATGTATATATTTTATGTAGCGCTCCAGTGACGTCATCCACTACAGCTAGCCTTCACTGCCTTAAACCATAGGGGTTGCTCTGTGCCGGTTAATATGTGGGAAGAGGGTGGGGGGGCAGACCCGCGTCTTCCGACGGCGCTCCTGGCTGGCTCAGAGCCAAAATGGCCACCGCTCCGTGCCTCGCTGCCGCCGTGGCAGCTACTACTCTGCAGCTGCCTTCCCTCCACAGCGCTAGGATGGGTCTCCCGCCAGCCAGTTCCCTGCTGCTTCTCCTCCTATCTCCCTCTAAAAGCAGCGCTTCAGGTGGTCTGCCGGCGGTTCGGGCCTCTTTCATTCGCGACCGGCGGCCATGTTGGACTCCACGCCGGGGTAGCTCTGGAGCTCCGGATTCTGCTCGCGTGTCCTGTCCGCTCCTTACTCTCGTCGCCGCCGTTGGGCTGCTCCAGGCACAGGGGGGGGGGTGGTCTTTCTCTGCCTATGAGTCACCTTTTTATTGCTTATTATTGGGGTCTGTATGTTATTTGGGGGCAATTCTTCACGGTCCTGCACGGAGCTCTCTGTCTGTGCGACCGCTCAGCTTGGCTTCTGGACACGCCACCCGGGAGTCCATTCTCTTAATGTTACATTTATGTGTTAATGCACATATCCTATCTGTATTATTATATTTCCTGTATTATAATTGTATTGTAATGTCTGTAAAAATGATAAAGCTCTGCGTACCAGGTGAATGCTATAAAAAATATATATATATATATACTTACATAAATATATGCACAAATACTATGTGATTACTATGAGATCCAATGTAGTAAACTGTCATCCTATTAATGCCAATAGTGCCGATACCTGCATATTGAGATAGCTAACGCTGAGACTTTTTTAAGAAATTCCAGATTTGGGAAAATAGCTTTATTTAGGAAATCTATTTTATGGTATCTACACCATCCATGAAAGCATTGCCAAATCCTCTAGTATACTGAATATAGGTTTTCCTTACAGCCAATGTGATTTGTATGACTTTATGCAACAATCCCTTTGTTGGAGTAGGTTCCACTCAATCATCAAAATAAAACCCAGATCTCTGTGTTGTGATGCTGTACTAGTCCCTGGAACAGGAGACCTGAGAACATTGTCAATTACTATGACTTTTCCACTAACATGTTGATAAGCTGAGGAAGCCAATCTCTGCGTGGTCAAACTGGAATTATGGCAGTGATGGTGGTAATACATAGACCAGATGGAAATCCCATGGACAGGAAAGGGAGTCTACATTAGAGGCTTCTGGATGGAATCCACTTTAACAGAACATCTCCAGCTTTGTTTCCTGAAGTAATCATCAAATATGTTTTAAGAAGTCGTTATTTTATCACAAGCTGTTCGAAGATAACTTTATCTTTTTATCTTTGGTGAAAAAAACATAATTGACCTCACTATAGCTATTTAATTTTAAGAGATTTGCAGGCTGTCATGGGGAGTGACTGTGGGGCTAGAGTTCAGTAGCTGGGACAGGCTAGCATGCACATAGTGATGGTCATTGGAAAGGCACTGGTCAGCTGCAGGTAGCAAAGGTCATTGGACAGGTAGTTGTCAGAGGCAGGATGTAGGCAGGTATCAATGGTCAGGAGATAGGCCAGCGTCCAAGGCAGACAGCAAGCAAGTAGTGGTGTTCAGAATCTTCTGCCCTTCAAGTAATGTCCTCCAAATGACCATCTTCTTGGCTTGACTGGAAACCTTTGATGGAAAGCCCCAACCAATCGTGTATCATGGATATTCTCCTGTGGCTCCCAGGATATCTCTTCGGGAAGATTGCCTATCCAATGTACAAAGTACTGCAGTCCTTCCCTGGAGACTCTGGTATCTTGGATTTTTTTTCTACTTTGAATACTTCTCCACCATATATTTTGATAGGGTCAGGAGGAGGATGGATGCACCAAGAAAAAGGGTTCTGCCAAACGGTTTCAATAAATAAGCATAACATACAGGATGTATCCACGTAGGATCAAAGAGTTCCAAGTAGAAATAGACTGGTTTATTTGGGCCATGATTTTGAAAGGACCCATGTACTTCTGGCCAAGCTTGATTGTCAGAATTGTTAGGCGCAGATTACTGGTGGAGAGTGAGACTTTGTATCCAATTTGGAGGGCAGAGATGGGTGTGTAGTGCTGGTCAACTGTCCTTTTATACTGTTACTGCATCCCTAGATGAGTTTCTATCAAGGTTTCATGAATCTTCTGTAAGGAATAAAGTCTTCAAGAAATAGCTAGGATGTGACAAGGAACCAGAAAACAAGGATTAAAAGTCAGGTGAAAGCCATACTGTAGTTCATAAAAACACAGACACTTTGGGTAGAACTATGTTGTGCACTCCTGTATGCTGATTCCACAATCACCAAAAACTGATTCCATTCATCCTGAAGGTAATTGACAACATCGTAAGTATTGTTAAAGTGTCTGGTTGGTCCTTTCTTTTTTGGCTATTAGATTGTGGATGAAAGCCAGAGGTTAAATGCAGGATAATTCCCAGGATTGAACAGAAGCCTCTCTAGAGTTTGGATGAAAACTGTACTCCCCGGTCAGATACTGTATGTCTTCATCCGGGACCCGGTAAAGGGGGATTATTTAGTCGTGTCTGCTGTTGGGAGACCTTTTGTGGCGATAAAGTGACTCATTTTGGGTAGACGGTCTACCACCATAGGATAGTGTTGTTTCCCCTTGATAGAAAAATTCCACAATGAAGTCCGTTAAGATTGAACACAATGGATGTGTAAGTACAGGGAGTGTCCATAGTAACCCTAGAGGCGAGGCACAAGGGGTCTTCCATGAGGGCAATGAAGGGAGGGGAGAGAGGAACGGGGGAATGGAGGAAGGGGGAAGTGAGGAGCAGGGGAATGGATTCATACAAGATAGTTTCCATTCAGAAAAGGCAGACTTATTGGCCAAATGTTCCTTGTTCCCAATATCATAGCTCTTCTCTGCTGATGACATTTGAGAAAAAGTGGCCCCGATAACAGAGGCAGAAGCATCAACTTCCACTATGAATGGAAGTTCAGGATTCAGATGAAAGAAGAAAGGAGCAGAAGTAAAGAGGGACTTCAGTCATTCAAAGGTTGCATTAGCTACTGTTGAGCACTCAAAAGAAAAATAATTTTGTGTGAGTTTGTTAACAGAAGAAATGAGACCAGAGACAAATTTAATGAAAGAAAAAGAATAATTGAGAATATTGAAAGAATTAATATTTAATGAAATGTCCATAGAAATTGGCAAAGTCAACAGACCTCTTAACATCTTTCTCATACTTTGGAATTGGCTATTCCACAACAACCTCAATCTTACTAGGATCAATTCTCAACCCTTCAAGAGAAATGCTATAGCCAAGAAATTGCATACAGGTCTATTAAAACTGACATTTCTCTAGTTACATATGTATATATGAAACTAGAGAAATGTGAGTAAAATAAATAAATAAGTTCTTCAGTATTAGGTGATACCTTTCTTATTTGGACTAACAATTTGTCATAGGACAAGCTTTCGAGAGTTTTCCTCTCTTCCTCAGGTCAGCAATATTGGTTTACAAAGGTTTCTATAACTTAGACAGGGATTGGGGGGGGGGAAAGGAAGAATGAAGAACAGAGAGATGTAAATGAAGTGGGGTGGGGGAGGCACAGGAAGGGTGTTAAAACAGAAATTAGGAAGGTGAGAATTGGGGATGGGGGGCTGTACATCCACAGCAGCACAGAGGGGGAAGCTAAAAGCCCCACTAAAAGAAACCGCTAACGCGTATCTCGCCAATGGCGCTTTATCAAAGAGTGATTTTGACTCTTTGATAAAGTGCCTTTTGCGAGAAATGCGTTAGAGGTTTCTCTTTTTAACTTTTAGACTACATGCCTCAATACATTTTTGTTACTTTGCTTACATTTGCCTCCAATTCTCCTTTATTGCAGTGCTCCCTTTTTCAACTTTTTTCTACATAAATTGCAAGCTGCCTGGCAGCAATTCTATTGGACAGTCATAAGGTCAATGTGGAGGAAGTTCATCTGCATTTTTTCCGCCATAAAGTACACACCTAGAAATTCTTGATATTGTAGTGGTAGCATAGATGAAGGGGTGGAAGAAATCCATACATTGCTATCCTATCAAGTGAGCTGATTGTGGGAAGTAACAGAGTGTACAATGTTCTTAGGGAAAGTAACAGTTCTGTTTTTTCAGTTAACTTGAGGGTTAGGAACCATGAGCTAAGGAATATCCAGAATAACTGAAAACTGAGGTGAAGGAATAAGGTTGAAAGAAATCTCCTCTTATTGACCCGGCTCCACAATGAGAGTTAGGTTATCGGTTTCATGGGTATCGGGACAAGAACATATTGGAGAACAATTGACTACTTCATCTTCATAGGAGATCCTTTAGGTCTGGACCGAACCAATTCATTCGAGGTCCATTAATTTTTTACTCACACCTGAGTTAATCACAGCAGTGGTTGAGATTTGGCAAGTACCTTCATTAAGTATAGTCAGTAGGAAGCTGTTACGCCCTGCTCACCACAGACTAGACGAGACCCCGGTACTGAGATGGGAATGGGTAAACACGAGCCATAGACAAAGAGGTTGCGTCAAAATGTAGAGTGGTCTTGGCAGCCAGGAGAGATCAGAGTTGTCCTATACTTGCTGAGGTCTGTGCAGTAGAGGTCCGGATTGTAGAAGGAGGTAAGCCAAGGTCAGGGTAGGAGAGTGACGGATGGTCGAGGAAAGCCGAGATCAGTAGTCCAGAGAAGCGGTAGTCAAAGACAAGCCGAATCGGTACATGGGAAATCACAAGGCAGGGCAAGGCAAGGATCTAGCAGACAGGAGAGGTAAGCACAGGGAACAAAAACTATGCTCAGCCAAAGTGCCAGTGGCACAGCTGAGCATATATATGCAGAAGGAACCAATCCCCATGGGGGTGAAGCGAAGGTGCGGCCTCGCAGGGGGAGCGATAGGCTAGGAGATGCTATGGCAGGTGACGCTGTTTAAAAGCTGATTTTTTGCTTGACACGTCGCTTGGGAGCGTTGCACGTGCGTCGCGCGCGCCGCGACCAGGAACCAATCCAACGCGCATGCGCGCCATGCGGGTAGAGGGCGCCGCTCCAGCGAGGGAAGCCCTGCGCATGCATGAGGAGGCACGTGTGAGTGCGCGGGATTCCAGGGAAGCGGCAACGGGGTCCAGAGCGGAGGGTGAGAGGCTGCGCGTGCGTCGGCGTCTTGCGGGAGCGCGAGGAGGGCCGCTAGACTCCCGAGTCCTCACAGAAGCGAGGATGCTTTAAAAGGTATGTTACTATCCTCTTAAGTGATGAAAAATATGGGTTTTGACAGTGAATGTAGCTGGTCAGAGTTAACGGTATTCATGGTATGTGGTCTTTGTAGACCTTGAGTGCATGAGGACCTCCTAGTTTTCTTAGGGCTACTAGCGAGATAAAGCCCAGGATTGCCACAATACAAACATAATTCTTCAGAGCTACGCCGACTTCTTTCTACAGAACCAATTTTTCCTGGAACAATATTCACTTACGTTGGTTCACCTTCTGGAGCTAGGTAAAATTCAATTTTTAAAACCCTTGAAGTTGAAGAAGTATGAAGAACTTCTTAAAGCAGGCTGATGGAGATGAAATCTTGTCTCTCTAATCTACTATATGAAATTCGTAGGTCTATCTGGATACTGAGATGAATGAAGTCTTGCGACACCATTGGAACAACAATACAAGCAAGTTCATCCTTTATCTGATCGGACAGGCCTCTGCAATCCTGGAACCTCTGTTCTAATTAATTCCACATTGTATCAACTTACCCATCGTTGGACTTCAGCAGTATACTCCACAGCTGTACACTTTCCTGTGGAGGTTTATCACAATTGCTTCAGCCATAGCATAGCAATAAGGGTAATCATATTCAAGGCTTATCGCATCCAGGAACTCTTGTAGGTTCCTTAGCAAAGGCCTATTCTGCTTCAGTAGAGGGGATACCCAGGAGAGGGTCTCGCCTTTTTATAAGGAGACATCCAGTTCTATTTTATCACCATCAGTAGTATAGATGGAGGCTGCATCTTAAAATGGAGTCTACACTGATAAAGGAATCAGCTTACCTGGTGCCGGTCACTGCCGAATTTCTCTGAGAAATTCCACATTCTCTGTGGAATGCACATTGAAACTGAGTTTCTGCATTAACAAGCCAGCTATGTACATGCCTGATTTGATCTCACAGAGTTGAGGAAGAAACAAGGTTAACATGAAGTTTAAGCACTTCACCTTGCAGCTTGGCGATTTGGCCTTGAAGGTCAGTTACCTGAGTTTGTAAGCCTGTAATAACGTATGTCAAGGTGGCCCCTTGCTGAGCCAGAGTGGATCCTGTTCCAGTGGACTCCATCATTGATTATTCTGTAATGGGGAGCAACTGAGAAGCTGGAGTACAGTAGCTGGGACAGGATAGCAGACAGGTAGCGGTGGTCAGAAGACATGCCGTTATGAGAGGCAGGCCGCAAGCAGGTAGCGGTGGTCATGGTAACTCAGGACAATTCCCAGAATCAAGGCCATAGAAAGGAGTCAAGTAAAGGACATTTATTCCAGCCATAGCAGCAGAAACAGCACAATACACAAAAATAGTTATAACTCACCAAAACATGGGTTACGGGGGGGAATCCTAGCTAACTAAAATGTGGACGCCACTTTGGCAGACTTTCCCTGGAGTTCTTCAATGTCCGTACTGGTCTCCGGTTTCCCAGACCTCAGGTTAGCTGCAGGTAAGTAGCATATGCTGGCAATGAGGAAATCAGCAGTCAGCAAGATCTTAATGGTAAAAGGAAAAACCACAGTCAGACCCAGTGGCAGACAAGCAAAGCTCCAGTCTGGCAGCACAGGACAGGGTTTAAGACCTGTCAGACATCCATGGCACAGGCAATTCTTTCCATCCAATAGGCAATTATCCTTGATTCAGCTCTGAATTAGTTGTCACTTGCATTGGTTGTGAGCAAGAGTCATTCTTACTCTTGTAGGAAACAATATCTTTTTAGATTCTTGACTTGTACCAACCAAATTCGGGAATCTTTTACCACCTTTTTGACTGGCCCATTGTTGCAGAAAATGTTGCTAGAATATTCTCATATGCTATGTATTCTATTTTACCACTTGCACTCTAGCAAAAAAAAGGTACCTGCATTGCCACACTTGGAGATGGTCACTGGATGTGACTGCCATATGACTTTCTCTTTTGTCGCTGATAAAAAAAAATGTGCCTTGAAGAGTATTAAATCATACTTCCAGAAAACACCATTTTTGTGTTGGGACAGACTAACTTTATTCCAAGTTTCATTAACCAGCCATGTAGAGTCCAAAAATCCAGAATTCTTGTCAAGAGTTGGAGCAACATACAGTAAATCGGTCATGGGATTTTATTAAAATATTATCCAGATAGAGAAAAATCTTGTCAAATTTCAGTTTTGAAGTCTACAAATCTTCTTTCTTGAGGCAGGGACATACTTTTCCTCCTGACACTCTCCCGATGATAGTCTAATTTTATTCCAAAAAGGTAATGACATTCAAAAGGAATTAAACATTGATTGTTTTTGGAAGCTGAATCTGCCAAACCATTGTGCCCACAAAGCTCTTCTGGCCGCCACAGACAAAGCTATTGATCTTACTTATTTATTTATTTATAATATGTTTTAGCAGGAAGTAATGTAAATGAGAGATTCAGTCTTGCACACCTTAAATATTATATCATGGGCAATATACTTGCGTTTAAAGGTACCGGTGCTCCGTGGTTCAGGGAAAAAACCTGTCTGGTGTAATTTCAAGTATATGGAAGTAAGTAGAAGATCCGGGTCACTACGGATTTGTAGAAAATACATTTATTCTTTCAGTGGCACACACAACGTTTCGAACTGCACATAGTTCTTTATCAAGTGACTAGCCAGTGTTTTGTGAAATCCAATTTTCAAATTTCAAAAAGTCAGATTGAATTATGTGTTCAAGGTCGGATAGGCTAGGGCTGTGTGCATATAAGATTGTGTTATCTGCATGCATGTGTATTGAAGCTCCCTTACAAGCTGTAGGAATATCATTGATGAACAGAACAGAGCCTTGCAGGACATCACAGGTGATATCCAAAGGGTTGGAGTTAGAGCCTGAGATAGACACATGTTGGGATCTACCTGATAGGTAGGAATTAAACCAGTTTAAAGCATGCTTCCTTATTCCAGAGCACTGGAGTTTGTTAAGATAACATGATCAACAGTATCAAAAGCCTTTTCAAAATCTAGGAATATTACACCAGTGAGTTGTCCCAGTTCCATTCACACTGGATTTCATTGCAAACTTTTAGCAGGGTAGTTACCGTGCAGTGTTTGGGGGAAAAAGCCAGATTAGAATTGGCTCGGGATATTTGTCTTGTTATACTAATCGCTTAATTGGTAGTGAACACATTTTTCCATGACTTTGTATTGTATTGGGAGAAGAGAGATTGGCCTGTAGTTTTAGGCAGTGTTTTGCCCACTTTTGAAGATTGGGACTACTCTAGCAGTTTTCCAGGTCTTAGGGTATGGCCTGCAGACAGAATTGAGTTGACTATGGAAGCAATTGGTTTGGCAATATCTGGGGAAAGTTTCAAAATGTTCTAGTGATGATAACTTTAGTGCTTGATTGGGGTGGTTTCATTTTCCGACAACAGTACACTATTGCATGGTCACTGAAAATGTCAGGAAGGATGCCAGAGGATTGGATTCTGCTGGGATTTGAGGAGAGAATCCAGTCTAGCTAGGAATTGTTGGGACATTTCAGGTTTGTCATTGTGGGTTGGGATATGAGTTGCGTTAGGTTAAGTGACTTCAGTTGTATCTGGATTTTGTGGTTTTTAATTTTGAGTCAATTGTAGTTGAAATCACCAAGAACTAGCAGCTCACTCTTCTCATTCAGAGAGGAAATGGAGCCAAGAAACTGGGTGATATCAGTCATGGACTGTAGAGGGGCTTTAGGGGGGCGGTAGATGCCAGTAACCAAGACGGGCTTGGAAAAGGGGAGGCAGATTTTGCCAACTAGGATTTCAAAAGAGGGTGGGCTTTGGGGGCAATTTAACAGTGTAAATTGTAAGGTGTCTGTGATATAAAATAACACCCCTCCTCCTCTCTTTGACCTATCTTTCCTAGAAATGGAGTATCCCTGAATGGCGATATTTACATCAAGGGTTTTAGGGGTTAGCCATCTTGCAATCCAACTGAACCTAACAATGCTTCATATATACATTACATTTTTATTCAGAAAATACCTTAAAAATCTAAGATATTTTGACTCCTTTATCCAGTTTCTCTTCCAGATTTGTGATCAATAAAGTCGTTTCATAGCAATGGATATACAGTAGATGTTATGGCAACATATTGTCTTCAAGCTGCAACTGCCACTGTGACTGACTTTCTAAGAGCGCTCTCAATCCGCCGTTCCAGTTGCTGCGTCATCCACCGCAGCGTTGTTCGTCTAGCTAACCGTGATTGCTGCATCCACCTTAGGAGAATTCAAATATTCTATGACCTTGTCTAACTAGACTATCTATCTAGACATGTGTGTAATTAGTGCACCTTTTACTTTTTATTTGCAGATTTTGAAAATGCTTCTTCAATGTCCTGTGTCACAGAATATTACATGCATGAAAGCTGACATTGGATCCATGGATATTTAGCCACATCTCTAAGACAGTCCACACCAAGCTTTTTGTTCTCTAATACTGGCTTGTCGCAAGAAGAGCAGTATTTGGTTTTCCCTGTAGCCTTCTTCTAAACATGAGACTCTGTAGATGTTCTAGTCCCTCCTTGTTTGGGCTGAATACATGGAGCACTGACATAGACATTAGTAAACGTGTAACAAGTGCTCACCACAACCAGGAAGGGACCACAGGGCTGAGGTGGGGATGTTTGAATACACAGACCAACAACTGTGCAACGGATTGCAGAGTCGTAGTCATGTAGCTGGGTCAAGGTAGGAGAGGTCAGAATATTCGTGATACTCGCTGTGGTCTAGGATTGGAGAAGTCGGATGGTCGTTGTGCGTAGTCAAGGTCCAGGGGTCAGAGAAAGCAGAGGCCTGGGTACAAGCTGAGGTCAGAAGTAAACAAAGAACAAGGCCGAATGCAAAGCAACAGCAGGATGCTTGAGGCAAGCACATGAAACATAAACACTGGGTTTATGCTCAGCCAATTTGCCTCAGGGCTGAGCATATATGGAGCAGGGAGCCAATGGGAAGCCTCCTCCAGGCTGTGAGTCATGCATAAATATACAGTAGGTAGGTGGTGTACTGATAGGCAGGGGCAGAGATTATCACGGGACGCGGTGCAGGGGTGGAGCCTAGTTCTTTGATAAAGCGCCCTGTGCGCGAAACATGTCAGAGCGTCTTTAGGAACGCTGCCCTATGTTCTTTTATCAATAAACCATTCTAAAGAAGACCCTCATGTCCTGTGATGTGCTGGTGGGCTGTGCTCTGGTTTTTTCCATTATTCTAGACTACTATTCCTTACCTGGCTGCACACCGCTGGTGATACGCTGCTGCAAGCTTTCATTTGGATACCAGCTGTGACCTCCTCCCTGCTATACACAGCAACCCATTCCGGTGAAAGAGGCAGGCGGTTACTTATCATTGACGAGCCGCACTGGGGCTGCGTCTGTCCCGTGACGGAGTCTTCGGTTTGGGGGCCCGTTCACCCCCTTTTACCATACGGAGGGATTTGCCCTGGCTGTGGCTACTGAGCTCCATCGCTGGGATTCCCCTATTTCCTGACGCCGCGCAGCCCATCATCGGAGGCTGCTGTTGGAGGAGACGCTGGCTCGCAGTAATTGCACAAGATTTATAATCATCTTTCCCACTTCACCTATCTGTGAGTAATTTTACGACGTGATCACGCTGCATGTGGCAGCCAGTCGGTAACAAGCCTTTCATTTACTATCTTGGTTTACTCATTACCCTCTTATACATTATCCTTAGTGGCAATTGCTCACAGGCTGACACACATGGTGTGTCTATTACAATATTTAGAGACACTTATATACAGCGTATCCCCAGTCACACACCTCTACAATAATTTTTTTTGGAGCACTGGATTGTTTGGACTGCTCTGTGGTCTGAATTTCTATACATAGTTCTGGTGCCGGCAAGAGTACTTCTGTGCTCGAGCACAGTGCATGCGTGAGGAGTATCACCCAATACGTCACAGGGTGGGATCGAGGTCCAATCATCACAAAACTATAGCCATCTTTTTTATGTAAAAATATGAAATAAAAAAGAAATACAAAAAAAATGTATCTATACACTCTCTGGAGCTTACGAAGGATGTTTTAGGTATTCTGAGCAGCCTTTAATGGTGCAGTGCACATTGTGCAGGCTTATGCAGGTTTTGCAGGGCAGCAGTAAAACAACCTGACCAGCACTTTTAAAATTTCCCGCGGTCCACATGACGTCATCTTTGCACGTCTCACGAGAATAAACAACAGACGTGCCACTAGTGGGAGTTGGGAACTAAGGAGAACGCTGCTTGTACAGTACATCCACATACAATTGGGCTGCTTTGCCATAATGGAGCTGCGCACCTTAGTGGTCTTACGCAGCATATCCCTCCCTGGGCTCCTCAGACACAGGCACTCCTTGGAGTGCGGAGCATCTGGGATTCAAAGGGAGAGAGAGGCAAGAACTCCCCTGGATTGAATACAAAAAGGCAGTCAGGTAACCCCAGGTTAAACTAAAAAAAATAACAGACAAACTACCATCGCTAATAGGACAGAAAAAAAGAGTTGATGGGAAGAAGAGGCGGGGCTATTTATGTCCTCGTACACGTAGAGGTATTATATGTCTTATCTCAGCTACAGGGTGGCACTAAACACATTGTCCCCCACTGCCATGGGGACAAGCAGGAAAGAAGAAAATATACAAGTAGAACACATAACAAGATGTAGGACTGGCTAATGAGAACAGAATAACAACTGAAGGTTTTATAATTAAATTGATTTTTTCAATATATTTCTATGGGCACTGTTGCTGGTACTGTAGATGTGTTCTCATTTAGACGCTTCAGTATAGTAAAACACGTGCTTTTAAATCAACATATAATAAATTGCTAACCATTAAAGATACAAATGGCTTCATGCTGAGTTTCGGGAATATTTTGCCTCAGTATTTTCTCTGCAATATACAGTATTAAAAATGATTTGATCAAAATTGGATCAGTATTCCTAGTGAAATTGCAATCGCTCTCATTTAGCTGCCCCTAAAAGTTTTGACTGTTGTAGTTACGGAATGGAGATACGTTACTCTGAACATCTGTTTCCAAACACGTGAGAGAAACAGAGTTTTTTTTTTTTCATTCCTACCAATTCTCTACTCAGCATTATATTGTGTTCTGTCAGCCAAAGCAGATACACAAAGGATCGCTGTGACATATGTCAGCATCAAAGTAAGGCCAAAGCAGTTGTCATTCAATAAACTTTCCTTTCCAGTCGAGAAGAGAATAATATTTGGCTTTTACAACAGTAGCCAGATTTTTTTCTATCTTGATTTTAAATATTTTCAGTTGATTTGACATGATCCATATCCATTTCTAAAACATAATTTGACCACCTTACAGTTTGGGATTGATGTTTAACCTCTACAGAGGTGTCTACAGCAGCACTACTTTAGCACAATTTAACCTCAACATTCTTAAGTGTGTGTATTCTATATTAGTCTAAGTGTATTGTACTGTATACTAAGCGTACTGTACACTAAGCGTATTATACACTAAGCGTACAATAAACTAAGCTTGCTATACACTAAGCGTACTATACACTAAGCGTACTATACACTAAGTGTGCTATACACTAAGCGTACTGTACACTAAGCGTACTGTACACTAAGTGTATTATACACTAAGCGTACAATAAACTAAGCTTGCTATACACTAAGCGTACTATACACTAAGCGTACTATACACTAAGTGTGCTATACACTAAGCGTACTGTACACTAAGCGTACTATACACTAAGTGTGCTATACACTAAGCGTACTGTACACTAAGCGTACTATACACTAAGCGTACTATACACTAAGCGTGCTGTACACTAAGCGTGCTATACACTAGGCGTGCTATACACTAGGCGTGCTATACACTAAGCGTACTGTACACTAAGCGTGCTATACACTACGCGTACTATACACTAAGCGTGCTATACACTAAGCGTACTGTACACTAAGCGTACTATACACTAAGCGTACTATACACTAGGCGTGCTATACACTAGGCGTGCTATACACTAAGCATACTATACACTAAGCGTGCTATACACTAAGCGTACTGTACACTAAGCGTGCTATACACTAAGCGTACTATAAACTAGGCGTACTATACACTAGGCGTGCTATACACTAAGCGTGCTATACACTAAGCGTACTATACACTATGCGTACTATACACTAGGCGTGCTATACACTAAGCGTACTGTACACTAAGCGTGCTATACTCTAAGCTTATACTGAGCGTACTGGACACTAAGCATACTATACACTAACTGTACTATATGGGCTTCAATGGAATGTCGGCCGAAATGGTATGATTAGCTGATATAAAATAAGCCTGTTAATCTACACATATACAGATGTACTGTAGAAGATGTTATTGCTCACGTTGTAAGATTGGATGCAGCTCCATTGAATCATTAGTAATGCTCGGGCCATTTCCTAAATTTGTGCAGCACTTACTGTACACATTAATGGGAGCAAGAACATCTACAGTACTACCCCTGTACTGCATGTGCTATTAAATTAAAACCTAATTTTTAAGAAAAGTTTGATTTTGATGCAACTGAAGAATTACATTGTATTGGTAAATAAGAAGTAACATACTGTACTAGATTTTTCCCAGTTCATTTCCAATGAGATTCTTACAAACAAGCATTTATTCTGTTATATATACTGATTGAAATGTTATTATTTTATTTTTTTCAAAAGCCTAGCTAATAGATTTGAAATATATATATAACTGACTACTGTCCATCAGCTTGAATCTGACAGCCCCTTATTTCAAACCCATTTCAGGTCTACAATTTGTGCTTTCCTTTTTCCCTTTTGGGCTTTTCATGTGAGAAGGACCAGGCAAATAGTGACTAAGGTAATTTATCTTGTGACCTTTTAGTTCTTTCAAAGCAAAGTGATTTAATAGCACTTAATCTGGCAAGGGCCTCAAGCTTTGCAATAATGTTTTATTAAGACGTTTTTCATGGAACATTAGCAGAAATCTTCAACTTTAAAACTGAATCTTTACGCAATAACTCTTTTTTTTTGTTGTTTGTTTTGTTTCGAGCAGAAGCACTGGGCAAGATTCAGTCTTTTCTTAGCAATATCTATAAGTTACACATTTGATAAAATAATAGAAGGTGAACATTCTTTCCTAAACTTGGGCTGGATATTTTGAAAGAGTATGACTAATTTAAGTTCTAAAAAAAAAAAGAGCTTCAAACTTGCCAAAGTTCACTTACCTTATTTGAGACAGTTTGTTAGAACTTTTAACCTAAAAGTTTCAGTCGAAATTGACAGTCAAAGAGAAATTCAACATTTTCGAAATTTGAAGTTCACCAGAAAGTAGAGATGAGTGAAAGTTTTTCACAACTATTTACTTTAAAAAGGCACCATTTTTTTTTTTATTTGAATACTCGAAATTGCAAAAAATGGCAAGTTTGCAAATTTGCAAAAAGAACATTTGCTAATACGCAGAAATTAGCAAAGGTGCAGAAAAAACATTTTTGTACTTGAAATCTGTTTTTTTTTTCACATTTTCAAAGAATTTTTTTCGAAGTCTGCAGGTCGTGTTTTGATAAATTCCCCCCCTGATTCCTCTGAAATATGCGAAAAATTTCTGAAAGAAACCCATATTTTATGCTGTGAAGATTTTTTCTTTCCAACTCCTTAGGAACCTTTAAAACATTTTTCTATTTCGAAGTTCGACAAAAAACCAACAGGTTTACACATACTTTATGTTCTAGGGTCTATATGAATACAGTAGAGTTTGGAGGCTAGTAGTCGCAGCAGTTATTGTAATGGCAATGCCTTACTACCAGCCAGGGTATACATATGTTCGTCAACTTGTCTACAGGAGGTTTAACACACACACTGGAGCATGCGCTCTACATAAATACACACCTAGCTCTATTCACCCTACTATACCTACTGTACCTACTACATCTACATAGGTAATTGCATTGGCACTGAATGAGTTAATGAGAAATAAAAAAAAACATTTACGTATTTTCCTAATTGGGGCCATCTTGGTATGGAACATCCTGGTATTAAATTAAAGGAAATAATCCACCAATACAGTCATTTAAAATCTCCAAAAACATAAACAAAACCTGACACTTCTCCCAAACTTCTCACTTCTCCCAAACCCCCTCCCCCCCCAATTTTTTTTGTTAGAAATGCTGCATTTATTTTAAATAAAATATAAATGGAAGTTAAATAACATACATTAGTCAGAGTGCAGACCTACTTTATATTACTAGGTAGCATTAGGATGCATAGATTTACATTTGAGGAGATGAATCTATTATTCAACGGGCTAGTGTACTGTATATTATGCCATGTTATTTGGGAAGCTGCGCTATCGTATAGTAACTGCAAAGAAAAGGGAACTGAAGGAACATTCAGGAGTCCATTAATCCTCTGTGCAATGCAGTGTGTACCATAGATATGCTTACGAAAATTTGGTATAACAGCTAGAGCAATTTTAAGAAAAAGCTGTCTGAATATGCCATGGGCAGCAAGAAGGACAGGAGGTGGTGCGTATGTATTTATGTATGTCTTTATTTATTTAGGTGATCCACCAAAAGAGCTAAACCTTGAGCCATATGAGCAGAGAATAATGGAGGTGATTTCCCCATCACAAAATGTAAGAAATGTTTAATTGTCCAGCTTAAACAAAAAATAAGGCTGTACTACACCTGTATTATATAATAATAATTGTTTTTTCTTGTATAGTGCTGCTTGTTTTACATACAGCAGCACTTCACAGAGACATTTTGCAGACACAGGTCCCTGCCCCGTAGAGCTTGCAATCTTTGTTTTTGGTGCAAAACGTCTCATACTGTAGTGTGATATTGGTAAAAAATGTATTAAAAAGGTACAGTGATAAGATATGCACGTACGAAAAGGAAATAGGTTAAAAGCAGTGGGTAAAAAACATAAAATCAGGGAGAAGTCACCAGTCATCACATCACCGCCTGCTCCCAATCAACCAGGTAAGAAGAGGTTACAGGAATCATCCTCCCTGGAAGGGGAGGACGGAAAATGGAAGGGGCTGACAGAAGTGTAGATCGTCTAGACACATCTTCACCTTCATCTGTTTGTGTACTCCGGAAGCCGGAGTGCCGATGCTGCTTGCTCAACATTTTTTGATGTTACTGAGGTAGAATTTCTGGGTTAGGTTTTAACTCTAAATGGAGTCTCCATGAATAAACAGAAAATTCACATTATATTGGACTGGCCTGTCCCACACCATCACGGATTAGGATTCACAAATTTCTACCCCTAATTTATACGCAAATATTCCCAGTTCGAACTCCTCTGGTGAACTCGAAAGAGCTTAGCATTTAAATGGTCTCCAGAAGTTGACTCGGCATTCAAACAACTGAAGCAGAGATTCTGTGAGTCTCCAATACTGATATAATCAAATATGCTACTACCTTTAGATCATTTTGTCCTGGAGACGGGCGCCTCCAACTTCACCTTGGGAGTCATTCTATCACGGCATGCCAAAGAGAACATGCTGCATCCTATTGCATATCACTCACGCAAATTAACCAGTTCCGAAATGAACAACACCATCTATGACAAAGAACTATTGGCAATCAAAAAAGGGTTCCTCCATCGGCGACACTATTTAGAAAATGTTTCATACCCTGTAGTAATTGACCATAAAAACTTGACATTCCTAAAATCAGCTAGGTGCCTTAATCCTAGTCACGCCGTTGGATGTTTTTCTTTGTTCAATTTCAGTATTTTATTTCCTTGACAAAGAACAAAGCTTGGGAAAGAAGATTCTTTATCCAACCTACAGATGGAGCGGCCGTTATCCGATCATTTCTCGAAATGGATTTCGAGATTTGCCCGAGATTATTTAAAAATTGGCCGCGGCAGACTAATAGCCCATCGGTTTAACACAGCAGGCTTGATCTCAGGATGTGGATACTTGAATCCTACCCTCTTGAATCTACACATCTTATACATCCTTTGGGTTTCATCTCCCCCTAGTATGAGTAGACACAGTGGCACCCAAGTTTCCTAAAGTCCCAGCTCATCTCTGTGCACAAGCATATGTTTTAAAACACACAGTTTAATAAAATATACACTTTAAAAATATCCTGTCTGTGGGTTATGGGAAATAGAATTAGGAGCTGCACGTTATTTCTTACTAGCCATATTCCCCACACTCTATACAATAAACTTAGGACTGGACTTTTAAAAATCCCCTCACAACCTTGTAGATGATTGGAGTACTCAAAGACCCCTTTACTGGTTCTGGGTGACCTGGGTATTTACTGGGTATCCCAATTAACCTAGGGACCCCTTTACTGTTTCAGGAATACCCCGCGTCCCTAAGCCCCATTTACCTTTCTGGTCTGCGCTGAAACATGATTGGAGCCCCTCAGAACCCCTATACAGGTTCTGGGTGACCTGGGCATTAAATGGGCATCCCCATTAACCTAGGGACCCCTTGACTGTTTCAGGGACACCTCACATCCCTATCCCTGGGCTGTGCTGATGCAATGACCCCTAGTGGTGAGTCACGCAAGTGTTTTCAAGGGGAGATATTACTGAGACAATGTGTCTACATGCATCCAAGCATCTGACCTGATTCCTGGGTACATTTTTTAGGGGAACCATCAACTCTGGGCCCTGACTAGATAGATACAATCTGACAACACTTTTTCTGCAAAACCCCCCTTGAAACTCATACCACAGCAAGCCCTGCCTGCTCGCATCCCTGGAAAGGTAAAAACACAAAAATGATTTGTCGCATAATTACAGGTAATGATTTTACAACAGTTGGGTCCAGGAGGTGACACTCCTGAACCCCAAAACATGGATCAGAGGTAAACGGGCTTAAGCTTTATTAGTGAGCCTGGCTACCACGTCACCATCACAAATCCGCTTTTTATTTAACCGCCTTGTGCTGCTGTAAGTCTGTGTAAGTCATCTGGTCTCCAGTGACAACTGTCATGCCCAGACTGCGCCTATGGTGGAGAATTCGTCCAGTTATTACAGTTACTGTTTCACCGGGTTAGTACCTGGTTATCCCTCCCTGTTTTCCTGGGTTACTTTCTGTTATGTCCTATAAAAGGCAGAATTGACGTCTCATTTTGCCTGAACCACTAGGTAATCTTGCTTTTCCTGTTGAATGCTCTTGCCTTGCCTGATACCTGAATACACATTCCTTACTTGGATACTTGCTCCTTACCTGGACACTAACTCCTTACATGGACACATATTAATTACTTGGACACTTACTTGTTACCTGAACCCTTTTCTGCTACTGGTACGTTCCTTTGGCTAGACTAGGACTCTCACTGGATCATGCCCATTGTTATACCCTCCCTCACTCCTAGACCCTCCTTTCATTACTGTACCTACTGTCGCGGCCGAGTTTATTCTTACCTTTACCCGGTCTCGGCTGCGACAGATACCGGGCGCGTGCCGAGATGTCTCGCACGCGTGTCGGAGCATCGGAGGATCGGTCCTCCGATCGAGGCACCCCCCCTCTCCTCTCCGGGTCCACCGGGTCCCCTGGAGCCCCCCACCGCCATCCCCCACATTAGAGCAACCCAGGGCTCCCTTGGGGAGCCCTGGGCACGCGCGCCATGTGCGCACGCTCCCAATGAAGCGTGACCACGCATCGATGACGCGCGGCACGCCGAGGGAAAAAAACGAGCAAGCCGGGAAACCTCCCGGCTTGCGGCACTAGCCAAGTGGGGATAAAGTGTGCCGCCTCTGTATCATCAGATCCCATTCTTTGGATCTATCTATGGTCCAATCCCCTTACATCTATCATTGCCCCATTCTGTATGGCTAAGTGGGATTTCCTTTATCTCCTGCATGTGCTTCTGCCCATGTGTCACAAACAGTCATTTAAAGCCAGAATAGAAACTATGTTCAAACAAAACTGGACAATAACCTCCTCATCTCTAAGGCTATCTAAAGATTACCGAACCCTAAATAATCTGACTGGCATTGGAGACAATACGTTCTGCTCACCACCACCAACACCATCACAACCGATACGCACATACCCCCAACAGAACCAGCCAGAGCAAAAAAAAGTCATCTGATAGGCCAAGAAATGTCAAACCCGCTATTTTTTGCTGGTAACTGCTATTCATAAAGCAGTGATAAGTTTATCGTAGTATAAATACTTGCCAGATTTCAACAAACTGAGACATGCATAAAAGCATGTTTATTTTTTCTGCACAGCATTGATACCAGAGGCCGGCGGGGGTCTCCAGGTGATCCCCGTCGGTCTCTGGGGGTCCTCGGGTTGTCCCCATGGGTACCCGGGGGCCTCCAGGTGTTAACCTCCACTTTTAGATGGATTTAATAAAGAAGAATTTTTAAACCCATCTGTTTGGGACCCACTCTTGGCGGTGCGCTGGTTTATCTTCCTATTCTCCAGGTGGTTCATGTGGGTGTCCGGGGGCCTTAAGGTTGTCCAGGGGTCCTTGTGTGGTTCCCGTGGATGTCTGTGGGTTCTCAAGTGGTCCCTGATGGTGTCCGGGAGCCTCCATGTTGTCCCTGCAGGTGTCCCCCTCCCCAATAAATACAGTATTGGGCAAAATTACTATTATGCTGTGACAGAGTGAAGTCAACTCCTATCAGTTACGCCTGGGAGACATATGTCTGAGTGCTTCATCCAGCACTCATAAGGGTTAACTCAGGTGGAAGTTAGGAAATCAGAATTCTTTAGCTGACACCTGAGAGCCAGCAAGGTAGATAAAGGATCATATGACTGGCAGTAGCTGCCAGAGAGAGAGAGAGAGAGAGAGAAGCACACTGCTGCGTGAGCCCTTAGCCAGAGGGATTTCACCAAAGACTACTTCAACTAAAGTAAGGATTATTCATTTGTTTACTGACTGCTTAAAGTACCCTTATGGTTTGGTTCTGGTTTAGCCAGCCATCCTGCTAGATAGGTCTGCTGTGTTATTAGTCAGTTTTTCTTCCAAAGTGGAGCAGGATTTATTTTGTTAAAGGGACAGTGTACCCGCATGTTATGTTACTGTGGAGAAATAAAGCCACTGAACGTTTTTATTTATCCTGAAACTATACGTGTGGACTGTTCCCTGACCTCGGCTACAGGCCGTCCTGCCACATATGCAGATATAGATAATATTTCATTTGCCCATTTCAAATTAAACATTAACCAGAAGCAAAAAGTAAATAAAATGTGTACAGTACTTATGACGAAGGCCATGATGAAGGCTGTCCTCACCCTCATCACCAAGCTTGTCCTCTGTGGGCATCAACAGTACAATAACAAAAATACAAACTAATGGCCCCTAACCCCTTAATCACCTTAACGGTTAGTAACCGCTATAGTAAAAAGACGGCCCCTGTATCTGAAGGGCCACACACACAAAAAAAAAATGGAGAAATTTTTTTCTCAGTTCCTTGAGCAACAGCTCCAGCTAGCAGAGAAGCAAGCAGAGCGACAAGCCCAGCAAGATGAGCGACAAGCCCAGCAAGCTGAGCGACAAGCCCAGCAAGATGAGCAACCGGCCCCGCGAGAGGAAAAGCTACTCCAACTGCTGGTCGAAGGCCCAACCCCAGGCAGACCAGGGATTCCAAATAACCCACCGGTGATGCTGCCTAAATGAAGCCAAACGAAGACCCAGAGGAATTTCTCCTCACTTTTGAAAGGGTAGCCACGGCCCACGGCTGGACAGTTGATCGCTGGGTAACGACTCTGGCTCCACTCCTCATAGGGGAAGCTCAGGCAGCCTACCAGGCTCTTCCAGCGGACGAGGCCATGGACTATCAGAAACTAAAGGCTTCTATTCTGGATCGCCTGGGCCTCACGCCAGAGACCTACGGACAGCGGTTCCGGACAGTCAAATATAGAAACCGAGACAGACCCCGGGTCGTAGCCCACCGCTTAGTAGACTTATGTGCCAGGTGGATACAACCAGAAAAACATGACAAGTCAGAGATCCTTGAACAGTTTGTGCTCGAGCAGTTCATACAGATACTGCCCCCCTCCTCCCACTCCTGGGTAAAAAGACACGCTGCATTTTCCCTGGATTCAGCGGTCCCCTTGGTGGAAAACTTCCTGGGTGACGACACCCAACAGGATAGCTGGGAACGGCCGGTGCAAACACCAGTTGCTTCCGGTGATACTAGAGGCAGGAGAGCAGACAAACGAGGGTCTACAACCCGCCAGCTCGGGAGATCCAGTCAACCCGATCGGAAGACCCTTTCCCATCTCAGAGGGTTCCTGGTACAAACTCCCGCAGAGACGCCCATCCTGGGTCCGAGGCTACTGGATCACTCAAGGGAGGCCGCCACCCACAGTATTCCCCGAGAACCTGGACTCCTGTCACCCACCCGGTGGAGAGGATAACCCCACCAACCAGAAGGGAGGACCCCATCCAACAGCGGAGAGGTCCAAACACCGAGCCCCGTCGAGAGCTTCCGAGGACGACCGAGTTTGCGGACTCAGGAGATGAGGAAATGGACTTTTCATATGTCAGAACCACTGCCACAGCTTGTCTCCGAGGGAACCACAATCCGTGGTTAGTCCCAGCATCTCTGGAGGGGACAAAAGTAAACGCCATGCTGGACTCGGGCTCTGGAAAAACTCTGATCCTAGAGGGCCTAATTCCAAGCAATAGACTATCTTATGACTCTCCTTGGAATATCGAGTGTATCCATGGGGATACAAAGAGATACCCGACGGCGAACGTTCTACTGCGTATCCAGGATCAAGAGGCTAGCCTACTAGTGGGAGTTGCTCCCTGGCTACCTGCTCCTGTTCTACTTGGCCGAGACTGGCCCTACCTCAAAACATTGTTGGCCCCTACTCCTACGGAGCCTACTTCTCTGGTACAGGAGAAGCCCGGAGACTTGTTCCCTTTTTCCCCAGAGATTTTCCCCCGTAGACACCATGTCCCAAAGACACGTAAACAGAGACGTGCGGAAAAAGAGGACTGGTTAAGAAAGGCTGGGACTTTTGGTAACATTAGTCAGCCCAAAGGACTGCAGGTCATGGCCGGGGATGACCAGGGTGGGGAACAGATAGATACGGGAGTGTTGCCAGACCTGGATCTTCCTGACTTCCGTCAGAGGCAGAGGGATTACCCAGCTCTGGCTAGACAATATGAGAAGGTGGTACAGGTCAACAACAAGATTATAGATGAACAAGGTGTAAAAGTGTTTCCACATTTTGAACTGTTGAATGACATACTATATCTACACAAACAGGGGAGGTCATTCGACAGATGCTAGTCCCTAAAGGGTTGATAAAAACAGTGTTTACCCTAGCCCATACTCTCCCATGGGGTGGTCATTTGGGCAGAGATAAGACCACGGACCGCATCTCGTCCTGGTTTAACTGGCCAGGCATACATGGTGACATCATCAAACTATGTGAGACATGTCCTGAATGCCAGTTAACTAGCCAAAAAGGACAGAAGCCGGCTCCTTTGGTTCCTCTGCCCTTGGTAGCCGTCCCATTCGAGAGAATTGGGGTAGATCTGGTCGGACCTTTAGAACCCTCTGTGAAGGGACATAAATGTATACTCGTTGTTGTTGATTATGCCACCAGGTATCCTGAGGCCTTCCCTCTAAGATCAGCCACTGCTAAACAGGTTGCTCATAGGCTGTTAGAACTGTTTTCTAGGGTAGGACTTCCACAAGTAATGTTAACTGACCAGGGAACAAATGTCATGGCAAAGTTAATGCAGGATGTCCTGAAGTTATTGGAGGTAAAATCCGTCCGGACCTCGGTCTACCATCCTCAGACTGATGGATTGGTAGAGAGGTTTAATCGTACTTTAAAAACTATGCTAGGAAGTTTGTGGACACTGAAAAGCGAGCTTGGGGTGAATTTCTCTCTTTCCTGTAGTTTGCGGTACGAGAAGTTCCCCAATCATCCACAGGCTTCTCCCCGTTTGAGCTCCTATATGGACGCCAACCTCGGGGTATTCTCGACCTACTGAAGGAATCCTGGGAGGAGGAGCCCTCCCCCTCCAAGAATACCCTTCAGTATGTCATAGACCTTAGAAACCGCCTAGACATGATATGTCGGTTTGCGATGGAAAACCTCAAATCTGCTCAAGAACGTCAAGAGAGGCAGTACAACCAAAATGCTCGTTTGAGGGTCTTCCAACCTGGGGACCAAGTGATGCTACTACTATCGACATCAGAGAGTAAACTACTTGCGAAGTGGCAGGGTCCTTTCCAAGTTCTCCGCCGCACCAGGGAGGTGAACTATGAAATCTCTCAACCAGGGTCCAGGAAGGGTAAACAAATCTACCACGTGAACCTCCTGAAACCCTGGAAAACGATGAGATCGCTCTTCATTCACCCTCGGGAAGGAGAGACGGATTTGGGTCCAAAGCTTCCAAAGGGTAGTACGTACACTGACCATCAGGTTCCCATGGGAGAGCAGTTAACAACGGAACAAAGGTCAGACCTACTTGATGTATGTGACCAGTTCCCAGATGTTTTTTCTGAGCTGCCAGGGCAGACTGATTTAGTGTCCTATAGGATTGAGACAGAACCTGGCGTAAAAGTACGGTCCCGTCCCTATAGATTGCCAGAGGGTCGAAAAGACCTGGTAGAGAGGGAGATAATAGACATGTTGGAATTGGGCGTGATCGAGGAGTCCCACAGCAAATGGTGTAGCCCTATCGAGTTGGTCCCTAAACCAGATGGGAAGGTGAGGTTTTGCGTGGATCTGCGAAAGGTAAATGCTGTATCCAGATTTGATGCATATCCAATGCCTAGGGTGGATGAATTGCTTGATTCGCTTGGTAAAGCAGAGTATATCTCTAGCCTTAGATCTCACGAAAGGATATTGGCAGATACCTCTAGCGGAAGAATCCAAATGCAAAACTGCCTTCGCCACCCCTCTCGGTTTATACCAATTCATCACTATGCCATTTGGGTTTCATGGGGCTCCAGCCACGTACCAAAGGTTAATGGACAAGGTACCAAGACCCCATAGGGCATATGCCGCGGCCTACTTGGATAACATTGTCATCTATAGCAGACACTGGCAGTCTCCTATAAAAAGGTTAAGGGCAGTCCTAACGTCCTTAAGAGAAGCAGGGCTCACTGCAAATCCAAAAAAATGTGCCCTGGGTAAATCCACTACAAAGTACTTGGGCTATGCCGTTGGGGGAGGGATAGTAAGGCCACTAGCTAGCAAGGTGGCCGCCATAAAGGAAGTCCCCACCCCACAGACAAAGACACAGGTCCGCTCCCTTTTGGGGTTAGCAGGGTATTACCGGCGGTTTATCCCCAATTTTTCAGAAATATCTGCACCCCTAATAGATCTGACAAAAAAGAGTGCCCCGACCCAAGTTAAATGGTCTTGGGAGTGCCAAGACGCCTTTGACATGCTACAAAAGTGCCTGTCAGAGGGCCCCGCTCTTCGGAGCCCAGATTTTAAAGAGCCCTTCATCATCCAGACGGATGCCTCAGAGGTAGGACTGGGAGCAGTGCTGTCTCAGCAATTTGATGGTGTTGAACACCCATACTGTTCATCAGCCGGAAGCTGTTCCCAAGGGAAGTGAGGTATTCCGTTATTGAGAAGGAGTGCTTCGCTGTAAAATGGGCAATTGAGGCCTTGAGACATTATGTCGCCGGAGTACACTTCACCCTGGTCACTGACCATGCGCCCTTGAAGTGGTTAAACACCATGAAGGACACAAATCCAAGGTTGACCAGGTGGTATATTGCCCTCCAATCCTTCTCTTTTGATATTCAGCATAGACCTGGAAAGGACCATGGAAATGCTGATTTTTTGTCAAGGGAAGGAGTGGAGGGTCGGGCTTCAGCTGTGTGGGACACTAGCCACACACAAACAGGGGAGGTATGTGACAGAGTGAAGTCAACTCCTATCAGTTACGCCTGGAGACATATGTCTGAGTGCTTCATCCAGCACTCATAAGGGTTAACTCAGGTGGAAGTTAGGAAATCAGAACTCTTTAGCTGACACCTGAGAGCCAGCAAGGTAGATAAAGGATCATGTGACTGGCAGTAGCTGCCAGAGAGAGAGAGAGAGAGAAGCACACTGCTGCGTTAGCCCTTAGCCAGAGGGATTTCACCAAAGACTACTTCAACTAAAGTAAGGATTATTCATTTGTTTACTGACTGCTTAAAGTACCCTTATGGTTTGGTTCTGGTTTAGCCAGCCAGCCTGCTAGATAGGTCTGCTGTGTTATTAGTCAGTTTTTCTCCCAAAGTGGAGCAGGATTTATTTTGTTAAAGGGACAGTGTAACTGAACGTTTTTATTTATCCTGAAACTATACGTGTGGACTGTTCCCTGACCTCGGCTACAGGCCGTCCTGCCACATATGCAGATATAGATAATATTGCATTTGCCCATTTCAAATTAAACATTAACCAGAAGCAAAAAGTAAATAAAATGTGTACAGTACTTATGACGAAGGCCATGATGAAGGCTGTCCTCACCCTCATCACCAAGCTTGTCCTCTGTGGGCATCAACAGTACAATAACAAAAATACAAATTAATGGCCCCTAACCCCTTAATCACCTTAACGGTTAGTAACCGCTATAGTAATTAAGGGGTTACGCACCCTCCCCTGCTACCCACCCTGGAGGCCTAACCACCCTCCCTGAGAACACTACCCCCACTACCCATTGATTGGCATATTGTTTAAGCAGGCAAAAATAAAACACATTACATAAAAAAAAAAAAAAACACCAACAATATCCAATTGAATTTAAACAATCACCAAATAAACATCAAAAAACAAGTAAACACAATAAAATTACCAGCAATCAATAAAGCAAATAACAAATAAACACCAGAATTAAAAAATACAATGAAAAAACCTGCAAAATAAAAATAACATACCTTCAATTTTTTTTCTTACCTTTAGATGTCTTAACCCTCTGATTCCTCAGGATCTCAGGAAGCTCTTGAACAAATCCAGGATCCACAACAGCCATGGCAATAGGTAAAGTCCAAAGTCGCTTTCTTCTTTCTTTTCTTCTTTGTCTTCATCTGTTAATTGTAATCCAATTGTAATTGTATCCAGATATGGATAATAGCTAATTTGCCCATTCTAAAATCAAACACTAGCCAGCCAGCACAAATAAAGTAAATAAAATGTTCAATTTACCCCTGCCATCATGAAGGACATCCTCATCAGCATACTGCAGGTCCATGTTCTCCGTTGTCAGAAAGAATACAATACATAATACAATCTAAGGGCTCCTAACCCCTTAATCACTGTAGCGGTTAATAACGTTATAGTTAGGGGTTGACCCCCATCCCCCGCTATCCACCCGAGAGGCCTAACACCCACCCCGGACCCACTATACCCACCCTGTACCCACTGATTGGCACAGTGATATATCATACCCATATAATATGGGCATAATAGGCCACTATATCACTCAATTGTCAACCTAGTAAAAATAATTAAGGCCAAAAATACACAATAATCACAAAAATACAGAAGCACCTAAACACCCCAACAATAAAATAACTAAATAGCCTAATAGAACACATTACAAAAAAATATCTATCACAAAAATAGCAAAATGATTACAAATATGTTATTCCAAAACAATACAATTAAATAAACAACTATCCAAGCAAACTATTAAACATATAAAACCACTAGCCATCAAAACAAATAATTAATTTAAATCAGTAGCCAATAAAACAAATAAATGATTAAAAATACTAACCAATCCTAAAATGTACTAAAAACACGTCATCCAAATTCTAAACATAAAAATAAAAAAATATAATAAAAAAACTTGTAAAAATAAAAGTACATACATTCAATATTTTTCTAATTTTTAGAAGCATTGATCCTGGCGTATCAGGAAGCTCTGATACGGCGACGTCATCAAAGTCAATCCAACACCATCCCTTGAAGATACGAAACTGGTAACAAAATTCTTCTCTCTTTTATCTTCTATCACTGTCTTCTTTCTTCATCTGTCATTAATTTTTTCTTTAATCTTCTTCTTCATCTGTCAATCCAAAACCCAATGGTAAATCCAGAACAGGATGTTCTCTCGTCGTTATATATGGCCTGTGTTGTCACATTTTCAGGTTAAATGGTACAGCTCCAATCTGATTGGACGCAGTATCATGTGCCAGCCTCCTTTTTTTTTTTGTTAAGAACGTGATGTCATCTCCAAGGGAGGTACATCACATCCTTAAAACCAAATCGCTACTGTATATCACATGGTATTACAGCCATGTAATTTATTTTATTTGCCTTGCATTGTCTCTCCCCATTATAGTCTCATCCAGAATCACTCTGTGTGTTGTGCTTTGTATGGTATCAAGGATATTTCCATTTGGGGTTTTCATGGTGGTTTTTTTTATTTTTATTATTATTTTTATCATCATTAAGTTATTTTTGTTTTAATCATCTCTTTATCATTTCAGCATGTTATTCTGTTGATTTACTGACCTATATATTTGTTTTGTTTTAAATATTGTCCTTGGTTATTTTTAGAGTATTTTTAAGAATATGTATTTCAGTGTTGATTGTTAACTACTGTAAATGTTATCAGCCTTGCACGCTATCGTGATTCACTGTCACACCCCAATGCTTAACCAAATGCAAGGGATACAGGAGTTTAAATACGGTAACAGCTTTATTCATTCTTGAACCCCTCCCTGAAGAAGTAGTATCCTGCTACGAAACACATTGGGGTGGTTATATATCTGTGGACTTGTTCATCACTGCAATCTACCTATCAAGGACTTTTTGGAACTTTTGCCGATCCATCACTGTCACCTCCAGTCACATCATCAGTCACCACCTCCAGAGATCACTCGCTGAGGGCAACGCTGATCATGAGAGTCGCGGTGCTGCATCTGCATTCCTTCTAAACATTGGAGATGCTGAGACTAAGAATCGGAAGTCCTAATACATACTGTACACTCAGGAACTATCACCAGTGTCCCCCTGTCTGTTGGTTATTCATGAGAGAGACTGACGCCACCCATGGAGATCAGGTGCATGTGGTGCAGTGGTAACCCTTCAGTGTCCAAGTGCTACACGCCATGCCTGTATAATCTGTTTTCTTGTATGTTTGATACTCACGTTTTATATATCAATATATATCTGTGAAATTACTACACCATGAGAGTCATGCGCGTGTCCTTTCTCCATTCTCTTAACCTTGGGTTAAGAAAAAAAGAGATGAGTAGGTCTGCAACGAGAGATCAAAGTTGAGATATACAGATGTAGCAGCCATTATTGCTCCTGCTGGTTAATTGTAGCAGGCCACAAACTATAAGCCAGAAGGAGCAGACAGCATTTTAAATGGATTAGATGTGTGTAAAAGGGTGGAGCTGATGCTGTATTGCACCTGTTGGTGTGGAAATGCATGTACAATTATATCTTATACATCTGTTTCGAGGTACAGAGCAGTGAACAACTTTAGAAGAAAGAATGAGAATTTCTTTATTTATATGGAAATTAATAGGAAGTGAGCAGAGAGTTCAGAATATTGTAAGCAGTTATATGCCTAGAAGAGCAGGAAATGATTAGAGCAGCTACATTTTGAATGGATTTTAAAGGAGAGACTGACTTAAGGGGGCCAGATAAAAGAATGTTACAGTAATCAATACAGAAAATGCATTAGTGTTTTATTGGTACATAGAAAGGGGTGTATCTTAGCAGCATTGCACTGGAAGAACCAGCAAGATTTAGTAACAGCGTTTATATGTGGGAAGAAGGAAACAGAGGAGTCAAATGTTACCCCTATGAGTGTGCTTTCTAGACTGGGTGGATAATAGTATTATTGACTGTAATGAAGAATTGAACAATAGTTCCTTGTTTGTGAGGGAATATAAAAAGCTATGTTTTACCCATGTTAAACTTGAGGTGATGAAGGGCCATCCCTGCCAAAATTGCTCATGGGAACGCTGTAATTTTTTACTAGACTGCAGGTCGAAGATGAGGTGTAAATAAATATAGTTGTGTATCATCAGCATAAAGATGATAGGTGAATCAAAAAAAAACCAATAAGGTTACCCAGGGAGAGTGTATATAGAAGAGTAAATTGCCTAAAACCCCAGGCTTGATGTTCACTTACCGAGATTACGATAGAGTTTGAGTCAGAGTGGGTATAGGAGACACTGAAGGAAGGGTGAGAATGGTAGGAGGAAAACCAAGAGAGGGCAGTGTCACAGATGCCAATAAAGTTAAGAATGTTATGGAGAATAATTAGAATCAGGTGTTTAAACAATTAGGTAGATCTTAAGGTGTGAGTTTGGATAGCTGTCACGGTAGACCAGGTCTTTTAACACATTTATATTTCAGGGATCATTCAATAGGCAAAACAAGACAGTGAAATAAACTGGGGTTTATATGAATAAAACCTCGGAAATACAACAAAACACAAAATGCAGATACATATACAGTTACTGGGGTCTGGGGGATGAGATATAGCCTTTCCTAGGTTCAGAGCGCCCGCTTGCAAGGGCTTACCCTGATAGGAACCTTATTCCGGACGTCCTGGACCGAGATTCAGCAGAAACTTCTGACCGGGACCTAGTCCCGATAGTCCTGGAACTGTTTTCGGCAGGAACTCCTGACCGCGACTGCTACATTCTCAGATGAGAACTTGGTCCTCGCATCTGACTTAGTCTCTGCAGGGCAGACTTTCCTAGCTTCAAAATGAAGCCTGTTGCTCTGCTATTTGGGACAGAGCAACTTTGAAAATCCTGCCCTAGCTTCATCGACTCAAGCCACAAAATCATCTGGTTCCCTAACTGGGGCTTTTCCTTATACCTTGCACTGGGCTATGTTCAGCATGGAGGAAGGAGAAGCGACCAATCAGTGTATGGGAATTGCTCCCCGCCAGCCAATAGAAACAGGGGCTTGTCCCTGAGCTGACGTCAGAGGAGTAGGAGGCATGCCAAGCCAGCTGAGCGGGAAATATGATTTAGCCAATGGTAGATGTGCCTACGAGCTTTATCTCCCTCAGCTAACTCATTGCCACCCGCTGGGCAGGCTCCACCAAGTCTGGCAGATACAAAAGGGGTCCCCACAGGGTGCTCTTTGTTCTCCAGACTTGGCAATTCACCCTTCCTCACCCACCAAACAGTCTTCTCACCTCTGGACATCCTCTCCTCTTTGAACTACGGACTCTATACAGACATGCCGGCGTCTATGCTTATGCCCTGTCTGATTGTATAGAGCCTTATAGTAAAAGTCTAAAACATTATACAGTACATTTTAATAAAGTATACACATTGGGGAACCTTATACTTATAAGGGAAATGGATTTGGGATATTTGAGCTCGAAATCCAAGAGTCTGGGGAACACTGGGTTGCCCCTTTGTAATACACCCCACATATCGGCAAATCATGCCTGCTCGCCGAGGAGAATTAAAGGTCTACCAGTAATTTTGGCCCCCGAACTCCAGCAAACAAAATAATTGCATTTCTACCCAAATATCCCCCCTAAAACTGACACACAAGAAATCTCACAGTTCTAGGGCCAAGGGAACATGAAAACAGCAAAAGGCAGGGGTCACTTTATTTTTCACATGTATTATCCCTGGTCCCTGGCTTATGGTGCTTACCGATGCAGCCACGAGTATTAGAACACTTGTACCTGGGAAATTCTGGGAGATTCTGGGGCAGTCTCACAGTAAATGCCTCAACATGGCCTCAACATTTCTGTAAGATTCTTAATGGCCCATAGGATTAACACAGTGGGGGGCCCCTGCGGTCCCATTCAAACTGAATGGGACTGCAGGGACACCTGCTGTGTTAATCCGATGGGCCATTAAGAATCTCACAGAAATGTTGAGGCAATGTTTCAGCAATGTTGCGGCAATTTTGAGGCATTTACTGCCCCAGAATTTCCAAGGCAAGAGTTCTAATACTCATGGCTTCATCTGAATGTAGCAAACAGGGACCCCACGGTTTCAGAGGTAGCAAGAGGACTTAACCTTTATTATGTAGCCTGGCTATCCCCTACTGTCACAATAGCCCTACCTATATAAATAACAAAATATTTTTGAGCTTGGTCTTCACCATACAGGTGTGTGGAAACACGTCATGCCACAATCAAAAGAAATCTTGGAGGGCCTCAGAAAAGCAGTTATTGATGCTCATCAGTTTAGAAAGGGTTACAAAACTATTTCTAAGGATTTGGGGTTCCATCAATAAACTGTCAGACAAATAGTCTACGAATGGAGAAAGCTGAACACAGTTTTTCTACCCAGGAGCAGTCATCCTACCAAAATCTCTCCAAGCACAAACTGGAAAATTATCCAGAAAGTCATAAGAACCCCAGAATAACATCTAAGGATCTGCAGGGCACTCTCGCCTTGGCTAATGTTAGTGTTCATGACTTAACTATTAGAAAAGACTGAACAAGAATTGTGTTCATTGATGGATAGCAAGGAGATAACCACTTCTCTCTAAAAAGAACATTGCTGCCAGTCTGAAGATTGCCAAAGAGCACATAGATGATCCACAAGACTTCTGGAACTATGTTCTCCTGACAGACTAGTCAAGAGTAGAACTTTATGGCTGCAATGAGAAATGTTATGTTTGGTGAGAACCAAACACTGCGTTGAAACCAAAGAACCTCATCCCGACCCTCAAGCATGGTGATAGGAGTGTGATGGTATGGGTCTGCTTTGCGGCCACAGGACCTGGATGGCTTGCATCATTGACACAACCATGAATTCTGCACGGTATCAGAACATTCTAGAGGAGAATGTCAGGCGTCCATCCGTGAGCTGAAACTGAAGTGAAAGTTGGTCATGAAACAAGACAATGCAGAAGAAGAAATTCTTTATTTTAGAATAGTCTAGTCAAAATTGTGACAGGACCTGAAGTGAGCTGTCCATGCAAGGAAGCCCTCTAATGTAATTGAGTTGAAGCAGTTCTGTAAGAGGTAATGGGCCAAAATTCTACAAAACCAAGGTGAGAGATTGACCAGCAGTTACAGGAAACGCGCAGTTGAAGTCGTTGCTGTTCATGGGGAATCACCAGGTACTGAATCTAAAGATTCACATACTTTTTCACACATGGATATTGAATGTTGAATAATTTGTGGATAAATAAAGGTTGAAAACGTATCATGTTTGTGTTTCATTTGTTTGACCAGGTTACCTTTACCTATTACGAAGGGAAAAGGGGATTGGTAGCGTCCGCAGACCCTAGGAAAAAGGATTTCACAAGGTAATGAAAAAATGAAAAAATTATTTATTACATACTAAAAAACAGTGGACACAATACAAAAACAGACAGAAAATATCCTCCCACGTGTTTCGCACCAAAAATGTGCTTTCTCAAGGAGAAAGTGCCAATCCTTTTTTTCCTTTATGGCATTTTTCACATGATTAGGTTCTATGGATCCAACTACAGTACAGCGCCAGCTGATTGAGCACACAGCCAGCCAAAGGGGAGGTGGTGTACAGCAAGGAGCATATGTGGCTCCTCACTGAGTTTCAATAAGAGGTACCGGTTGAGACCCGCGATCCCATTTACAACAAAGGGGTCATATCTTTGCCCTTTTCTGACTAGCTCGGTAGGTCATTTATATAACCTTTTAACGTACTCTCTTCTCTCCTCCAAACAAGGCGATCATAGTACTGGATCCCATTTTGTATTTATCCCGTTTTCTTGTTTAACCTCATTATATTGAGATATACAGTACAAGAGACTACTTATAGTGCTCGTCCTTGAGCACATAGTCGGCTTCTATTTCTACTATCTTTATCTATTATAAGGCCTTAGATTAATATCTAAGAACATTTTAGGTTAGAAATATGTGGAAATCCTAAAATCCTATTCTCGCCACTGTAGTGCTGTAAGTTGTGACAAGGCTGTTTGGGTTTTTGGAGGGTGGTGGTAAAGAAAGCTTAGCTTATTTTGATTGATGGCTGACAATGATATTGATTTTATTTATACAAATACTGTAGTGGAAGTAAGAGCAATAAACCATTTGTACCACAGTGAATGCAACTGTATATGACAGGCTGTGATGGTACCACCACCAATATAGTTAATACCTGCTAGTTTAAATCTGCTCAGCACAGTACAGAACATATACCAACAAGAAAATAGTATGTTGCATGTTTTCACTGCTCTTTACAGTCTCTAGAAAGTATCTAGAACGGAAATGTTTACATGGAGCACTTTGCTTTATTCTGTATACCAATGAAGCCTGTGAAGAGAAAGAAAACACCAAACTTGCAATATATTAACCTATTATTTGTCTTAACAATTCCATGTTTCTGCAATAGGAGTACTATAAAGCAGAGTACTGTTAAAAAAAAGAGCAACTCATTAACTGATACCTTTTACATATGTTAAATTTGCTGTAACTGCAAATACAGTACCTTCTACACATTGATTTCCTCTTTTGACCTCCATGGACATATAAGTCTTCAAAATTATTCATCTCTGGGTCTTCATTGTGTTAGTGAAAGTTGAATCTTCAAGCTCAAGTACCAATTAGAGTTCTGCCTATGCTAATGATAAATCTCTAGAGGGACCATTTTTCCAGACCGGAGAGAAAATTAAAGAAAAACCAGAGATCAGAACATTCAGTACTATGAATTAGTACATCATTAAACATAAAATATTCAGAACAGTATATTTTAAGTGTGTCTAAAGTATGAAATTTAGCCTGCTAAAATGTTTGACATTAATTTAGTTAACAGCTGTCACGGCGTGCACTTCCAATATTATTTACTTTCATTGTTTGTAAACCACTGGCGATATGCTATACTGGTCGTGGGAAACTGTAATTTAGAGGACATTCTGTGATTTGTTCGTCTGACTTGGGTATTAGCGGGATGGTCCCCTGGCAGTAGTACCTCTGGGCACTGAGCATAAGTCAAAAGACAAAAAACCCAATGCTACATCCATTATGACAAATTATATAGTTAAATACGTATCTGTCATCTCATAACTAAGCGTCATTTAGTCAAGTTCTTTGGCCAAAGTATTTTTAAGCTGTAGCAGGGTTCCCCCTGTTACCTCCTCCTTTCTTCCGCTGTGGTGGTTGGCGCGGGTATCGCCTCCGTCAGCAGAAAACCCGCTGGCTAACGAGAGAGGTGGGGGCCAGTTGCAGGGAATGCTCCGGTGCTCCGGAGGCTCCGCGGCGCATCCGAATAGCGGGGGGCCGCCATTTTGGTTGTCTGCGCATGCGCAGTGTAGTCGTGCATGCGCAGCAGGAATCCCTAGTCTGGTGGCCATGTTGCGGTTGGCGCGATAGTTCGCGCATGAGAGGGAAGTCGCACACGCGCAAGAGTAAGCACGCAAAGCGGCAGCCAATAGGAACCTAACACTACCTGTAAATGCTGCTCTCGCAACCTCTCTATATTTCCTCTCAAACCTAGCCCTACTACCTCCTTCTACATTACTGTTGGAAGCACTATCATACACCCAGTATCGCAAGTATGCTGCCTAGGATCACACTCAACTCCACTCTCAAAATTTCCTCTCACATTCAAAATGTAGGCAAAATAACCTCACCGGGGAGGAAAGACAGCGGTCACAGCCGCGCAGCAAGTGAACAAGGCTGGACTGTGCTGTGAAAAAATCTTCTTTATTATAACTTGGAAGTTAAAAAAGAGAGAGAGGGAGGCACCCCCCGCAACTCTAACGCGTTTCAGCCGCAACGGGCCTTTCTCAAAGGGAGGAGGCGCTTAGTCATTTGAACCATCCCAGCCACTGTAGTCCTGCCGCAGGGAGAGCTTCCTATTGCACTGACGTCACACGCCAAGTCGACAGCATGTCTGTGTGCAGTGATTCTCTCCGTTGTGGCATTAGGAAATGCAAGCTGCGGACGGCATATTGAGCAATACCATCTGTTATTGCACCATGTGAGTGTATTTTATTACGTTTTATAGTGTTTTAAGAAATAAAGGTCTGTTCATACTACACTATCTTGTACCTATTCCTGTCGCACATTGGTGGAGGTGTCGTAACGGACGCATCCCCGACGCCATTGAGGATAGAGGGTGCATCCTGTAAGCTGTCTCCAGTAAGCTGTCTCCACGTGGGGTTCGTGTGAGGAGCAGACTAGAAGGGGAGCAAGCACAGATCCTCTCCACTGAATATATTGGCGTTGATTATGTGAGTAGGATTCTTTTACAATCTCAGATAGGGCTCTGATTGCTGTAACACACTGCGCAATCAGGTGTGTCTGCTTATATGTTATTTCAGACGGTGTATCCATCTACATCAAGGACATCATCCCATCTGGAGCATCTATACCAGAGCCCAACTACCACCTTAAAGACTAGAGACTGCCTTAAAGATCACGGTATCTTGGACTTTAGCGCTGGGGACTTTATTATTGTTTGTTCACTGTGTATATCAGGTTTGGAATTACCTGTCATTATTGTCACCTAGCTGCTTTTTTTCACAGCATTGTGTCAGTCACTTTGATATTATTTTGATGTTGCACGAGCACTTATCATTGTTTTAGCACAATATTGTTAGCACTTAGTTTAGTGTAGGTTAGCGCTTTTGGAGGGGTTATTTTCTTTGTTTTGTACATAGGAGATGATGTTGAAAAAATACATACGTCCATCAAATTCAACCTATATTAGACGTAAATGTCAGAATCTCTTCTTATATAATGATAAAGAGGAAGGCAAAGAAAAAAAAACCAATGAAACATTATCCAATGATGTTTCATAAGGGAAAAAAATAATTCATTTAACAGTACTGTACACTGAATGGGACTGCCAAGGCCCCCTACTGTGTTAATCCTATGGGCCATTAGTCTCTGCAGAAATGTCACTGAAATGTTGCAGCATGTACCCAGCATGTACCTGGATCTTGTTGGTGATAGCCCAAGATTTTCCAAAGCAAATTTAAGGCAAGTTTTAGAATACTCGTCGACGCACCTGTACATGCTCACTTGTGGATGCAATATGAGATACATAGGCCTAACTACAGTACTAGACCTTTCAAGGAGAGAGTGTTAGAACACATGAGACTGATATCTAAAAAAGACCAAACACATCCTGTGTCTAAACATTTCAGTGTCTGCTAATCTGGCAGCATGACTAACTTTAAATGAGTAGCAATAAGTATATATTTTGTGGGGGGAATTGAGTGACAGTGGAGTAATTGACGTAAGGTAGGGGCGAGTGAGAGGAGAGGGGGGAAGGGAGTGTGAGGAAAAGAGGGAGTAAGAGTGAGACGCAGGGGAGAAATATATGTGAGGCGGGAGGGGGGAAAGTTAGTGAGATGGAGAGGAGAGAAATACATGGGTAGAGGGTGTGAAATAGAAGGGGCTCGTGAGGTGTGAAATTAACCTAATATGTGTATGCCAGATTGGGGTTCCCCGAGATTTTTCAAAACACTTCAAGGGTTCCTCCAAACAAAAAAGATTGGGAATCACTGCAATAGAGCATGTAAAGGAACATGTAAGAGGGGGAAATAGGTCTTCTGTCTTATACCAAAGAGAAGCCAATTGGTTTTTGACGTTAGATACTTTGATACCAAAGGATTTAAATACTGAATGGGATTTAAAATACTTCTTATAATCCAAACTATTATACTATATATCTTTCTATGTTATTGCTTACCGATATATATATTATTCCCTTTCTTGCTCCAGTTCAATTATTTACAATATAGCTCTATTTGAATGACTGTAGCTCTATTGATAAAATCAATACTATTAATTTACAGATGTCTACATCTGTTTGATATATCAGTTGATACATGTATGACACTTACCTTTTGAATTTTTACCTCATGTATACTTTTGAGTCTATATTTGTACATTTATCTAACTATTATCAATATACTTTGTGTGTATCAATTGTTATTATTTAAAAAAAATTGACATCTGATAACATAATACAAAAAAATATAGATTTATATTATACTGTATATTTATAATATGGATTACTATCCATATACAGTAGTTATCTTATTATTATATTTGATCTCAATTTGTTTTGGTATCAGATTTCAGTATTGGAATATAGTCATATTTATATAGGGACTTATATTCCTTATTTATTGTTTGATTCACTTAATATTTCTATTACATCAATTACATAGTTACATAGTTACATAGTTACATAGTTACATAGTAGATGAGGTTGAAAAAAGATGCACGTCCATCAAGTTCATCCTATGCTAAATTTAGACAACATATACTTTATCCTATATCTATACTTACTTATTGATCCAGTAATTACTTTTACTTTATTCAGCTCTTAATTACTGTGTTCTCCAAATAGTTTTTTTGTCTGTTTTTTTTGTCCTTGCTTTTGTTTTCTTAGTTGTTTTTGTTTATACTTTTTTGTATTTGTGTGTTATTCATGTTTTAATTATTAATTGACATTAGTTGTCTATTATGTCTTGAGGGAGGTATAAAACTCATTCTCTTCCCCCCAACTGCATACTCTTTGAGAAAGCGCCACAGTGGCCGTGCAACGTGTGGGAGGAGGGTTTTTTTTTCTGTTCTGTTCTTTTTTATGTAGTTTAATAAATTTATCTTATCTTTCTACGCTGGTGAGTTTCCACATTTTTCCTGCGGAGCAGCAGTCCTATCGATCCACCCACTTCTCTTACCTCAGGTGTACCTTCCTTTTCCTATTCCTCCATCCAATGACGGATTCTAAGGTATCCGCTTGGATATTTTAGAACCCAATCCGCAGTTGGATTTTGGTGTGCAGATCAAATTTAGGTAAAAGATGCAATGGAAAACAGCAGATCGGATTCAGACAAGCACGCCCATCTCTAAGTATGATGCCTCTGTCCCTTCTGACTTTAGGAATCTAAATGAATCCCTCTTTCTTTACATTGATTCCCCTATCCGTTTACTGAGCCACATTGGTTTAGACTAAAAAATTTTTTATATTTATTACCCATGGGTATAAACTGATAAGTACATTGACAATGTTTTAAAGACTGTGCATTCTTTTCCATATTTTTTCCTGAAAGATTAATCCCAATTTATCCATTTTAGACTATTCCTTAATTTACTAACATCCTACTTTTTAAATTACGAATATTTGTTGTCCTATATATGTTTTTTTTATAGCTTATTGCAAATTTGACCACTGTTTCCCTTATGTTCCCTGAATTTAATATTTGTTATCAATTCTACATTGTTTGAAATTACCAAATCCAGTAATGCCTCACTTGGTTGGTTCCAAAATAATTTGTATCATGTAAGTCTTTTAGTACACTCAAAAATCTGTTTCCTTTAGTTGTAATGCTAATCTCATTATGACCTGTATTTTTTTTGCCTCCCCCATTTGCAAAAGTATTTTACCTTCATCAATCTCACAGATATTTGGTGGTTTATAGCATATCCCTACAAACATTTTTTTTTGTACTTTAACCTCCACTACAAATTTCTATACACAAAGTCTCTATATTTTCATCATTCCCTCATAAACATCTTTCCTTATAATATACTTTAAATATTATTACTTCCTTACTTATTGTTAAAGCCAATTTGAAGTAACAATATGTTACTATTGGCATTTGTTTCCAATTCATAGGACTGATGTATGGGCCAGGTCTATTTTATTAGAGAACAAATCTAGGGATGAGTTCATCATTAATTGTGTTACTGTATACAGTATGTACCTGTAAGCTGCACTTTCATTTCACAATAGATTCCTTAGTGCTGTATTATGCTGTAACAAAAAATCAATCATCATTGTAAAACAATAGTAATTATGGTTACCAGGAGGTATTTAAATAACCAAGTCTCTCTACTGCCTTCTGAAAACCACTGAATTGTTCCAACAATGGATCAAGCTTGAGAGCAATTCACTCACAACAGAGTGATATAAAAGAACAATTCACCAGTGATTCCCAACCAGGGTTCCGTGGAACCCTGGGGATCCGTGAAGCAGTCTCAGGGGTTCCTCCTATGGACCACAGACCCCCCTCCTCCTGGGGGTGTTTTTTTTGGGTATGAATTTTGTAGGGTGGATTGAGTGAGAGTGGGGTAATTGACAGAAGGTAGGGGCAAGAGTGAGAGAAGAAGGGGGGCAGGAGGGAGTGAGTGAGGAAAAAAGGGAGTACGAGTGAGACGCAAGGGATAAATACATGCGAGGCGGGAGGGGGGAGAGTTAGTGAGATGGATGAGAAAGAAATACATGGGTAGAGGGTGGGAAATTGAGGTGGCTCGTGAGGTATGAAATGTTGTGACTGACCCCTGTCGAACCTAATATGTGTCAGCCAGATAGGGGTTCCCCAGATTTTTCGAAATACTTCAAGGGTTCCTCCAAACAAAAAAGGTTAGAAATCACTGCATTACACCAATGATGCCAGACGAGAGATTATTCTTCCAATGGAGATGCTGAGTACCTGGGGCCCCAAGCAAACAACCCCTGGTAACAAAGTAAGATTGCAGGACTTGGCTTTCAACTCAAGGACTTGATCAAATGTTATCCATTGCTGATTTGTGAGTGCACAATTTGTATTTGATTTGACTTATTACAGTATTTCATAAATCTTTGTTACGGACATACCTTATACACACACACACACACACACACACACACACACACACACACACACACACACACATCAAAAAATAGAAATTAGGTGCGCAAAACTAATTTTTAACAATTTTTCAATGGTGTCAAACGAATTCTGCCACAATGTAATAGATGTGCACAACACCAGAAATATATAGAGAAAACAAAATACAAAAAGCGCAAATCAGAGACAACAGGTGAATGAATACAAAACACCTGTGGGATAAAATGTAGCATATCTTTATATGAGTTCCTGGATGAGATTTGACCTATAAATGAGAAAGATGCTAATATAATGAAGTACGTTTTATAGTTCAAATAAAGCACAAGAAAAGTGGCTACTTACAATGTAGCGGAAATATACAGACATGTAAGGATAACATTCTTTCTGTTAGCTGCAGCAGAGGGGCTGATGATGTCAGGAACCTCTCTCACGATACACGCTTTGTACACAGACGCTGGGGTTCCCTTCCTTGTCCTATTCAACCTGTATTTGCGATCTATGGTTCGTGACACCACAACCCGGAAGTGGCACCACTCGCTACTGTTGCGACCAGCTTTATTGCTGCATTTGCCCGTCTTGTCCCGCGGGTGTTTTCGGGCTGGCGCCGAACTTGGCCGCGCGCCAGCCCATCTTCTCCGCATCTTCCCCTCCCCCTTCACTTCCCCTCGCGACCCCCTGGCTATTCCGCTCCGCTCCGCTCCACGCTCTGGATTAATAGCATACCCCCTTACCTTCAGCCTCCTTCGGGGATGCCTGGCGTCTTCGGGATGCCTGGCGTCTTCGGGGATGCTTGGCGTCTTCGGGATGCCTGGCGCATGTGACCGGCGCCCGGCTGTCGCACGGCCCGCTGCGAGAAAAAAAAATATCCGCGTCTGCCCGCACATTGCGGTGGCGGCCGCATGAGAATAAACTCTGCCGCCACTGTATGTTGGCTCTGTCAACTCGCTTAGTTGAAAGGGTAATGAACAGTCCCAATAGCCTTAAATAAGGCTTTGCAGCAAATAGGCAGGCAGATAAATGTCATTATGTCAGACAGATTAGGGAGATTTATTCAGAGACCCTCACCCTACGCATTTCGTCTGAGTTAGACTTCTTCTTGGGTATGTTATGTAATCCACCTGGAAGTCCTAAGTAGGCATTGCAGAGCTACGATCGGCTATGCACATTTTTTATATTGCCATTACACAGGTGTTCCAGGTATTTGACAGACAATTTCAATTAGAATAAAAACCTGATATATTTTATAAAAAAATACAATTGTACATGTTTTAATATAATAATAAAATGAATTTCAATTAAATAATCTAATAAAAAATTATTTAAGACATGTCAGTAAAGTAATTGCTATAATGGAATTTGGCCAGTATTACTGCAGGTATTCTAAGCTATTGAATTTCTATATTACAGCTAAAAAAAGTTTTTGGGAACAAACAAAAAAAGATAAACTGGTTTTATTATATTAGGAAGGCACCTAAATTAACATCTACATTTAGACCCAGAGGTGTAAGTGTTTTTTAATGTATGTATCCATCTGGCCTCAAGTTTTTAAATGGCAATGATGGTGTCACCTCCTCTCCAATTATATAACAGTTTATCAATTCCAATACAGATCATACCTGCAGGATTTTTATCATGGTATTCTGCAAAATGTTTGGACAAATTATGTTGCAGAAATCCTTTTTGGATATTTGTAATGTGTTCGGCAAAACGTAATTTTAATTTTCTTGTGGTTCGTGCCACATACTGTTTTTTGCACAGGCATTAAAATAAATAAGTACCTAATAATAAGTAAATAATAAAGGGTACCTGCCGAGTGCTCCTGCACTCGGGCCTGCAAGCATTTCCCCACCCCCAGTACCCACAATAAAAACAATACACAGCCCCACAAAAAACATAATTATTTATTAAATACATAACCCACCCCCTGTGCCCCCCCATAAATACATGATTTATTATTTTACATACAGGATTAATACCCCAGGCCAACGGGAGTCCCCGGTGGGCCTGATGGGTGTCCGTAGACCTCACAGTAGCCCAGCACCATGTTTCAAACAGGGTATGGAGGCCTATGGGTGGTCCCGCCAGGCGCTGTGGTCCACCAGGAGGTCTCCGCAGGTCACCGTGGGCCACAATGGGTTCTCCATGGGTAGGCCCACGGCTGTCTGGGGGGCCCCGGGTCAGACCCACAGGTGTCTGAGGGGCCTCGGGTGGTTCCCACGGGGGTCTGGTGGCCCACGGGTGGTCCCTATGGGTTCGCGATGCCCCCACAGATGGGGCTACCGGTTTTTCCCGCAGGTGTCCCCCGTGGACACACAGCCGTTTACCCGTGAGAAGCCCGAGGAGACCTCAGGTTGTCTCCAAAGGTCCTCGCAGACCAAAAGGAACCAACCCTGTATGTAAAAAAAATAAACCTGTCCTATCCATTTAAATACATAAATACCCCCCACCCCCACACACACACACATACAGTACAGTAATGTGCAAAATAACTATTATCCAGATATGGATAATAGATTATTTGCCCATTATGAAACACATAAAACATGCATAAATAAAAACATGAAATGTTCATCTTAAAATCACCACATTGCATCTTACAATTAAACCAGCAGCTAGACAAATGTATATCAAATGTCACACAATTGCATTGAGTGTGTACATGATGCAATTAATCTGTGCATCATGTAACACTATGCAAAATCAATTTCAAAATAAAATACACTATGAACAACATACAATGCCAGCCACAAAATCAAACAGAAACTAAGCAAGTAAACATAAATAAATTTACCATCAATCAATCAATTTCCTACATCAATTACAATACAATCCCAATCAATTATACTATTCACTATTAAATTCCTAAATACAAACCAATGAGAAAATAATTCTAATTCAAAGTAACCACCATCATACAAATCTAACTACCAGAAATAAGCCATTATTCAAAAGCAAGACCCTGAAATATACTCCAGCAAAGAGCAAGAAAAATGACATTGAACTAAATACAAATTACATTACAGTGTCCCTGAATGTATTTATTTATTATTTATTTATAAAATATTTTACCAGGAAGTAATACATTGAGAGTTACCTCTCGTTTTCAAGTATGTCCTGGGCACAGAGTAAAACAAATAATACTTACCAGAACTCCCTCCTACTGTCTCTGTACGTTCTCCCTACCTACCAATTAGACTGTAAGCTCCTCGGAGCAGGGACTCCTCTTCCTTAATGTCTAAAGCACTTATTCCCATGATCTGTTATTTATATTATCTGTTATTTATTGGATTACCACATGTATTACTGCTGTGAAGCGCTATGTACATTAACGGCGCTATATAAATAAAGACATACAATACAATACATGGTTACAAGTACAGTTACATAAATGAACAGGGTATACATTATATACAAGACATTGCGTGCCCAGTTAAAGAAAATATATATTATGAGCTTATGAAACAGTTACAGATCAGGTTAAAATGTGAGACAGCCTTAGATTTGAAAGAACTTAAACTGGTGGTGGATGTGAGAGTCTCTGGTAGGTTGTTCCAGTTTTGGGGTGCACGGAAGGAGAAGGAGTAACGTCTGGATACTTTGTTGAGCCTTGGGACCATGAATAGTCTTTTGGAGTCTGATCTCAGGTGATAAGTGCTGCAAGTGGTAGGGGTGAGGAGCTTGTTCAGGTAGCTGGGTAGCTTGCCCATGAAGAATTTAAAGGCAAGACAGGAAAGGTGAACTTTGCGCCTAGACTCTAGTGTTGACCAATCTTGTTCTTTGAGCATTTCGCAGTGATGTGTGTTGTAGTTGTATTGGAGAACAAAATGACAAATTGAATTGTAGAGGGTGTCAAGTTTGCTAATGTGGGCTTGAGGAGCCGAGCCATATACTATGTCTCCATAGTCAATAATTGGCATTAGCATCTGCTGTGCAATACGCTTTCTGACCAGGAGACTTAGGGAGGATTTGTTCCTGTAAAGTACCCCTAGTTTGGCATAGGTCTTGGTTGTCAGGGTATCAATGTGCATCCCGAATGTTAAGTGGAAGTCAAACCATAAGCCCAGGTATTTAAAACTAGTGACAGGTGTTAGGGTGGTGTTAGCGTTGGTTCTAATCAGGAGCTCAGTCACTGGAAGCTTTACAAATTTAGTCTTGGTCCCAAATACCATTGTTACAGTCTTGTCAGTGTTTAAAAACAGTTTGTTTTGGGAAATCCAGTTTTCGAGTCTCAAAAAGTCAGACTGAAGTATGTGCTGAAGGTCAGAGAGGCTATGGCTGTGAGCATATAGGATTGTGTCATCTGCATACATGTGTATTGAGGCTTCCTTACAAGCTGTGGGAAGATCATTAATGAACACTGAGAAGAGTAGGGGCCCCAGAACAGAGCCTTGCGGGACACCACAGGTGATATCCAGGGGGTTGGAGTTAGAGCCTGAGATGGACACATGCTGGGATCTTCCTGATAGGTAGGACTGAAACCAGTTTAAAGCATGTTTCAGTATTCCAGAGCTCTGGAGTTTGTTAAGCAGGATAGCATGATCAACTGTGTCAAAAGCCTTTGCAAAATCTAGGAATACTGCACCAGTGAGTTTTCCCCGTTCCATTCCACACTGGATTTCATTGCAAACTTTTAGCAGGGTAGTTACGGTGGAGTGTTTGGGACGAAACCCAGATTGGAATTGGCTAGGGAAATTTGTCTTGGTATAGAAATCGCTTAAATGGGTGATATCAGTCAGGGATTGTAGAGGGGCTTTAGGGGGGCGGTAGATGCCAGCAAGCAAGATGGGCTTAGAAAAAGGGAGGCAGATTTTGCCAACTAGAATTTCAAAATAGGGTGGGCTTGGTGGGCAAATTAATAGTGTAAATTGTAATGTGTCTGCAATATAAAATAACACCCCTCCTCCTCTCTTTGACCTATCTCTCCTAAAAATGGAGTATCCCTGAATGGCAATATTTGCATCAGGAGTTTTAGGGGATAGCCATGTTTCTGTAAGAACGATGGCTTTGGGTTTATGCATAAGGCACCATGCCCTTAGTTCGTCCAGTTTGGACAGCTGGCTCCGGATATTTATATGGGCGACAGATAGCCCTTTTTGGAATTTAAAGGTGGAATTCTCAGGGGCATGGGACAGAGCTGAAATGGGAGGACCTGGGTTAGGTTCAATATCACCTGCTAAAGAGAGTAACAGTATGAGTAGAAATTTGGGTAGTTGTTTGCAAGTTGTAAATTTGTGGTGTTTGCCATTTGAGTGAGCAGTGGTTGGTGTGCTGGTTTTTAGAGTTCTCCACCAACATTCAGTAGATAGTGCAAGGCTTCTGAGTAGTCCAGGGTGTATGGTGATGTTGGGTGTGGGCCAGGATGGAGGAGTTTGTAGTGGGTAGAGGGAGTAACATCTCCATTAGGCCAGGAGAAAGAAAAAAGTTAAAATACATAGCAGGTTCATGATGCCAGAGGTAGGCAGTGCTACAAGGAGCTGTTGTGAGCAGAGTGAGTGTGAGCAGACTAAACAGCAGGTGTGTGCCTTTTCCTTGTCAAATATTTAGCTGTATTGCAATGCTAGAGTCAGTTCAGGGTTTCAGTGTAGTGTGCAGTCAGTTTTGGGAGAGACTGCAGTAAATAAGTTGTAAAGGGGTGGGGGGTTGAAATAGGCAGGTTAGCAAGCTTGGGATCATAGTGTGATCTGAATAGCTTACCGTTTGTTGTCTTGAGTAAAAGAGTTTGCAGTAGATCCAGTCCCCAGTCACCTCTAGTCAAACTATAGTCTAACTGTATTTATCACTTAAAAGCTCACTTTAAATGCCTCACTGTCTAATGCCTAATGCAGTTCCTGCAAAGATGCAGGAAAGGTGTTGGTATTATACAGATAAAAGCAGTCACATGACCCTCCCCCTCCCCAATAAATCAGCTTGTTCCAGTTGGTCAATTAACAGCACTGAGTTAAGAGGAAAAAAAAAAACACTTTTTAAATTCAAACATACTAACTTATATCAATTCTACAAGGCCAGAGTCAGTCTGTCTTTTACATAGGATTTGCACCTCAGGAACATACTTATATCAATTCTACAAGGCCAGAGTCAGTCTGTCTTTTACACAGGATTTGCACATCAGGAACATACTTATATCAATTCTACAAGGCCAGAGTCAGTCTGTTTTTTACACAGGATTTGCACATCAGGAACATACTTATATCAATTCTACAAGGCCAGAGTCAGTCTGTCTTTTACACAGGATTTGCACATCAGGAACATGCCTGTATGTATATCCATAGTAACATAGATTAATTCAGGGGCATTAAATGGGAAAAAAAAAAACATGAATAAAAAATATTAAAAACCTGTAAAAGTTAAAATAATAAACTTGTCTTTTGTTTACTTACCATTCGATGCCCACTCACCGAAATCCAGGTGAACCGGAAGCTCTCGAACCAATCCAAAGGTAACCATAAAATAATAAACACTTACAGTCCACGTGTGTCTTCTGTCTTCTATTTTTAATCAATTTCGTCAAAGGGGGGCTTCATCTGTAATCTGTATTCTTCTTTTTTCTGTTTTCTTCCGGGTCTTCTTCTCTTCTAGCGCTATGCCCTGGTCCTCTTCTATCTGTAGGAGGTCCGTCCTTATCGACGCCTGGCTTCAAAATGAGACGACATAGGCTTTTATAGGCCTATGACGTCACATTTTCGTCAAATGGTTCCCACGGCCCTGATTGGGCCGTGAAAACCATGTGATTTGGGGGGGGGGGAGGGGAATGATGATGTCATTTGAAGGCAATGACGCCAGCCAATCAGAATTGCTGAGCTTCAATTGCCTTTAAGATGATGTCATGAAAACAAAAAGGGCCGGCGACACATGGCACGATAGCCAATCAGAGCGTGGGAATGAAATCCCAACTCTGATTGGCTGAAGCAAAACCTCGGTCTACCAGAGCCAATCAGAGTTGGGATTTCGTTCCCACGCTCTGATTGGCTACCGTACCATGTGTCGCCGGCCATCTTTGTGTTCATGACGTCATCTTAAAGGCAATTGAAGCTCAGGCGTCATTGCCTTTAAATGATGTCATCATTTACCCCCCCCCCCCAAATCATATGGTTTTCATGGCTCAATCAGGGCCTTGGGAACCATTTGACCAAAATGTGACGTCATAGGCCTTTAAAAGCCTATGTCGTCTCATTTTGAAGCCAGACGCCTTGGAGGACGGACCTCCTACAGATAGAAGAGGACCAGGGCATGGCGTTAGAAGAGAAGAAGACCCGGAAGAAGACAGAAGAAAGAAGAATACAGATTACAGATGAAGCCCCCCTTTGACGACATGGATTACAAATAGAAGACAGAAGACACACGTGGATTGTAAGTGTTTATTATTTTATGGTTACCTTTGGATTGGTTTGAGAGCTTCCGGTTCACCTGGATTTCGGTGAGTGGGCATCTAATGGCAAGTAAACAAAAGAAAAGTTTATTATTTTAACTTTTACATGTTTTTTTTATTTTGTATTCATGTTTTTTTTTTCTATTTAATGCCCCTGAATTGATCTATGTCCTTATGGATATACATACATTCTGGGACACTGAATGGGTGTATTCTATGTGATTTGTTTGATGGAAATGCATTGTTTTGTATGCTCTTGTATTGCCCCTGTATGTTATGTTTATGTATATGGATATACATACAGGGATAATAATTGATTGATTTGCTAATGTTGATGTTTTTTTCATGTTTTTCAAATGTATTTAGCTGCTTTATTTCTACATTGTTGTGTGTGTAATGTAATTTGTATTTAGTTCAATGTCATTTTTCTTGCTCTTTGCAGGAGTATTTTTCAGGTTCTTGCTTTTGAAAAATGGCTTATTTCTGGTAGTTAGATTTTTATGATGGTGGTTACTTTGAATTAGAATTATTTTCTCATTGGTTTGTATTTAGGAATTGAATAGTGAATTGTATAATTGATTGGGATTGTATTGTAATTGATGTAGGAAATTGATTGATTGATGGTAAATTTATTTATGTTTACTTGCTTAGTTTCTATTTGAATTTGTGGCTGGCATTGTATGTATAGTGGCTGGCATAGTGTATTTTATTTTTAAATTGATTTTGCATAGTGTTACATGATGCACAGATTAATTGCATCATGTACACACTCAATGCAATTGTGTGACATTTGATATACATTTGTCTTGCTGCTGGTTTAATTGTAAGGTGCAATGTGGGGATTTTAAGATTAACATTTCATGTTTTTATTTATGCATGTTTTACTGTATGTGTTTCATAATGGGCAAATAATCTATTATCCATATCTGGATAATAGTTATTTTGCACATTACTGTATGTGTTAGGGGGGGTGGTGTATTTATTGAAAAGTATTTATGTGTTGTTTAATTTTTTTGAGGAGGCACAGAATTGGTACAGCAGGCCTGCGGGGAACACCCGAGGGCCACCGCCGGCCTATAGTATCATTGCTGTCCATCCCAAAAATGTAATATATGTTCTGTGGATATAGGGGTTGTTGGTGGCACAGGGGGAGTATTTTGTTTATTGCAATGTTTATTGGGGGCAATTGTCCCCAATAAACATGCTATTATGCCATAACCCCTTCATTGCCTTAGTGGATATCTGCTATGGTAATGAAGCAGCATTAATGTATTTTAATAATATTGTGCAGGAGCAGGGAGTTTCCTGAGCAGAACCGCATTGAGTTGTGGCTCAGGGTACCCCTGCTTCCCAAGTTACAGGCCCCGGTTTGGGGCATCGGTGCCATTGTTGCCGCCATCTTTATAGCGGGCATGTTGCGTATTACATGCCGAGATCACGTGATCGGGACATTTAAATGCAGAGGGATACCGGTACCTCATAACGGGGCCTGTATCTCGGGAAGCAGGGGGTCCCCGGACCTGAAACCAATGCGGTTCAGCTCTGGAGACCCTCTGCACATGTACACTATGAATAAAACTGTATTTAAAAGATTTTTTAATGTTGTCGATGTTTGCGCCGAGAGAGCGGCGGATCTCTCTCTGCTGCAGACACATCTCAGCAGGGGACGGCTTCTCAGCAGCTTCTCGCCATTCACACTGTCTCACCACCGGTTACTCGCCATGTTTGGGAATGTTGCTCTTGCTGTGATTCGCCAGGGATTCGTCCCTCCTGCATGCAGCGAGGGCAACACGCCAAAAACATGGCGAATTCAAACCGCTGGCGAATGCAATTTTCCGCCGCTTACTGCATGACCCCCATGGAGTGTTAATGATGCCATCTGTATAATTGATATTTTTATTTTTATTAGAATTATATTTGAGCAGATAATTTCTATCTATTTTCTGTATATTGGAGTAGGCTTCATTAAGGATCGAGTCTTTATACTTTTTAGATTTAAATTTAGTTAGCATAACCTGCGCTTGTTGTTCATAGATGTTATTATCTGAGCAATTACGTTTGACTCTCCTTAATTCCCCTTGAGAGATATTTGAAAGCCATGGTTTATAATGATTGCTGTCAGCTTCAATATAATTGAGACAGCTGACAGGTTCATGGTGGGTTTTGGTATGAATTTGGCCTTCTTCTATGTATATTAACAAGTCAAGAAACTCCAGACTTACTTTACTAAAATGTGAATGTGAGATTATAAATATTTTGATTTAAATAATCAAAAAATAGGAGGATGGGAACGGCGGTGCACTGGTGATGTCATCAGAGATGGTCTGGTGCTCCGAGTCGCGGCCGAGAGGAGGAGACAGTCACAGGATCCAGCCTCTACCCATACACCACGTACCCAGTATTCAAGCCTGCGGACGGCACGTCTGTCATCTATTTTTAAGATCCGTATGCATTGTGTCGTGACTTCCAATTGATTGAGCTTTGGAGAAGGCAGAAGTGCAGAGGAATTTGAGACCTACTGCCGTCCAGACCCATACACTCAAGCACAAGCCAAAGATACCTTTCAAGGTCTACGCTATGTGCTTTTCTGTAAGTAGTTAGCTTCTGTACATGTGTGATCTCCATAGCCAGAAAATACTGTGCAATGGTCTCTCTTGTCTCATTTGATTTCAGATATTGATCCACTTCCAAGAGAGTCCAAGAATACCATCAGTATGGCATATGAACGCTTTTCAGAGTTTTGGACTCTAACATCCAGGTTTATTGATCTGGTTGTGCGCCAAGGATTGATCTCTTATTTTTCATTATTCCCCACTAGCCTCCATGGATAGGCTTGTTGTTTGTCCTTAGGCAGCCATCCCCCCGCTTCATTCTTATGATTCTGGGTGTTTTCATATCAATTTTTTGCACTATAGAGGTTATTATTCCTTTGTATCACTGCACTTTTTAGTTGTATCACTGTTTTGTAAATAGGTTAAGCGCTTAATATATGTGTTACAGTAGTTTAATTTTCATTATTATCTATTCCCTGATTTTTGTGTGTAAAGGCCTGTATATTTCATTGAAATTGTGCATTTTTAGGACCTTCTACCATCCAATTTTCCACCTTGTGGGTATACAGGATTGCACTATTTTGTGTGTTTCCTTTTTCTATGTACCCACCGATGAATTGTGCTGCCTGATGTTTTTTACTACCATTACCATGGATTGGTCCAGGTTGTACTGGCAAATCTCTCTGATCCAGGATGCGCAGGAGAAGTCGGCTTTCATCACTCCGAGTGGCTTAAATGAATTTCTAGTTATGCCATTCGTGATGAAGAATGCCCCGGGTACCTTCTAACGTCTGGTGAATAGGTTGTTGGAAGGGATGCAAAATTTTGCTATGGCATTCCTGGATGTCATAGCTGTGTTTAGCAACTCCTGGGACTCACATTTAGTACATGTAGCAGCGGTGCTGAAAAGGATCGGTGAAGCCGAGCTGACACTCAAACCTTTAAAGTGTCTAGTTAGGATGGCAGAGGTACTGTACCTTGGGCATAGAGTAGGTGGGGCATCTCAAGCCAGGGTAGAAGCAATTATCGAGTGGCCATTGCCCTGTACCAAGAAACAAGTTATGACTTTTCTGGTCACCACTGGCTACTATAGAAAGTTTGTGCCACAGTATAGCACCCTGGTCAAACCTCTGACTGACTTGACCCAGAGGAAACTCTCGATTCTGGTTGCCTGGTCTCCCACATGTGGGAGGCATTCCAAGGTCTGAAGTCTGCCTTGGCAAATGGTCCCATTCTAGAGCCTTGCCCTGCAGGAATTTGACTTTACTATTCAGCACAAGAAGGGCAGTGAGCATGACAATGCTGATGGACTCTCCGACAGGACATTCCCAGTGATCATCGTACCTCCAGAGCATCCAAGCTTGAGGAGCAACCAGATGAGGTGGCTGCCCCAGAGCCTTCGTCTTGTGGGGGGAGGTGTGACGGTAGGGGGTAGCTTGTCTGCACAATAAAGGTTAAGCCTGACTGGTTACCCCTGTACTGTAACATGTTAAAGTTAAAGTGTCCCCTGCTTTTCCACTTTTCATGTTCCCTTTGCCCCAGATACCTGACACTTCAGGAGTGTAAGTCTTAGGCTTAGTCCATAGAGACTGAAGCCGTGTGGAGGCACGCTGAGGCTGAGGGAAAGTGGTGCTTTCCCTGGCCTTAGAGCGCGCGCCGTCCGTGGGCGTTCTGGGGGCGGGCCAGTGACGTCACGGAGCTGGTTCGCCCTCATTGGCGAACCGCTCACGTGACCGGCCCTGCGCTCCGGCAAGCGAAAAAACAAAAGATTTGTTAAGACACACGCTTCCGCATGCCTGCGCGAGCCCCTGCTAAAGCCGCTCTCATTGCGGTTGCAGAGGCTCAGTGCCGAGCAGCAGCATGCCTCAGCATGGTTCAGCGCCTAAGCGCTGACCATGCCAGAAGCCTTAGGTGGGATATTTGGGTAGAAATGCAATTATTTACTTTGCAGGAGTTTGGGGGCCACAGTTACCGGTAGTCCACTAATTCTCCCCGGCATGTAGGCATGATTTGCCGGTATGCAGGTTGAATTACACTGTGGTTACACTGTGGTTACCCAATGTTCACTGACTCCTGGTTTTTCGAGTCCAGATATCCTGACCCATTTCCCTCACACATATAGGTCTTCCCCAGTCATATTATGTATTAAAATATGTTTTATCATGTTTGGTGCATTTACTATAAATGTCTATAGTATGCAGTCAAACCGGGCATCCACATAGGTACCGGGGTGTCTGGATAGACATCGGAGTTCAAAGGAGGGATGATGTCCAAAGGTGACAAAACCGTTTGGTGGGCAAGGAAGGGCAAAGTGCCAGGTCCGGGGAACAAAGGGCACCCTGTGGGGACACCTTTTGAATCTGACAGACCTGGTGGAGCTTGCCCAGCCGGTGGCAATGAGTTAGTCGGGGGAGATACAGCTCATAGGCGCATTTTCCATTGACTAATTCGTACTTCCCGCCCACCCAGCTTTTTGAGCCGGCTTGGCATGCCTCCTCCTCTGACGTCAGCAAAAAATAAGTGATGGGAAATAGACTGTTTGGATTGTAATTCTTGTGGTCTTATTTGCCTACTTTCTTGTGGATGGGGATAACTATGGTATTACTTCTCTTCACCAGCTTCTAGCAAGATTTCAGTTGTAATTCCATCTTCCCCAGGAGCCTTCAAAACTTTGGATTTTATTTCCTTTGCTATTTCATTTGGAAGGATGCATAGCACATCATTGGCAGTTTATTCTCGCTCTTCCTCTGTTTGATAATGCTCTGTGTTAACTGTTTTCTCACACAATGTTATGTTGAACTCTCTTTATGATAAGTGCAGTCTTTAATTGTTGATTCATCATCTTGTTTGAGTGGCATGTTTTGCTTTTTCCCAATCATAAGTCACTACTTTGTTTTCTTAAATCTTTTGTTATCTTCGATCATCATATTCATAATATCACTTGCTTTTGTTGTTTACATCTTTAGTTAACTTGCTCTGCCTATTCAATTCTTGTTCTTTGTCTGGGGGTTGCTTAAATTCTTGTTGTTTCCTCAGGAATTGTTTTGTCCCATTAGATATTTGTAACATTTTATATACTTATATACTTACCTTGCTGTTGGACCAGCAAAATGGCAAATAGTTATCACGGGAGCTAAAATGCAGGAAAAAACATCTGTTGAATAAAAATAATAATATTTTTCTTATAGAGGGTATGCAACATTGTACATAGAATTTTTATAGGAATCATGAGTTCCTTACCCATAAAGCTTGCAATCTAATGTTAGTGCCTGAAGCAAAGTGAGATTAAGGGAGTTGTCCAAGGTAACACAGAGAGTTGATACTGGAATTCAAACCGGTTTTCACATGATTGAAAGGCAGAAACATTTCCACCCTCTTCTCCATCCCATTCTCCATACTCCTGGTATTCATAACAAAGCTTTATCCTGGATCTCCTCTTACCTCTCTCATCATTCTTTCAGTGTCTCTTTTGATAACACCTCTTCCTCCTCTATTGATCTCTCTGTCGGGCTACCCCAAGGTTCTGTCCTGGGACCCTTCTCTTTTCTTTTTGCATACTCTCTCTAGGTCACCTAATCAAATCTCTTGGGTTCCAATATCACCTCTATTCTGATGACACACAGATTTACTTTTCAACCCCTGACCTAACACCTGCTGTACAGACTAAAGTTTCTGAATGGAAACAAAAGAAAACAGCGCACAACGCCAAATAGTGAAGCAAATTCAACAATATATTATAGAATTAAAAAGGGGGTAATATATCTGCGTACATGAAAAAAGTTGGTAAAAGGCATGTAGTGTGTATCACACTGTTTACCACTCGGCAGCTGTTAGCTGTAGATTCAGGTGCTTGCTTCCTGCCGAGGTACAGGAGCAGCTTCATATCGGCCAGGAAGCAGGAGCGATTTCACCGAGCCCCAGTACCAGCTGCTGAACCTGGCTGCATGAAGGGAAATCCCCTTGGGAGTGAAAAGACTGACGTCCTGCCCCAGAATCAACTGAGCTGCAGCAGCAGAGGGAAGCAAGCACCTGAATCTACAGCTAACAGCTGCCGAGTGGTAAACAGTGTGATACACACTACATGCCTTTTACCAACTTTTTTCATGTACGCAGATATATTACCCCCTTTTTAATTCTATAATATATTGTTGAATTTGCTTCACTATTTGGCGTTGTGCGCTGTTTTCTTTTGTTTCCATTCTCTTAGTGTGTGTGGGGTGCTGAGCCACCCCTGCGTTTACAGCTGCAGACGCCATTATCCCCAACACGGTTATGTGGCACTTATTATTTAATGTATAATTATCTCACTGTGGGAGTTGTGGTTTAATTTTTTATAAATTTTTTATCACTAAATTGATGGTATAGTCACTGCACTGTATATATTTATACATTTAAACTTTATAGGTAGTTAGGTAGTAGCGCACAGTTTTGTTTTTTGTGTTTACTGTCTCTGCTCTTCACTGCTGCTGCACATCTAATTATCACTAATCACTGTTACTCTAATTTATATATTTATTTGGTCTGCGTACATTAGTAGTTTTACAATATGGTTTGGAGCTTGATTAACTGTAGGGAGAAAAGGGAGGAACATTTTAAACTCCTCTTTACTGAGGAAGTGCTACATGGTCAGCATAAGGAACCATCAGAGCTCACAGTTAAGGATCATTTTAAAACATTAGAACGGTTATTGCTTACAGAAGGTAAACATTGGCTTGAGACTAAGACCCTACAGAGTTATCTGGATGTGGGTAGAATACCAAGAGGACTTAGGTTCTCAAAAAGCCCGACCTTCGGTAAGGATAACCCCAAGTTCATGCAGGAGTGGAATAGAATACAGGATGAGTGTTCTAATGACCTCATCAGGCTAATAATTTACGAAAGGAATCGTGAGATCAAAGATCTAGAAAAGGAGATCTTGAAAGCGATTAAGGCACTAGAACCGATAGTGATAGATACTGATTGCTCAGAGATTGAGCATGATTTAAAAGTCAAATTAGAGTATGAGGAAGATGAACTTTTAAAAACGAAACACAATAAATTTTTAAGAGACAAACTAGATTATCAGCAAGGGAGACAAAGGGACTGGGCTAAAAAGGATAGAGGAAGAGTAGTAGGTGATGAATATATCCCCCATAAAAAAGGAAGAGGGGGATCTGCACACTCAAAGAGCAGACAACAAAATTACCACACCTATGAACAAAGGAGAGAGAGCAGAACCAGTAAAAATGACCGATCAGACAGAGATCGCTCACGCTCTAATCATGGTAATGGGTATCGTAATCCCAACTATAAAGGGAAAAATTACATTGAGGGCTTTAGATATAGCTCAAGGCCACAGGGCCAACATAGGAATTTTGAATATGAGCATAAAGACCCTCATCCAAGAACAACTAAATACTCACCCAGGATCTCCCCTAGATATTCACCTAAACGCCCTGCTAGACCGGAACCCACTACAGATTCACCTTCTTTTTTAGATTTGGTAAGAACCAGACTAGAAAGGAAGGAGAACACAGTAAAAGATATACAGAATACCCCTCAAGAGAAAAGAAAGAAAAGGGTTACATCAGACGAGGAACACGAGGAGGGACCAGAGCACAAAAGAAGAGAGTACTCTTGGGAAAGAACACCGTAGTAAACCAAGGGGTCTTTAATCTCTCCTCAACAGCTTTGAACAAGGATCAATTGAACGTACTTGGAAGGGGTTTGAGTTTCTCCAAAACTTGTGGACCCAGCTCCTTCCAGCTGTTCAAAGATCTACATAAGTTCACTCGCAATATTATCCTAAAGAGACATTTTCTGAAACACGATAGGGATCTTGTTTCTGACAAGGCTGCAATGGTTTCTGTGAGTAATATAGATACGGAAGTTAAAATCAAACATACTGATTTTAAAACCCAATCCAAGTTTTATCCCGCACATTCCAAGTGTCATCATATTGATACATTTTTTAATATGGTCATCAATGATTTTAACATTTTATCTAGTAATTTTAAGTCAGGTGATATTAAACACAACCTCAGTGCAAGTGAGTCCTTAGCCCTTAAAACTTTGCGTGATGACGAAAGACTCATTATAAGACAGGCAGATAAAGGTGGGGGCGTAGTAGTCCAAAATAGGTGTGACTACGAAAAAGAAGCTCTAAGGCTTCTCAACGATACATCGTCCTATGTAAAATTACCTAAGGACCCTACAGCTGAATATCTAAGGGTGCTTAAAGCACTATTAGACAACGCAGTAGCCTTGTCCGTCATCAACACAACAGAGTTTGCTTTTCTATTTTCTGAATTTCCTAGGATACCCATATTCTACCACCTGCCGAAAATTCATAAGGCTCTGGTTGACCCACCTGGACGCCCAATTGTGTCAGGTATACAATCTATGTCAGCCAACCTTAGTCAATATGTGGATTTTTTTCTCCAACCGTATGTTGGAAAATTAACCTCTTATCTGAAGGACTCGACAGCAGTTCTAAACTTATTTAAAGATTTTGAATGGAAAAGTTCATATGTATGGATTACATGTGACATAACATCCCTGTATACTAATATACCTCACCAGAAAGGGTTGGATGCTGTTAATTCCTTTCTGGAATCAGAATCTGATCTGCATCCATTAAATAGGGAATTTATTCTAGAGTCTATCAGTTTCATATTGAAACATAATTATTTTCTGTTTCTCTCCACTTTCTACCTACAGGTTTGCGGAACTGCAATGGGTACTAGGTTTGCCCCCAGCTTCGCAAACCTGTACGTGGGAAGGTGGGAGTCTCAGTTTATCATGCCCGACCAACCATACCACAGGAATGTCGTTGTGTGGAGACGCTACATAGACGACATCCTGTGTGTGTGGGATGGTGATTACGATTCAGCCAGTGCATTTGTAGCCAACCTTAATAGGAATGACTACAACCTTGAGTTCACACACAAGGTGGATGCCACCCAGATAGATTTTTTGGACTTAAGATTAACTTCCAAAATGGATGGCACCGTGGAGACTGAGACCTTCTTTAAGGAGGTGGATACCAGCAATGTGCTGATGGCGAATAGTAATCACAAAAAGACATGGATAAACAACATACCAGGGGGGCAATTTGTGAGACTCAGACGTAACTGTAGTAGTTTAGAGGTTTTCAACCAACAGGCTAACAAATTATTTTGGAGATTTAGAGAGAGGGGATATCCTAAGGAACTTCTAGAAAGAGAGATCATAAGGGTACGTAATATGGATCGTAAGGATATGTTAGTTCAAAATAGATCCACGATTAAAAATAAAGAAGGTCAAAACACAAAAAAGGACACTCTTAATGTGGCTTTCATTACAGACTTTAATTCGGTTCATAGAGACATTGAAAATGTTTTTAACAAACACTGGGGTATATTGTGCAATGATCCCATTTTGGGATCACATCTTGACGTTAAACCACGGTTTATTTACAGGAGAGCAAAAAATATCAAAAACTTGTTAGCTCCTAGTGATGTTTTTATAAGTAAGAGCAATACTACATCGAAAAAGAACTGGCTAGGGCCTAAACCAAAAGGCAACTATATCTGTGATAATTGCATGATTTGTAAATACCAACATCCTGACAAACACACTTTTTATTCACAAGTAACGAAGGAAGTTTTTAATATTGATGACTTTATTCTATGTACCTCTACACATATTGTATACCTATTGGAATGTGCGTGTGGGTATCAATATGTAGGCAGAACCAAACGCAGCCTTAAAGTTCGGATTCAGGAACATGTCAGAAATATTAAAAATGGTTTTGAAAAACATAGTGTATCTAGACACTTCCTGATACACCATAATAAAGATCCGTCAAGTCTCACTTTTAAGGGGATTCAGTTGATTCCTGTAAATAGAAGAGGAGGGGACAGAGTTAAAACATTGTCTTCTAAAGAGACATATTGGATACATAAGTTAGATACTATGTCCCCTAAGGGGTTAAATGAGGATGTGGATATTTGGGCACTTTATTGAATCTTTAGCTCACCACCCCTCTGTACCTAGGGGATGTATCATTTATCTCTGTATCTCTGTTTTCCTTTCTTTATCCTACGCTTTTTTCTAGTTACATCTTTTTATGCAAGTAATGATGGTGTCTATTTTAAGTCGACTAATATTGTGTTTCTTTTATTCCAGCATGTTTTTAATTATTTATGCTAGGTTTTGTCTATATGTAAGTTTATATTAAATAGGTATTGTTTTTTTTTTTTTTTTGTTAATAAAGTTGTTGTTTTAAAAGTAAACTAAGTGAACTTAAAGTGATTTGTTACCGGCGCTAACCACACCCAATCTGTGATAAAATAGTGCACAAAATTAAAATTCAAAATAAAATGTGTCAAGGTGATCACTGATCAAATTCTCAACCTTCCAGGAATGTGAACAGATTCCTTTCAATAGTAGCTTGTCCGGGATGGGAAGGGAGCGAAGATAGCAGGGATACACCATGAAAAATAAAAAATAAATGCATACAATAGTGTAATAATTTATTACACTATTGTATGCATTTATTTTTTATTTTTCATGGTGTATCCCTGCTATCTTCGCTCCCTTCCCATCCCGGACAAGTTAAAAGTAAACTACACATCTTCCCTATCACGCAGACCATTACCTATTATAGATGATTGGTCTATCCCTAATTGGTTGACCAATAAGGTATCTATGTGAGGTATTTAAGACCTCTGGGTAATGGCCTAATTATTCCCTGAAGAAGTAGTTAATTCTACGAAACTAGTTGGATGTAACATTCTATTGCCTTATATCTGCTTACATTGGCCTTTGTCTATGTATTGGCCTGTCCTGTTTTTATTTCATCCTGTGTGCTGTTTTGGACACTTGTGAGAGACTTTGTAAGACTGTTCAAACTTCCCTATTGAATCCACCACTGCTGTGTAGACAGTGACGTCATTACACAGCGTCCCGCGACCGAGCGGCACCGTGGCACGCTGAGGGCACCCCAGCAAGCTGCGTTTTAACCTCTGTGCAGAGGATACACCTGCCGAGGTACAGGAGCAGCTTCATATCGGCCAGGAAGCAGGAGCGATTTCACCGAGCCCCAGTACCAGCTGCTGAACCTGGCTGCATGAAGGGAAATCCCCTTGGGAGTGAAAAGACTGACGTCCTGCCCCAGAATCAACTGAGCTGCAGCAGCAGAGGGAAGCAAGCACCTGAATCTACAGCTAATAGCTGCCGAGTGGTAAACAGTGTGATACACACTACATGCCTTTTACCAACTTTTTTCATGTACGCAGATATATTACCCCCTTTTTAATTCTATAATATATTGTTGAATTTGCTTCACTATTTGGCGTTGTGCGCTGTTTTCTTTTGTTTCCATTCTCTTAGTGTGTGTGGGGTGCTGAGCCACCCCTGCGTTTACAGCTGCAGACGCCATTATCCCCAACACGGTTATGTGGCACTTATTATTTAATGTATAATTATCTCACTGTGGGAGTTGTGGTTTAATTTTTTATAAATTTTTTATCACTAAATTGATGGTATAGTCACTGCACTGTATATATTTATACATTTAAACTTTATAGGTAGTTAGGTAGTAGCGCACAGTTTTGTTTTTTGTGTTTAAAGTTTCTGAATGTCTCTCTGCTATATCATCCTGGATGGCCCTCCGCCGACTTAAACTTAACATGGCAAAAACAGAGCTCCTCATACAGTACTTCCTTCCAAAACTGGCAATACTACCTCCTTCAACAATACTGTTGAAAGTACTATAATTCTACCTGTAGCCCAAGCATTCTGCCTAGGGGTCACACTCAACTCCTCTCTCCCATTCTCCATTAACATTAAAAAAGGTAGCTAAAACCTGTCGGTTTTTTTCCTTCTCAGTATTACAAAGATACATCCTTTCCACTGTTGCTCGACTGCAAAATCTCTGATACAGACCTTCATTCTCTCCCGTCTCGACTACTGTAACCTCCTGCTGTTCGGCCTTCCTGTTTCTCGCCTGTCTCCCTTACAATCTATCCTAAATGCTACTGCCAGAATCAATCTACGTTTTCCTAAATCTGCCTCAGCTTCTCCCCTGAAGAAATACCTCTCCTGGCTTCCTATCAAATCCCGTATCAAACTCAATTCTTCTCCTCACTTTTAAAGCTTTACACTTGTAACGGGTTTCCCCCCCCCCCCCCCCCAATCGCAGATTATACTGTGGGTGCGTAGAAACATACGGTGTTACCATAGGTGTGGTGCATTACCTGTTGGCTCACAGGAGGGCTGAGCTTCCGCCACGGGGAACCTGGGGTACATACATATAACACAATCTCGTGGTGCAACTCCTCCACCTGCGATGGTTCCCGCCAGAAGAGGAGTGGTTCCTCGCAGAACAAATATATATATCTCACTCAACACACTGCATGTAAAATAACCAATGACTTTACTGTTGCAATACGTATTCATGTATAACAGGTGTCCCCCTCTGGAGGAGACACTAACTACCGCGTCTCGCAGGACGCTCCCACCTACACCGGGTGATCCCACCCCGTGTCCAATGACCCCACACAATATGTCCCGCACTCTTTAGGTGAGATGATATGTGTGACTGCGCAGCCACCGGTACTGTGTGAGTATAATGTAGGATTGTTGGTGCACTTGAAGATTGATACCTGCCCGGGGCTCCCACCCCGGGTTCCACAGACTACGTCAGGGATTCCGCCCGATCCGACGTCGTCCTCCACACCGCGTTGGGTGAATTCCAGCGTGGATAATATCACCTTAGTCTCAGGGTCTTTGGTGGCGTTCCACGCCCAGAACCCACCTCGCAGGGCTGCACGGCTTTAGCGCTGTGTCCCTGACTATCCAAATAGCTAATGGGGCAGTGTCCCTATCTAGGGCCTGTCGCTATAGCACCACAAGCTAAACAGTGTCTCAGGACCTAACTGGGACCTAGGGGGCTGCTGGCCTAATGCAGTGGGTCACTCACCCCTGCACTCACCTCCTTCCCCTAGCTTGTCCTGGTCCTCACTCACTGCGTAGCTGCAAACCCGCGAAAATGTATCTTTCTCTTCCTGCAGGGCAATACTTCAGCCCTATTGGCTCCCTGGCATCACGTGGGGCGCAGCTGAGGCTCATGGGACTTGTAGTCCCTTCCAAGAGCCTGTTCCTGGTAGGCTAGGGTTCGCGCGCTATCACTGCGCATGCGCAATGTCCCTGGCTGGCCACCGCACCAAGATCTGCACTGCGCATGCGCAAACACTTAGAAGCTGGTGGCACCCTCGCCGCCCTGCTTCGGGAGCGCCGGGAGCCCTAACGACGTGGTCGCGGCCCTGACAACCGGCTGCACGCGTCTCTGGCAACCCGCGAGCAGGACTCTGACCACCCCCACACTTCCGATCGCCCGACGGGACCGCCATTGGGCTCGGCGGCACCCGCGATCGCCAGGAAGGTGAGGGGGGGCTTGGCAGGCAGGGGGAACCTGGCTACACACTATTCTACTCCTCCTTACATCTCAGCCCCAATTTCTTGCTATACACCATCCCGACTCTTGCATTCTGCTCAAGGATGTCTTCTCTCTATCCCTTTTGTTTCTAAAGCCTTTTCCCCCCTTAAACCTTTCTCACGGACTGCCCCACACCTCTGAAATGCCATGCCTCTCAATATCTGACAAGCACCCTCTCTATCAACTTTAAGACCCAACTCAAAACACACCTGCTTAAGGAAGCATATGTGTAGCTCTATGAGTGATAGTTTTACACCGTATACATAAGGCTTGGCCCCTAGCAGACACACTTACCAGAATGCCCTCCTACTGTCTCTGTACTGTACATCCTTCCTACCAACTAATTAGATTATAAGCTCTTTTGAGCAGGGACTCCCTTTCCAAAATGTTACTGTTATGTCTGAAGCACTTCTCCCCTTTATGTGTTATTTATATTAGTTGTTATCTATATGACTGTCACATGTATTACTGCCGTGAAGCGCTATGTACATTAATGGTGCTATACAGTATAAATAGACATACAAACATACAGTACATTGAGCTACTCTGTCTCCTAAGGGAAAGATACAAGAGCTGCACCCAGAGGAAACAGTAATGATGTTACAAACTGATGTAGCATCAGAAAATATTTAACATCATCCAACAACTTTCACCCCACTACAGTCTCTAACACCAGAGTCTCACATGGAAGATGATGTTCAAGGTGACACCCAGAGCTACAGTACTCCTCCCAAAAGAGAATTGAAAAAAAAAATTGAGCTCATTCTATGCTATATTTCCTCCATGCAAAAATGTATATATTCAGCAGTGTGTCTTTGTATTACTTGCAAGGACTCGCAGAATGTTGGAAAAACAATTCCACCTACTGCAGCTTCTGTACTTTGAAAAGTCCCATAGGCTCGGTAATGTACAGATTCCTGTACACGTCCTGGAAAGGCATTACTCCTGCTCATTATAGTGACAACATGAGCCCTCAGTTGTTCAGTCAGGGCTGATATGGTAACTATGCTCAATAGAAACCTGGAGTCTTTGGGGGACTAAAAACGTAAAAGTCTTATAACACATCTCTTCATTTTTCTATCCAGTTCTTCTCCTCTCCACCCCCACCAGTGGCCTTCCCCCACCCCATCTCTTTGTTTCCTACTTTCCCTCTCATGCTCTCCCCACTGCATCAAACACCCTCATCTTGCAATCAGCAATGGATGTTCCTGGATGACCTTATATATCCAGCTTATTGGTGATTAATGGACTCATTATGTTTCATTTAATTAAAGTGACATTCTTACCCCACATTAACCATATAACTACTTATTGAGGACCAAATAAATGTGATTCAGGCTTTAAATAGCTCATTTGCATCCAATTTAACATACCAGCCGTAAAGCATAACGTCAATTTTTTTAATGAAGGAAAAAAATGGATAGCATAATTTTTACTTAATTAATAAATATAGCGTTTTTTAACTCGCAAGTACACTTCGATTAACATCACATTAAATACCCTAACACCCTTTAGTGAACTTTGCCCTTGGAGTCTTTTCAGTGTTTTCTTTTGTCCATGTATGTTAAACAGGATATTCTTGAGTAGTATCCTGTAAACCACACAAACATAGATTCTAATGTAGGATAAGACATAACCAAGTTTTACACAAGTGTTTTCCATGAGTTGTGTTTCCCTTTTTTAACAACTGGTAACCACTTTGTTATAGTAAAACATATGGATAAAAATGTCCCTTTACCACCTTTCTCCACTCATTATACCTTGCCTGTATATCTATTTTTAAAAAGAAAATAGGCAAAGTAGTTTTCTTATCATAAAAGTTAAAAACATTTGTTTATAAATTACTCTTGATGTAACCTCATAAAACAAAGCAACACGTGCTAAGACCACAACAAATAAACACATTGGCTACAGTTGAGTATATACAAAAACATATAGGGAATCAATTACCCAAATAAGAAGAGGAAAGTAATGTCCCAGGGAGTCAAAATAATAAGGTAAATGTTCTGGAGGTGCCGCTCCCGTCTTAAAACGTAATATTTTCCCCAGATCCTCCAAAGGAAACTACATAAGAAAGAACAGAAAGAGCACCAACTCCATAGTGTAGTACAGTAGTTTACTGAAATTAGAAAGGAGCACAGTAAAATACAAATAGGGAAGTGAATCAGGATAAGGTGTAGTAACAGTAGAGTCATTGTCCCCGTCAAGCAGGGAAATAACCAGCCCTTCCACACCATGTGCCTGCGTCGTGACTTCACATCTCCTCTGCCTATTCCTATAAGACTGCTCTGCTTCTCCTACAGATGATGCCTCAGAACAATCAAAAGAGCTCCTTCTTATGCATTTCAATTATAATTCCTCTTGTGGGTGGATGTACAGAACTGTAGCTCTCATGTCGCCAAAAGGGAAATTATATACCTAATGGTTGTCATGATAATCAAAGTGTGATGTGTCCATGGCAATCAGAAATTTTAGTTGCCCACATTTTTCAAAATAGACAAATGTAATCTATAAATAAGCAGCTACAGCATGCTATTATTTTTAAGTAAAGTCCTACACTATGGAGTTTGCACTCTTTCTGTTCTTTCTTCTGCATATCTATTTATAAGATGACACAACACAGAAAACAGTGCTCTGTAAATCATTTTCAGCAACCGTATTCCTTTGGGAACAGGTTTGTTTATAAGGAGGATGTAAGAACACATAAAGCGTAAGTGAATCAAGCCCTCAGCTGGCATTTAATTGATAAGAACTAAAGCTAATATTAGATAACAAATAAATGGTCTGTTGCACAGGCATTTAATTAAACACCAAATTAATGCAGTAATGACCTACTAGAACTAACAGCCAGAAACACTTACTGCAGGCAAGCATCTGGAAGCCTTCAACATTTTCCATGTTGGAATACATTATAGAGAGATCTATTTATTTGTAATCAATTCTCCTTACTTTTTTCTTCTCCGAAAGAGTCATTAAATAGTGATGAGAAAACTACTTTGGATTCAGTCCAAAAATCTTCACTCTGATACGTAGAGGAACATTGCTGGTATTGACTGACTCAGTTCCAAGTTTTATAATCAAAGTTCTCTCATCTCTGGAAAACCCTTGTGATAGAGTAAACCCTGTACAGTACATACATGATTGAAAGTTGTATTAGAGCTCTGGAGTCTAGATGTAATGTGCAGTAAATCGGCTCCTCCAGTCCAATTATGCTTGTTTACTTTGCATGGAGCTCGGAGCTGTGAAGCCCTAGGAGCTTCAAAGCTTATTGAAAATGGGACAACAGGCCTGCAATAGCTTTTCATGGAACACTATTTACCATTGTTGTCAATAAATTGATCCAAAATCCAGGTTTGGGATATGTACATATTAATGTGACTATTAAGAATTGTCCACAGATTTAGTAGCAGCTCAGATCAGTGTGTGTCTATAGGTAGAGCTGTGGAGTTAGCCAGGGCAGATATTTAGATGTGTCTTTAAAAAAAAGTTGTCACTGTCAGAAGTCCAGGAGCACCCAGACACCACTAGATTTTTTGCAATTCCAGCCTTGCAATGGCTTTAGCACCCACCACATGGCCTTAACTGCAGCTCCGACTGATGTAAATGGAAGTGCAGGGGGTCTCAGCTTTCTTTTGATGGTGTCTACTCGATCCTCACCTAAAAAGTTAGCATGCCTGGAGTGCCGGGCACATGACTTAACAGGTATGGCTATAGGAAAGTGAAGGGATTAAACTTTAACCAGTCACTGAAAGTGAAAACATACTATATGCAGCCATTTGTTATATACTGAATGTTACAAAAATACAGATATAACAGTCTTTATTGCTCCATCTGCTGCATTATGGTGGGATATGTTGCAATGATTTGTTTTATCACTGCCATTAAATCCTATTGAATATCAGTAATATTCTGCATTGGAGGGTCTTACAAATTGGTTTCAGGGATCTACAGTAGGCCACATGCTTAATGTAAGGACCTCCAAGGCAGTAAATTCTTAAATACTACCAATGCCATGCACTACCTCAGGAAGGCAGTTGGTGCTTACGGAAATTAATGTGTGGCTTTAAAATTGGTGTATGAAGCAGGGTTTTATGTTTTTAGAGCACCGAGTGTCCTTTTCTGAGAGGAGATGTCTTTATGATAGGAATGGATTGCACGTCAATGAAGAGGGATCTTCTATGCAAATAGAAGATGTTAAAAAAGGTTAGATTACCTTAAACTAGGAAGAAGGGAGGACAGATAAGCCAGAGGTAATGGACTATACATAACTAATAGAAATAGGGAAATAGCTAGTGGTGTGGAGGGAAGTGGGAGTCTGGCAATCAGGAAAGCACCCATTTTAAATACAGATAATACTAGTACATTTCCAAATACTAAATTCAATTGAAGTAGAAAGGCAGGAGCAAATAAGATAACAATACTAAAGACTGGTAAAAACCATAAGTGGATGCTTGCTAATACATAAAGCCTGAGAGATAAAATGGGGGAGCTTCAATTAATATCTAGAAGGAAGCAATATGATATCAAAGGAATTATGGTATGTAACGCATGACTGGGCTGTTAATTTAGAAGGTTATTTTTTTTTCTGGAGAGATCGAGCAAATAGAAGAGGTGGTGGAGTTTGTTTATATGTTGAACCAAATTTAAAACCTATTATAAAAGAAGATGTTTATGAAGGGATTCATTTAAAAGTAGATACTTTGTGGGTAGAAATAAGCAGTGGAGGTAAAAGTACAAAGATAATATTTGCAGGGATATGCTATAACCCCCCAAATACCGTATCTCTGAAACTGAGGAAGCCGACATACTTTTAAAAATGGAGAAGGCATCAAAACTTGGTTCTGTTTGCATAATGGGTGATTTGAATTATCCAGACAGACTGGAGCAATGAGGTTAGTATTACAATAAAAGGAAAACGTTTTTGGGGGGTGCTAAAAGATAATTGCATGAAACAAATGATTGATTAACCAACAAGGAGAGGGGGCAATACTGGATTTGGTAATATCAAACAATGCAGTAGTAATAATAAATATTAAAATCAGGGAATATTTGGGAAACAGTGATCATCATAACAATCTCATTCAAAATATATTGTCAAAAACCATATAATATAGGTTAAACAAAGATTTTACATTTTAGAAAGGCATATTTGAATGAACAGAGAAATAATCTACAAGGAATACATTGGGATGACATTTTTGCAAGAGAAAATGTAGAAGATAAATGGGGAGTCTTTAAAACATTGTTAGAAAAGCACACTAATCAGTGAATAATACATATAAATGAATCAAGTCTAAACCAATGTGGCTAAATAAAATAAATCTATTCTTGAGGTTTATGAATGGTTTGCACCTTGTGGTGAACCCTCTGTATTTGCTCTCGTGAAGTCTTCTCTTTATGGTAAACTTGGATAATGATAAGCCTATGTCCTGGAGAGTGTTCTTCACTTGGCTGGATTTTGTAAAGGGGATTTTCTTTAAAATGGAAAGGATCCTACAATCATCCACCACTGTTGTCTTCCGTGGACATCCATGCCTTTTTGTGTAGCAGAGCCCACAGTGCGTTCTTTTTTTCTCAGAATGTACCAAACTGTTGATTTGGCCACTCCTAATGTTCCTGCTATCTCTCTGATGGATTTTCTTTTTTTTGCAGCCTACGGATGCTCTATTTCACTTGCATTGAGAGCTCCTTTGGCCGCAAGTTGTGAGTTAACAGCAACAGCTTCCAAATGTGAATGCCACACCTGGAATCAACTCCAGACCTTTTACCTGCTTAATTGATGCAGAAAAACAAAGGAATAGCCCACACCTGTCCATGAAACAGCTTTTGAGTCAATTGTCCAATTACTTTTTGTCCCGTGAAAAAGAGGGGGTTACATATTAAAGAGATGTAATTACTAAACCCTTCCTCCAATTTGGATGTGAATACCCTCAAATGAAAGCTGATAGACTGCACTTTAAGCCCATATTAATTATTTAACTGTAACTTGAATTTATTTTGGTACACAGCCGAAATAACAAAACTTGTATCAGTGTCCAATTATTTCCGGACCTAACTGTACAACTACAGAAGTAGTGCGATGGTTGGTCGCTCAGTCGACATGGAATCCGCTATGGGTACAGTTCTGGTCTCACATGCTAACGAATCCCCGCGACCAGACTAATGACGGATCAGGATTAACACAACGGGGGTCAATGCTTCTGTATGGGACTCCCGCTGTTTGAATACTACTGGACCGCATCTGTGAATCAATCCATCTCTCTATGCATCTCTAACAGGCAATCGTGCAGCTTTTACTTTATTTTATTAACATAAAATTAAAGCAGGGGATCTCCGGAGCTAAACCGCACTATTTTAAGCGGACTGTGCATACATGTCAGAGTTAGCAGCTTCCTGGAAGCGCTTAATAAGTTTGGTGGAGGGCCAAAAAATATTTTTCTGTTAAAATATTGTTTTGAACTACAGTATAAAAAGCAAACCTGGATTGGAGTGTACGTATACCGGAGCAGAGTTAAAGGCCCTTTTTAACCATTCAAATTGATTTGGAATTTGGGCTGACCTGCTAAACCGAGTCCCTTTTTGAGTCAGATTAGTTATAGGGACAACTATGGATGAAAACCCTCAGATAAAACATCAATTGAAACTTGTAAATCCAATGAAAATATTGTTTGGCTGACCTTTCTGAACTTTTATCATTATATTTTATATTCTTGATGACTCTGGGATTGAGTGCATATCAAGTCTTTCCCCCTTGGTTATTTTTGGTTAAAGATAAAGGTCATCTTCATTGGTGCTTTGAAAATAATCCCTTGCTGAAGACCATGTAGCTGATAGAGTAAGTAAGTGACAGGCCCAAGAAACAGAAGGCTAATCCATTTGACTACAATCCTTTTGGAGACGAGTGGGGGAGTCAGAGATCGTCAAAAAAGATTCAAAATCCAAAAAAGTGTCAGGATGAGCAGGCTATTGTCTAGAATGGAAAAGAAGAGAGCAGAAAAAAATTGAAGAAAAGACAGACATTGTGAGATTCAAAGGAGCCAAAAGAGAAGACAGGTGGTAAATAGAGGAGCTGGTATTCTCCAAGGAATGACAGGAGACAAACTGTTTTTGTATTTATTACATTTTGAAAAGTTTTAAAACTTTTTGTTTAATTAGGGACAAATGATCAGGTTACTCCTCTGGTGCATTGGTAGTGTCTGTCAATCGGGCCTCTTGATCCCTTCATTTATTCTCTGGAACATCTCCACTGAACTATGATTCCTGTCCCCATGTTTATTCTTTTTTTATGCTTGACATACAGATGTAGCAGAAGTTGTGCACCCGCTGTTAAAATTGCATGTTAGCCCCTTTTCAGCTGTAGATAATTCCCGACAATGGCTGCTTCTGCCACTGGTGCTTTTACATGTCCTGCAGAAATGCGCCAGTAAGTGCAATAACCTTTCTGCTACATCTGTATACCCTCATCTTTTTCATACACCAGGGCTATTTGTTTTTGTAACATTAGGTGGTAGCATTTCTTCTTTTCATTTTTGTCTTATATTGCTCCACCATCTTTCAGTTTACTATGTGAACATTTAAACACAGGTAAAGGGATTACAATCATTATAGAAAGTTAAGGAAAAAAAACTCCCTCCAAGAATTATTCACTTTTATTGCAAGGAATCACTTCAAAAATGGTAGTAAAACAATGTTTCCTCATGTGTTTAAAGGGGATAGTAGATAGGTATATATCAGCTAAAAAGATATAAGACCAAAATATCTAATAAAGGGAGATACAGAAGGTGAGCAAGAGAAGTTAGGCAAAAAGTCAAATCCTTCTTTGGCACTTGAAATACAATCTTTGGATATCTAAGTTGAATAAAATAAAAAATTTGTAGAAGTATAGGTTACTAGAGTAAAACACAAAGCTGATTGTCAGGTTATTAATGGTCTCTTTTGTGTCTCAGTGTATCCAGATACGTCATCTGAATTATTTAGCTAATACATCTACATCAAATTACTATTTTTTTTTATATTTCAACTCTTCGAAAGAAAAAACAAGCATATTAATCTAAGTGATTCAAACAGCAATAATTGAATCTTTTCTCCAAATATATACTTATTGTTTGAATGTTGTTTACAATGAACAGGCATTTAGTCTAACGATGTCAAAACACAACAAATATCATGTCTTTTACATTTTATTGTGTACTATATGTCAATGGGACACTACCCCATGCTGTGAATTAAAAGGAACTGTCTGTCTAATGCGCTCATGAATAGAGCATACAAGTTGATTACAATATGTTATGTATATGTCAGCCTACGGGAATCCTCTTTTATAACATTTATGGGATGAGAGCAACAGTTGCCTAAAACCTAGGAAAATATGCTACAGGCATATGTTATATGTCCTTGTGATTTAGAAAAGTCAATGAAACGTGAAATAATCAGGTTAAGATATAGGTAAAGTAATGCAAGATGGCAAATACCCACGCACACTAGAATAAAAAATACAAAAACAGAAAAAAAATCTGTGCTCAACTCAAGTCTGATAGATTCGGAAGAAAGAAAATAAAACTTGTGGTCTTAAAATCAATAGAAAAAGAATCCACTCTGTCCTTAGGCTGGGTTCCTCATCTCTACAGAGCCCCGACAAGGATGCCCACATTGCTGAAAAAAGAAAAAGGAAAGCGCAAACTTTTCTTAGTAAAAAGTAAATGGGGCCTATTTTATAAGCCTCAAACCCACTTATTGGGGCCTTTTCGCCCAAAGTACCTACTGTTATTCTGTAAGCCTCGATAAGTGGGCGATAAAGGCATAAATCGGCCATTTTTTCAGCTGTCCAAAACAGATTGTCGAGTGAGCTGCGATAAGCCACTTATCAGCAGGTTCTGAAACTCGTGCAAATCCAGTAGCCTAGATTAATTTATCGAGGATAATCGCGGCTCTAGGATGGCGAGTTTCTCCCAAAATCCTCATGTCAGGAAAAGCTTGAGAATGGGGAGAAGCTGCTGGGAAGGCAGTGATAGAGGACTTAAAAAAAATAAATTCCTGCATTGTATTGATACTGAGAGTCTCCAGAGCTGATACCCATTAATATCAACACAAGAGACCCCCGGCATGAATCCCATGCAATAAAAATGCATTTACAAGCAACTTCTTAGTGGCTTACCGTTAAGGTAATGAAGGGGTTAACTACCAGTGCCATGGTTATTGTGGGTAGCGGGGGTGGGTGAAGGTGGTATTTGCCCTTCGTGGGTGTTTAGGCCTGGGAGGGGGAGGAAGGTTGCGGGTTGAGTTAATAGTTTATACCGCTATGGTAATGAAGGGGTTAACCCCTCCCGCTACCCACCTGGTAGGTATACAAACACCCACCAAGGGCCAAATACCAACTTCACCCATCCTCACTACCCACAATAAACATTCAAAGACACATCAACACTACTACCCACCTCCTCTACCCTCAACAACCCTCTATAACACATACAGTATAGTAATGGGCAAAATAACTATTATCCAGATATGGATAATAGATCATTTGCCCATTATAAAATGAAACATTAGTCATCCAGCATAAATAAAGTAAATGACAATTTCTACTTACCCCTGCCATCATGAAGGGAATCCTCATCAGCATACTGCAGGTCCATGTCCTCCGTTGCCAGCAAGAGTACATAAACAAATACAATCTAATGGCCCCTAACACCTTAATCAACTTAGCAATTAATAACTGCTATAGTAATTAAGGGTTAACCTCCCCTCCCCCGCAACCCACCCGGGAGCCCTAACCACCTACCCTGGGTCCACTATACCCAGCCTGTACCCATGGATTGGCACAGTGGTATATCATACCGATTTAATATGGGCATGATAAGCCACTAGAGCACTCAATGGTCAACCTAATAAAAATCATTAAGTCCAAAAATTCACAACAATTAAAGGAATGTTTGCCACACTCAATAGCTCTCATTTTTGACACTTGTATACATTTAGATTTTTGGGGGGCTCAGGGGTTCCCAAAATGAGCTTGCTGGGGTTCTGTGTGTTGTTTGTTAACTTATTTTCAGCTGTCTTAGCTGTTGGAGGTTAGTGGCTCCTCCTTCCCAGGGTTTTAAGCTCACTCCTCCCCACTTACCAAGTCAGCAGGTTGTATTCTACATGGATATAGATCCAATGTTGGTCTTTCTCCCTCCTAAAAGAGGTAAATGAGAATTTTAATCCTAATAGATGTATATTAGTACGTTATCAGTTACTGTTGGACCTGTGAACTGGGTATGCCTTGTCGTTGCTCACAGGCTTACAATGCTTTGGCCAAAGTGTTAAACTAAATGACCCATTTTCAAGAGAATATATAAGTATTTTACCATGTATTTATGTCACATTTGATGTAGAATTGGGCTTCTCTGTTGCTTCCTATAATGAAACCTACCCAATGGAAGTGTGGCCCTTCCGGTCCAATGATGATACTGTTTGGGACTGCCAGGGACCCTTGCTGTGTTAATCCGATGGGTCATTAGTCTCTGCAGAAATGTAATTGAAATGTTTGCAGCATGTACCTGGATCTTCTTGGTGATAGCCCCAGATTTTCCAAGGCAAGTTTAAGAATAGTCGTCGACGCACCTGTAGAGATAGAAGTCTCACGCCAAGAGACCGGGAATCTCAACTCAGAAGTGCATAAGTTGAAGGAGGACTATGAAGAGGCCCTCAAATTTGTAGAAACTGTAAAAAGAGAAAATACAAGTCTGAAAGCAGAAAATCCTGATTTGACTGACAACGTCAATTAAAAGAAAAAAAAGCTACATACAGCCGCGGCCCCTTTTATTCTCCAACATCTCCGAAATTTTTCGCTGATTTTTTCTGAATGCCACGCACTTCACCGCACTTCACCCCGTTCATACCGCATTCATTCCGCATACAGTATATTCAATTACGAGGGTCACGCAGTAAGCGGCGGAAAGGCACTTAGAAAAAATCAGGCTTTTTTCCTGCCTGGGATTGATGCCGGGGGTCTCCGGATCTGATACCCATTAATACATGCATCCGAGGCAGGAAAAATGCATTTAAAGCCCACTTCATTACCTTAGCGGCTAACCGCTAAGGCAAAGAAGGGGTTAACCAGCCGTGCCAGGTTTATTGTGGTTAGCGGGGGTGGGTGAAGGGGTTATTTGGCCCTTGGTGGTTGTTTAGGGCTTGCTGGGGGGGTTGCGGGTGCACTTAACCCCTTCATGACCTTAGCGGTTTATACCGCTACGGTCATGAAGGGGTTAAGCCCTCCCGCTACCCACCCGCAAGCCCTAAACAACCACCGTTGGGGCTAATACCCCCTTCACCCACCCCCGCTAACCACAATAAAAAATACACACACAAGAGCCCCACACTAAATAAATAAATATATATATATACCACAATTATTAAGGTTATGGTGGGTAAAAAAAGTGACAAAAACCCTCCACAGTAAAGCATAAAGCAACTGTAAATATTACTGTATGTTCATTTGCATGTCTTAGACAGGTCTGCAACCCTATCTTTCCCCATTATCGCCCAGCACACAGCGCTTCCACTGCAGCAAGGGATTCTGGGAAATGACATGCAAATGAGCACACCGTGCCACCTTTTGTCTCAAGCTCGTATTACACAAGCAAATCCTCAAGCCAATGCATACTGTTTTAAACACAGCTTTTAGACAGAGGCTGGGATGAGATGAGATGCAAAGCCAGTAAACCCACTCACAGGCATGTTTCAACCTTGTATTTATACTGTATACACTACCGACACACTTTATTGAAGTGTGGTCGGTACCGCAAGCCGGGAAATCTCCCGGCTTGCTAGTGGCCGCCCCTCGGCGTGCCGCGCGTCATAGACGCGCGGTCACGCGTCATCGGGAGCGTGCGCCCACTGCACGCGTGTCCAGGGGCTCCCCGAGGGAGCCCTGGTGTCCCGCGATCGCGGGACAGCGGCAGGGGGTTCCGGGGGACCCGGCGGACCCGGCAGCGGTAGGGAGAGCGCCCCGATCGGAGGGCGCTCTTCCGCTGCTTCGGCGTGCGCCCGTCACACTCGGGCGCGCGCCAGGCTACTGCTGCGGCACAGAACGGGCAAATGCTCGAATAAACTGTGCCGCAGCAGTATATACATGTATTACAGCAACAACCCCTATACCCCCCTAACATATACATACAGTATATGCACATCAATGATACTATAGGCCGGCGGTTGCCCTCGGGTATTACCCGCAGGCCTGCAGTACCAATTCTGTGCCCCCCCAAATTAATGTCAAAACACATACATACTTATAAAGAAATAACCCCCCCCCCCAACACATACAGTATAGTAATGGGCACAATTACTATTATCCACAAATGGATAATAGTGAATGTGCCCATTTTAAATACATTAAGAATAATAAATAAAAGATATACATATTGCACTCACCCTTGTCCGTCTGCCACGATGAAGGCCTTCCTCATCTTCATTAGCATCCATGCCCCCTACGATGTTGCAAAACATGAACAAGAATAAAAACAGCCAATGTTCAGTAATGTCCCCTAACCCCTTAATCGCCATAGCGGTTATTAACTGCTACAGTTATTAAGGGTTAACCCACCCTCACCCTCCACCCGTGAGGCCTAACCACCCTCACCCAATACCCAGTCGGGAGGCCTACCCACATACCCTTGGGGCTAAGGGTTTTTTTGTAACTAGATTCTAGGGTCTTGGGCTACCCTTTTGCACAGCAGCAGACACTCATCTACATTGGTATACATTTATTTATCTTTTTCACATGGTGGGGTGTTTTTGATTTATAATTGATATCACAATTAACACTTGTTATTAAGTTTAAATTCTTGTGCGCACTTGTCTATTTTATCTAAAGAGAGGAATCGCCTGATGCAGAGCAAATCTCATGACCACGCGGTCAGTAGAAAGACTGTACTTGGAAAAAGTCCTCCTCGAGTGACTGAAGAGTGCTGAGCTTAAGCACCTTCTTGAGGAGACATTACTGACCTGTAGAAAGCACTCCAATCCTAGCGGGACTGAGGGTTCTCATTCTCCATCTACTCTCATTCGAGTTGCAGGGATATATCTAGTGAGAGTGGAAGGATGGGCTATGGCCATGGAAAGCCTGAGCTTCCCGCAAACAGGGGAGGTATGTAACAGCGACTTATCACTGTTTGAGAGAAACTGCCTCTAAATCCAGCAGTGTTCTAGTTAATTGCACACAGGCAATCAACCAGCCTCCACCTGGCTGATTAGGACTCTTAAAAAAGACTGATGTGACAAACAGGAGATCCAGTTGAAATGATTGAATAGTTAAGACAACTTGAATTAGAATTAAAAATGAGAAAAAATGCAAACAAGCAAAGATACAAACTTAACACTTCAATAAAAGTTGCACTCATCGGAGACCCTCTTAATTCTATAGTAATAATCCAAGAGAATAATGGTGTCAAATCGTGATAGTTGGTATTAGACTGTAGCAAGAGCCTTCCTACCTCTCTACTGCCTTCCCTTCTCTTTCCAAAATAAGCCCTATCGCAATGTAGCATTGGAAGTTTGAGTATTTTCAAATAATAACCATGCTACATGGCTGTGCTGCTGAGGAGCTTTTATTGTAACTTTGTCAAAATAAATAAAAAGTTTTATATTAATTGTATAATAATATGGTTATTAATACATTTATATTTTTATTTTATATATTATACTGTGTACAGCATATAGGCATTTAATTTTTTTTTGGCATTAAAGTCTTATTGTTTATTGTACAGTAAGTGGAATTCAAGTGATTCGAAATCCATGTTGTCTGTTATAATCCATTCTGGATTTATAAATGAGATGTATGTCGTATAGTATCCATTTTGTTTCCCATGACTCTCTTTTGTATCTTTTCAGGCTAACAATCCATGGATTGGTTAAATCTGTAGATGAAGAAATTACTATATATTTTAAGATTAGATTTGTAAGAAAGTAAGAAAGAACCAATGATTTACCATAAAAATAAATGCATATATTTTCACATAGCTTATATGTCTATTAAAGCCTATAACCAGTATATCTGAAGTTGATACGTTTTGCTATTTTGTAAAAAAAAAAATATATTAGAAACTGCTAAGAAATCTCTCTCCAGCATCTTATCACACGGTCTATATACAAATTAAAGGAACTTTTCTCTTCATCTTCATATCATTTCAGATATTTAGGTGTTTTTTCATACAGTATATAGCCATCTTTGACTAGTAGGCCAGTACTGTAGAGGGGGGTTTAGGTATGTTGGGGGTAAGGAAGGGTGGGTATTGGTGGTAGGTGCCTTGGGGAAGGAGTTAAGGCCACCTGGTGGGATTAAGTGGCTGGCTGTACTGATATACAATACATAAACAGATCTCTCTGGTGCTGAGGTGCAAACAAGCACGATGGGGCTATGATGGAATAAAGCTTGGATCTTTGAAATGACGTGACCTCAGGAGAAGGAGACAAAAAGAACATACACACTACTAAAGTGCATTATCCTGAGATATAAACTGATAAGCAAGGTATGCAATGGCAAAGGATTTTAATACACAATAAAAAATAAAATATATCAATAAAATACACGTGTGAGCACACACGACGTGCTCACAGCATAAATGCAATGACAGGTAATGACCTTAGTGACTGGTGTCATACCCTCCTCCGACGTGGGTAAAAATTGAAAACCTACTCACATCAAGTGGCTACGTCTCAAGCCTCAATGTGGACAATTTCACACGCAAAATGGATCTTTTCCCGTCTGTGGATGGTGCTCTCTGTCAACGTTTCAGCCTCAAGGTGCCAACTCCTCCATTGGATTATGGCATAGCAAGGACACCGTAGTGGAAGCACAGCGTGTGACATCATCAGGAGCAGCGAAGCGGTAGCCGATTCTGAGGAGTTGGCGCCTTGAGGCTGACATGTTGACGGAGAGCTCCATCCACAGACGGGAGAAGATCCATTCTCCGTGTGACATTGTCCACATTGAGACCTTGCCACTTGATGTGAGTAAGTTTCCCATTTTATCCTTTGCCATTGCTTACCTTACTTATCAATTTATATCTCAGGATAATGCACTTTAGTAGTGTATATGTTATTTTTGTCTCCTTCTCCTGAGGTCACGTCATTTCAAAGATCCAAGCTATATTCCATCATAGCCCCATCGTGCCTGTTTGCACCTCAGCGCCAGAGAGATCTGTTTATGTATTGCATTATATACTGGACATTAGACACCCAGTGGACTTTTTAGGCTGCTTTTGGGCAAGTATCACAGGACTAACATATTGGACTTCATTTGCTCTTGATTTTTATATTTTTTGTAATCATTTTATCACTCATAGGGGCCTATGCAGAGTCGTCCGAATACATGCCATTCGGCATGTATTCGGCAGAATTTGCTTCCCGTATGCACAGAGGCTTCCTTGAGTGGCGAAATTTGAAATTTTCGCCAGGAGATTTGCTAGGCGGCAGCATCCCGCCAATGTGTTGGCGAGAAGCGTGTTTTTTTTAAATTTCGCCATGTTTCTAGGTTCGGCATATGCAGGAAAGGGCAAAGTGTGGTATTCGGCATGTGTGCTTGAATTCTCAGCGCTGAAGTCGCCAATTGTGCGCGCCAGGAAAAAACGGCAGTAGCCGTCCAGTTCACTGGAAAGTGCTGTCAGTTAGTAAGGGGAAGCGGAGGAGCGGTCACGTGACCGCTCCCATCCAATGGGTCTGCAGCCGGTTCCCTACAGAGCCGTCATTGCCAGACAGAAGGTGGGGTGTGTGTGTGTGATGCCCCGATCGCTGTCTCCCTTCTGCCCTGGTCCCTGCCCCCCTTCTGCTCCGGTCCCTGCCCCCCTTCTGCTCCGGTCCCTGTCTCCTGTGTGTGTGTGTGTGCATTGTGTGCCTTGTGTGTGTGTGTGTTTGCATTGTGTGTGTGTATGTGCATGCATGCATGTGTGTGTATGTGTGCATGTGTGTGCATGTGTGTGCATGTGTGTGTGTATGTGTGCATGTGTGTGTATGCATGTGTGTGTATGCATGTATGCATGTGTGTGTATGTGTACTGCTGCCGAGTGCGGGGCTTCAGATCGCGATCAGCTGCTGTGTTTGGGGGGAGGGAGGGTCAGTATTGCTGCCGAGTGCAGGGCTTCACATTGCGATCAGCTGCTGGGCTTGGGGGGAGGGCATCACGCTGTCACAAACCTTTGCCTTTGTGTATCAGTGCCTGTAAATGTGTGTATACAGTATCGTGTGTCTGTCTATCAGTGTATATTCCTGTGTGTCTGTCTATCACTGTGTATTATTGTGTATCTGTCTGAGTATCAGTATGTATTGCTGTGTGTCTGTCTATCAGTATGTACACTGTCTGTCACTGAATGTCTATGACTGTAGCTAATAAAAATTGTAAAAGTGTAAAGAGAAGGTTTTTTTTTTTCAGTATCTGCAGCTTCACAGTGCTTCTACCACTTTAACAGAGAGACGCGCGCTGTTTCTCTGGTATGTAACTATGCAGAAGCCGTCACTAAGACGCTGTGCCAGGAATGTGGTGTTTACTTTAGAAATTTCCCACCCACTTGAATTGAAGTCTTGAGAGACTCACGAGCGCGACTTTCACCCGCAGTGACTGAAAATATAGCCAGATGTAAGTAGCTCAGTCTGAAATGGCGCGATTAACACTCGCCAATCATACACTTTGAGACTTGATTGACGATTTGTCCTTTCTGAATCAGGCTCAATAAATACGCCACAATGTTGAACTTTTACAAGAATGGCAATTTATTTTGCCGTTCCTCTCTGCATAGGCCCCATAGTGTGTTTATTATTAGATGATAGTAGCGCTTTTTTTGTACACTAATTATTCAATTTGGCTGTACTGATATGCCATACAATGTGTAGAAGGATAGTTAGGGTATTTATATTAACCCCTTGGAGACAATGAAGGCATGCCTGAAGACCTGGGTATTGACTTTGGCATCCTATATTGCTAAGGCAATACTCTATGTATTAATCTACATATATTTATTTAAACTTACAACAATTTGCAAAGTAATGGCAATATTGTTTTAAAACCATTCACACACAGAAAGACATCTAGGTTGCCGAAGTTACTTTGCTTAAAATGTCTCAGCTCTTTTATGGGATAATTGACATTCCTGATTTTCTCATTAACACAACCAGAGCTATCTATGAGAAATAAAGTTGAAGTAAACTCATTTTCTTAGCAGATAATGAAGACAGGGTACCAACAGTGTGTGCATGATTTCTTCATTCCAGGACTCATAAGAAAATATTTAACGTGCAAAATAATTTTTATTTTAGCCTACTGATTATTATTATTATGCCTTAACAAAAAAGCTATCTTCATTAATAATACATATATAAGACTGGTATTTTATTTCAGTGTTGTCTTTCCATTAAGGTGCAGAGTGATTTTAAACACATCAAAATTAGACATAACATTAGTTCAACAAAGTGTAACTGTGACATTATTCATTGCTAATGAAAGTGGTCCCAAGCAAGACATTTTTATGGTGCTATAGAACAGTTAGCTCTATTATATGCCCTTATCTTATCACAGGTGAGTTATGTACCACATCAAAGAGTTTCACTTAATGCATTTTCAATCACACATTATTATCATAGCTGCAATAGAAAATGTCTCATTAACACTTTCAATATGCACCCTAATTCCCCAAATGTACATCTAAAATACCAGGAAAGGATAAACACCGTTGTTTTCGTTGGATCGCCAGCATATGCTTGGAAATATCCTGCATTTTGCATTGTGTCAGTAAGTGTCAGAAGTTTCCAGCGAAGTAATATAGAAGATGAATGGAGGTCTATCTTCATACTGCCAAGATGAGAAAGTGACAGCTCATAATGAAAAGAAAAATAGTTTCCATTTTGGGTCACTGTAAGTAAGAAAGTCATATGAGCTCTGAAGCTGGAAAATTGTTCTTTTGACAGACATGCCTGTAAGTGAAAGTGCGCTGACTATAATGTTATCCATTATATAGGAGATAATGATTATTTTAGGGGCTGCATGATTTTGAATAAATCCTCAAATGCCCCATAGGATTGGAAATAAAGGTAAGGACAGCACGCCATTATTAGATGCATTATGAATAAATGACTTGCTTCATTTTCTTCTACAGACAAAGGGTCATTGCAATCAGAAAAAAAAATAACGCTATTTTTATGCTGTTAACCTTGGCACTGATGGTGAGGGACACATCATAGTTATGGTAATCAAAGTAGCATAGATAGTGGCTCAGTACTTATATTGAATAAAGATAAAAGTCTATCAGGTTCAGCATTGTACAGAATAAGATTTGTGACACAATGCATACTGTACACTGTTTTCACTGGCGCACATCAATAATCTCAATATTGTCCAAGAAGCAGTGTCTTTTTAGTGTATTTTTACTTTTAGACATGTGTTTCCATATTTAAAAAAAAAAATCAGAAAAACCTGTTCTAATTTAGAACCATACCAAAACTCTCAGATTGTCTATATATCTACAGTATATATATATATATATATATATATATATATATATATAGTGTATATACAGTGTATATATATATATATATATATATTATATATATATTATATATACAGGATGCAGCGGCCATTATTCGAACAAATCACTGAGCCATTTGTATGTGCGCTACTGTACTCAACGCGGCATTAACGCGGCCAATCGTCCCCGGCACACGTGTTTATCGCGGTTACTTTGTTTGAATTTCATGGATTCTGTTTCTTTGTGTGCAATGAAAGGGATGAATTGTAATGTGTACAGTACTGTGCTACTGTGTCAATTTCAGTGTTTAACACTGTTTAGCACTAAAATGCCATTTTCTGCACTCGCGTCTTAAGACGGGAAGGGGCGGTACGGTTGGAAGAAATCCCACACCATGACATGGGTATTACGAGGTATACAACGCGTGAAGTGTTCGAATAACGGCCGCTGCATATATTAAGGTTATGGTGAGTGAAAAGGTGACTGAAAACACTCCGCCGTATAGCATATAGCATATACAAAGATCACTTGCGAGCACATTCACATGTCATAGACAGGTCTGCAAGCCTGATTTTCACCATTATCACTAGCATACAGTGCCTCCACTGCAGCAAGGAATTCTGGGAAATTACATGCAAATGAGCACTTAGTGCCAACGTTTGTCTCAAGTCCACATTACATGGTTTATTGGCTTTGCATCTCATCCCAGGCTATGTTTAAAAGCTGTGTTTAAAGCAGCATGCATTGGCTTAAGGGTTCTCCATGTAATGTGGACTTGAGACAAAAGGTGGCACAGTGTGCTCATTTGCATGTCATTTACCAGAATCCCTTGCTGCAGTGGAAGCACGGTCCCACTTGCGGCGGGAAAACGGGATGTTACTTCCTGGTTCGCAAAGCATACAAAAATGAAGTGTTTTGTATTACCTGTCACACTTTGAGAAAGCTTGTGGGAGCGAAACATGTCAGTTTGTTTCTGCTGTTGAGAATAAATCGTTTTTATTACACCGTCTTCGCTTCTTTTTCCTCGTGGTGCGGCGCTATTTTTTGGCTCCTCGCCATTTTTTTCTTCTGAATATTTTAAGCAATGCACACAATTGGAGACCAATGCCCTGCAAGTTCACAGCTGTGGTTATCAGAAGACATCACACAGTGAGTAACAACCTATTCATAAAAAAGGTTCTGTTATTGCAAGGAGGATTTTCATGGCTACTGGCATACGGTTGACTCATGGCATGCTCCAGGCGGAGCTAGGTCCAGCTTAGTAACATCCTCCATCATACAAGAAGAATTGTCATTTCATGCATGTGTGCAGGATTTATACTTGCCAAAGGGTCAGGCTCTATATCAATGCTTATTATCTACTTGTGAAGGACTGATATTATCATGCATACAGGTTCTAACACTGACTGTGATATATCCCATCCCTTGAGCCCTGGTGTATCCCTTTGAAAGTATACTTTTTTCACATACTGTATGTAATAAAACATTTTTTTGTGTTTTGCCCTTTCCGGGCATGCAATGAAGCAGGGATTGCTAGTGTATGAGTTTCATAGGGGGTTTGCAGAGGAACCGTTGTCCGAAATTGCCTAGGAGTTTGGGGTCCAGAGTTACCGGTTCCCCAATAAATGTACCGGGAATCATGCCTGATTCTCAGATACATGTAGGCACATTGTCCCGGCAATATTTCCCCTTGAAAATATAACTGCGACTCACCACTAGGCTGTCCTGCTTCAGCATAATCCGGAAAGGAGAATGAGGCACAGGGATACATGTGTATCCCTTAACCTTAGGGAATAAGAGGGGTGCCCCAGCTCGTGCCAAGGTGACTCACAAACAGTATATGGTTTGTGGGTACCCAACCATATATAAAGTTGAGGGGACTCTGAAAGTCCAAACTGAGTTAAAGGGAAAGTGTGTAGGGAAACAAGGCAGACAGAATTAAAGAGGCAACATTTTTTCCTTTTCTGTTCCCTGTACCTAGGGACTCCAAACTTTGGGAGTCTAAGTCTTAGGTAGGGTTTTGGGGTGAAAAGCAAGTCATTTTGATGCAGGAGGTCTGGGGACTACTGCTTACTTACACGATTTTCGGGTACCTGGGGGTAGTTGAACTGGGGCCATACAGTGTCTCCCAGACTCCTAGTTTTCAAACCCCAAAAACCTCACCTAAAGTCTGCCATAGATTGATGGTTACCTGAGACTCAGAGTTTATTCAAATGTATTGTTAATGTGTTTAAACATTCGTAACCCATGTCCAAACAGCCAGCCCGTGCAAACCCATAGGCACTGGTATGTCTGCTGGACATCAGAGTTCAAAACAGCCAGAGGATGCCCAGAGGTGTGAATGGCATTTGTTTAGCGGGGAAAGGCGGAGTACTAGGTCTGGAGATCAATGGCAGTCCTATGGAATGCAAATAGCCCAGCAGGTGGCATTGGGAATAGCTGGGGGGGAGGGAGGAAATGTGGCAGGCTTGCACATGTCCCTTGGCTATTTCAAATTTCCCGCTGACCCGGCTTTTCTACCCGGCTTGGCTCTGATTGGCTGCTTGAGAAAGTTTCCACGCGCTGATTGGTTGTTGAGTTCTGCCTCTGTTTCAGCTAGAGCAGTCAAAGCTATAAGAAGCTATGAGCCAATCAGATTTTGTGTTCCTCTTGTGTCAGAGCTGAAAGAGCACGGGCGGGCGTTTCAAAGTTTCTTTGTGTGAAATATCAAAGTACCGGCTTTGATTTCAAGCCTGAAAAGCCTGCCCGCCAGAGACTAAGTCCAGACTTTTGCGACCAAGTTCTCAGAAACAAACATAGAGGTCGCAGCTTGGATTTTATGCCGATTTGAGTTCCAGGAGATTCCGGACTAAGTCCCAGTCAGGGTAAAACTCTCCCATAGAGTTCCCTGCACCTAGAATCATCAGATAAAGTTTAACTAATTATCAATCAGTTAATAAAAACTGAAAATGTGAGAGGTGTTGAGCATATGATGTGAAATATCCCATAGTAAAGAAGATGTGTGTCTTTAAGGACAGACCTCCCCCACCCCTTCCTTAAAACAGTAACACATTATGTCTTGCTGCTCTATTTAAAATTAATTGAACGCTGTAAAGCGCGACCTACGTTTGTTTAACACAGTCAAGTGTCATCAAAATTTGTAGACATGTTGTTGCTTATTTGAGATTGGTGTCAAATTTGTTTTGGCCGCAAAAATTGCACTTTTTAGCAATTTTTTTATATTTGCAAATGTGTTCAAAAAACGTCACCACTACATTTTTTTTTCCCTTTTGAATTCGAATATTCCAAAAAGTTAAATTGGAGAGTATTATTAAATTATTCACACAAATGGGTTTATTCTAGTAGCTTACAAGTTGTCATTGCCAAATCCTATGGTTTGTCAGGTTCACAAGAAGCGGAATGACGTGAAAAAAATACAATATTCTATATTGCAAATCATTTCTCTAAATTGCTTTTAAAACAAGTTACAATCCGCCCGATTTGTACTTCTTTAAGAAGTGGAATGATTGTAGGTGGTGCAAACTCTATCCCCAGTCTCACTTATGGGTTTTGCTCTCTCAGTCAAACCCGTATTTCAGGCCCTGGATGTAACTTGCAATACCAAGCTCGCAAACCTATAGGTGGTTTTTAAAATTTGCGTTTTTAGAAGCGGTTTGCATAATGGAGCTACTAGAATAGCAGTTGTGGGCAAAAATCTTTTATTTTGAAAGATAGTTTTAAAAATTGTGCATAAAAAAATGGAAAAAATAGAAAATGTAAGAATATTTTAAAATATGCAAAAAAAAACAAATTGAAAAAAGAGTTATTGGAGAATATTTAAAAATTCAAGAAAATAAAAAAATATTTAAAAATATTTAAAAATTAGAGAATATTCTAATATTTAAAAAAAAATTAAAAATATTTCAAAATGTTCCAACTTTTGCAAAAAAAAAAAACCTACAGATCGAAGTTCAACATCTCTACTCTTAATATACCTATTGTAATTTTATTTTTCTTATTTTTTTCTGTTTTTCCTCAATAGGTCTTTTTGTAGAAACTAATTATATTAAATTGACTTCATAGCTAATTAGTATAATTAGTATACAGTGAAAATCTGACATTGTAATTTTAATATTACACACAATTTAATATTGTAGTTTTATTAAAGGTTAATATTTTAAAATTGTATTTTGATGGTATGTATAAAGAATTGTCGAAGATTAAAGTGTTAATGTGCCAATCTGAGAAAGTAAAACAGATATAATGGGAAAAAAAAGTAAAATATTGGTACATCAATTAAGTCTTGAGTAAAAAGTTTCCAAGTGAAGCTACAGTCATGTTAAAATCCTGATGAAGCCGCAAGGCGTAACGTGTTGAGTTGTTGGATGCTATCAGTTTGACTGTCTTTGAGATCACCCAACCGCAAGGGAAGCATTACTGGAGGTGACCACAGATGCCACAAGTCTGCCTTGAATAAACAGCTTTGAGGTGTAGATGGCACCATCGAATTAGGTCTGAAAAACCATAGGGAGACCCCTGTCTTTATTTGTCAATATTGAGAGTATATATGTTGATGTAATTCTACCATTTTGTGGACTAATAGAGAAATACTACGCTATATTATTTTCCCTACTTTTCAATTTCTGTTTGAACTCACCAACACATATTTGAGGAGATTGAGGAAGAATAAAAGGAGTTGGTTCCATAGCATAAAGTTGTAAGTGAATTTTGAGAAGCCCAAAAGATCGGATGAAATGTGAGTGCACTGATATTAGAGGACATTTTACTTGAAGAGATATGTGGAAGTTTCACACTACAATAATTTGGTTACTTTTTTTTAGATTTCTACAGTGGCGGCCGCTTTAATTCTTATGCGGCCGCCACTGCAATGTGCGGGCAGACGCGGCTATTTTTTTTTTTCGCAGCGTGCCGCGCAACAGCCAGGCGCCGGTCACGTGCGCCAGGCATCCCTGAAGACGCCAGGCATCCCGAAGACGCCAGGCATCCCCGAAGGAGGCTGAAGGTAAGGGGGTATGCGAGCAATCCAGCGCGTGGAGTGGAGCGGAACAGCCAGGGGGTCGCGAGGGGAAGGGGGAGTGGAAGATGCAGGGAAGATGGGCTGTCGCGTGGCCAAGTTCGGCGCCAGCCCAAAAACAGCCGCGGGACAAGACGGGCAAATGCAGCAATAAAGCTGGTCGCAACAGTATGTGGTTGTGCTCCTGAATTCTTTGGAAGAATTCATGCCTGATAAGCTCCTGCTTGTGGATACATCAAATATATCTCTGACATCGGAAAAGATTGTTCTAAAGTCAAATTAATTAAGTGTAACAACCTAATGTTGGAACAGTTACGCTAGAAGGGTGCTTTGCATTGTTATAGTTATGAACTCATTAAACAATACTTAGTGAATGCCCTTTCCAACATTAAATTGTAATAGTTTTTATATTATTAAGAAATAAGTAAATGAGTCACTGAAGAATGGCAATGTTGCTAGCTTCATAAAGTTTCAGTCTAGTGACAGTGTAAAAATGTCTAATGAACTTCCACAGCAAATTTATTCAAAGCCAAGTTCATATTACGGTACTGTACAGATGCATTCGGATGTATTAAGCAGTATTCCGTAAGGAAATTGTAGTTGAAAGCTGTCTGACCACTGCCAGACCTCTAAGGTAATTAAGGGGTTAACTCCTCCTGCAAAACTCCTGGGAGGCCTACCACCCACCGTGGGGCATCTACCCCCATTGCCTACCCCCTCTTCTCCCAACTAACCCCCAACAAACTGGGTACTTCTGTATAACTCCTTCATTGCCTTAGTAGCTAGCCACTAAGGTAATTAAATTACTTTTATTATTATTTTAGTTACATAATTTTGAAGCAGGGGGTTTCCGGAGCTGAACCACATTAAGGGGCTCATGCAGTAAAGTCCGATAGAAAAAATCGCCAGGGTTTTTAAATCGCCATTTTTGACAGCGTTGCTATCACATATGCAGAAAGCCTCAATTATCTGTGATAGCCACATTTTTCAAAATGGCGAGTAGCCGGCGGCGTGATGATCATCTCCCTGAGAACTAGTAAATGGCGTGGTGTGTTCAACAATGTTATTGTGGCATTGAGAGATAATCACGCGAGAAAAATATATATTTTTTATATATATTTTTTTTTTTATATATATATATTTTTTTTTTTATATATATTTTTATATTATATTTATTACACATTTTCAGTTTTTTTGTTAGCTCCTTTGTCTTATTTTTTGCACCTGGGTCCCTCTGAGTCTCTATAATACCTATTTTATCTCCTTCTACATTTAGTGGTTATTCAGCTATCTCTTTATACTTAGGGTATTGTTTACCATGTATTGACATCTGTTTCTTGTATTATATGTATTATATATATGTTACTATGCAAGTTATCTACCAATGACATTCTACTTAATCTTTTTGGTTAACCTTTTTGGCTAACTTGTGTGCTTAATTTTTGTTTTACAATTGTGATATATAATTAATGCACCAGTTGAAGCGCTTAATACTATATGCAATAATATATTTGGTCCTTAGGATTAAAATTGTGAATCCGTATCTATGTGTGCTTTGGCATATATGGGGGTTAATCCAACCCTATTACTCATCATGTGTATCTCATTACTAATCCTCTGTCTTCTATGCTCTGATTGGTCTTATGTACTATATAACTGCGTTTAATGCCTATGCTATTAAAACTCCTGATGAAGTCTCGTTCGAGACGAAACGCGTAGAGATTGCTGTGGTACCTACTGTCCAGTTTGTATATTTTATACTGACACTCATCTGCATATATTGCACTTTTGCTGCCTTGTTAGCATTTTGCTACCAGCCATTCAGACATTCAAGTTCCTGTTTACTATGTGAACTCTCTCCGGCTGAAACCTCGCTGATGTCATCGAGCTCACGCGAGATTTGATTCAGTGTATGCTCTGTGTAGCGCCGGAGCAAGGGGAAGGCGGTGTCCCTCGTGGCTTTCGGTCCCTGCTGGGACATAGAGGGGCTATTGTGGCAAGACACACCGCGGACATCACACCGAAGTCCTCCTCTTTGGGTTCCTGCGTCTGAACGGGCTGAGTTGTACTCAAAAATGCATTTTATTCAGCTCTGTTTGTGAGTGTGTATTTTTATCCCTTATTCCATAAATTTATTGTTATACAATTTTACGCTATGAGTGCGCCTGTTTTTTCTGTGTTTTTGTATATATATATATATATATATATATATATATATATATATATATATATATATATATATATATATATACATACAGTATATATATATATATATATATATATATATATATATATATATATATATATATATATATATATATATATATATATATATATATATACAGTATATATATATATATATATATATATATATATATATATATATATACAGTATATATATATATATATGTATAGGGATTGTTATTATATATATACTGTATATATATATATATATATATATATATATATATATATATATAATGTATATATATATATACATATATATTTATTTATCTTCATGTATTATTTATTTATTTAGATTTATTTATTAATTGTGGGGCTGCTGTGCGTGAATTTTTTTTATTGTGGGTAGCGGATGTGGGTGTAAGGGGTATTAGCCCCAACGGTGGTTGTTTAGGGCTTGTGGGGGGGTAGCGGGTGTGGTTAACCCCTTCATGACGGTAGCGGTATTAACTGCTACGGCCGTGAAGGGGTTAAGTGCACCCGCAACCCCCCCGCAAGTCCTAAACTCACACCAAGGGCCAAATACCCCCTTCACCTACCCCCGCTACCCACAATAAAGCGGGCATGGTGGGTTAACAGCTTCATTGCCTTAGCGGCTATCAGCTATGGTAATGAAGCAGCATTTCTGTATTTTAATAATATTGTGCAGGAGCAGGGGGTCCCCTGAGCATTAATTTCTGGCTCAGGGAACCCCCTGCTCACTGTACAATATTATTAAAATACAGAAATGCTGCTTCGTTACCATAGCACATAGCCGCTAAGGTAAGGAACGAGTGTTTATTTATATATGTGTTTTATTTATACTGTACATGTGCAGAGGGTCTCCGGAGCAGAAACGTTTTGGTTATAGGTCCGGGGACCCCCTGCTCCCCGAGATACAGGCCCCTTTAGGGGGTGCCGGTATCCCTCTGCTTTGTTTACATGTCGCGGTCACGTGATCGGGACCTTTAAATGCAGAGGGATACCAGCACCTCATAAAGGGGCCTGTATACCGGGGAGCAGGGGGTCCCCGGACCTGAAACCAATGCGGTTCAGCTCCGGAGACCCCCTGCACATCTACACTATGAATAAAAATGTATTTTAAATAATTTTTAATGTGCCGATGTTTGCGCAGAGAGAGCAGCAGTTCTCTCTCTGCTGCAAACACATCTCGCCAGGGGACGGCCTATAGTATCATTGATGTGCATATACAGTACTGTATGTGTATGTTAGGGGTTATAGGGGATGTTGTTATACAGTATATATATATATATATATATATATATACATATACATATATATACTGCATTACAATTCATGAATTTATGCCATCTGGCGGACACGCGAAACATTGCAGCCTAGTAAATCCTGAACCATTATCAATTAACACATCAACCACGCGTCAGCCGGGCATGCGCCTGGCAGGGAAGGCAAAAGGAGCCCGGCATGCTCCAGGTGAACAGCGTGGCATTCCAGGAACCTGACAAAGCTTACTGCGAAACGCGTTGTTCCCTGCCGGAGCTCATTGAGAGAGGTACCCAGCCAACCGCAGGACATCCGGTGTAGAACCTCCCTTCCGGTTCCACTGCCGGACGCGTCAGTGAGAACACCAACAGAGGAAGAGATCTTGCTGGATCAAACCACGCGGCTGATGCTGGGCAACAAGAGTTGCCATTTAGTGTGAGTGTGTTCATTGTTTATTCACTTTGTATTTTCATCGTTTATTCTTGTTTATGCTTGTTTTCATGTTTTAACTGTTACCAATAAAGATCTGTTTATATTGCTAATTCTGGTTTTGCACATACTTTGGTCTATGGGCGACGGGGAGAGGAGCCACTCACACACCACACCCATTGGGGATAGTTTGCTGAGATGTACCTACATTACCTAAACAGGCTGACATCACCCACTGAGGGAACGAACTCACATTACGCCATGTGAGTTTTTTGTTTATTGTCACTCCGCTATAGGAGTTTGCATTCACCAACCACAGTCAGCGTTGAGGGTGAAGTCTCACACAAGCCCGTGTGAGTCACTGAAACTAATTGTTTACGTTTCATTTACTGTATATCCAGTGGCAATCCACTATCACCCCACCCTTCCCATCCCCCACCTCCTCCCCCCTCCCCCCCTTCATCCCACACACACGTTGATGCATGCACTAATACTGTGTTTTATTATATTTTATTCCATCTTTTATTCAACTCCACCCTGTTCCACCAACATCGCGAGGTCCATGAGTTTGCGCTGACCATCTTCATACTTCTATTCCAGGCACATGCCAGGTACAAGCCGGTGATTAGTAAGAATACAAGCTGCCACAGCAGTACTACTACCTGTTCTACTGCCTAATGCATGATCCCGGTACAAATATAAATAGTGTTATAAGTCCTGGTCTCCCGTGGCAAACTTTCTAGGAGATTCGAACATTGTGCATATCAATATAATATCCAGAACAATTCACAAGTTCCAGCATACTATTTCACAATGTAAATTGTGCTCATGTTGTAATTTGCAAACAAATAAAAGCGAAAACAATGGAGCATTTAAAATTGTGGATTTTTTTCATACAGTATGTAGGAAAATTGCAATGTGCATTAAAATGTAGAGCAAAGAAGGGGGTGACGGGAGGGGTAACCAGGTTATCTAATAAAGGTTAAGACCTCTGGTTAACCCTGAACCCAGGGGTCCCTGGTACTTGTTAGACATTTGGTATCCCAGATGTCGTATTTTCTGAACTCCACTAATCCCCACAATTGCCCCAGACCAGAAAATCAAACTTGCCCAAAACTTCACATTGAGGAAGTTCTCCAAGTAATCAAGATCTTAAGCTGGCAAAGGCTCCGGGCCCGATGGTTTCTCGAACCTGTACTATAAAAAATTCACCCATATTCTTGCCCCAGTCTTATTAGTAATGTTTAATTCTATACTCACAGACTCCCAATTTCCCAGCAGCATGCTCCAAGCATCTACAGTATTATTCATAAAAAGGGAAAGGATCCCACTGACTGTAAAAACTACAGACCAAATTCACTAATAAATTCAGAATTAAAAATATTCTCTATAATTTTGGCCAATAAATTAAATGAAATTCTCCATTCACGAGTCCATTCGGACCTGGTGGGTTTTGTCCCTGGGAGACAGGCAGCGAACAACACCTGATGTATTATTAATCTGGTGACGTTCGCTACCAAACACTGGATTGACTGGTCTTATATGTCAAGAATGTTATAGACGTTTGGACTGGAGGGCCCTTTCCTTAGAGCCATTTGGGCCTTATATACTACACCCCCAGCTAAAGTATATTCACAGGGTTTTTCCTCTGAGGCATTCCCCATACTGAATGGTACAAGGCAGGGATGTCCTCTATCCCTCTTATTGTTCACACTTTGTGGAGCCTATGGTCGCAAATATAAGAAATAATCCTAATATAGCGGTCGTGCCGGTGAAGCACCAGGTGTATAAAATCTCTTTTTTTGCGGATGATGTGATTCTTACAGTGACTAAACCTCTGACCTCGCTCCCCAATTTGTGCTCCACTCTATTTCACTTTAGGGAAATCTTCAGATTCAAAATTAATAACAACAAATCTGAGGCGCTAAACATTAATTTGCCTAAAGACCAGGTTAAACTGATTGCTTTTTATTTTGATTTTAAGCGGCAGCCGGTGGCGATCAAATACCTAGGGATATTTACTGTAGTGGAAAACTACCCAAAGGTTTTGAAAGTTCTTGGGGCTGACATTGGGTCATGGTCTGGCCATATTATCTCGTGGAAAGGCAGAATTCACTGCATAAAAATGAACAGATTACCTGTTGTATCTTTTCCAGACCCTACCTGTTCCATTTGTCCCGGGATCTTTAAGAAGCTCCAATCTATCATAAATAAATTTATTTGGAGGGAAAAAAAGCCTAGGATAAGCAAGAAAATCTTAAGTATACCAAACAAGGCAGGAGGCTTAGGACTCCTGTCTCCTTTCATATTACAAAGCAGCCCAATCCAGCCAGCTAGCGTTGTGGCAGTCTAATCCAGCCCACAGATGCTGGGTAGCTTTGGAAGCCAACATGGTCGCCCTGTCAAGCTGGGTAACTTGCTTTGGTCCCCTGTGAGGAAGAGGTCTGATATCATCCAATCCAGTCAAATTAAAGCTCACTCTCTCAAATTTTGGGACTCGGTTGCAGTTAAATATCTTCTTACAACACATAGATCCCTAATGACTCCTCTCTATCATAATCCAGATTTTGGCCCAGGACTTGGTCGTATCAGGTTTGAGAGCTGGAGTAGCATGTGTTGCGAGATTAAGGGAGGTCCACAAGGGTCTCCCAAGCCTTTTTGAATATTTTAACAAAGAAAAAGGTATCCCAAATAACCAGTTCTTTCAGTATCTTCAACTGAAGGCCTTTTACAATAAATCTCAGCCCCCTGATTCCCTAACCATATTTGAGGCTCTGCCTTGGGGACAGGGACACACCAGGTCTTATATCAAACCTTTACGGTTGCTTTGTTAGCCCCCCTCTCCTGACACATCAAAAACTGAAATATATGTCCCAATGGGAACAGGACCTGGGGGACTAATTAGACTTGGAGGATTGGAATGACATTTTCCTGGTGGAGGCTAGATCCACCATGTGTGTAACTATCAATGAAAATGCCTACAAGGTTCTGAAGTGGTATTTGATCCCCATGAGGCTTGCCAAGTTGATCCCAGCATTTCTATGAACATGCCTAAAGGCATGCGGGTAACAGGCCACATTCCTGCATATGTGGTGGGGATGCACGCTTGTGTCCGCTTACTGGGCTAAGATCAAAGTGTGGGCCCAATGATTCTTTGGTTTGGACCTCCCTCTAGACCCCTGGCTGTTTCTACTTAACAAACTATACCATCTTCTCATGAAACACGAGAATAAATTATTGTGCCATATGTCCTCAGTCACTAGACGCGAGCTGGTGGCAATTTGGAAACAGCCAGTAATCCCATCAATCTCCAAAATCAAAACATAAAGTTTGGCAAGTCTGCTGCATGGAAAAGTTAGTCAGTCTTAATAATGACACCTGCTCAGAGTTCCAGAAGTTCTGATTGCCTGGGATTATGAGTGCGGGCCACCCAGGAGTAGACTCCAACTCAATTCTGCTGTAAAATGGAGGCCGGGAAGCCATACCCTTCTATCTCTCCTTCCAAAAAAATCCTGGGTCTAATAGGCCCTCTAGCTCTAGGCCCTCTAGCTCTAGGCCCTCTAGCTCTAGTCCCTGGGGGATTGAAATTCGAAAGGGAAGAGACTTGTTATCTAAATCCATGGATGTTAATTTTACTCCCACCAGACTGTATTCTGCTCTTCCTTTGTTACATGAATAGTTGTGATTAGGTATTTTGCTCTGTAAGAATGCACCTGGATCTGTACCTCCCCCCTATTTTGATTTCTGTAACACCCCCCCCTCCCTTGATTTATCCCATCCCTCCCCTCCCTTAAAAAACTTCAATAATATCTGAGTTTCAAAAAAAATTAAAATGTAGAGCAAATGTAGAGCAAAAAACAAAACATTTGTTGAGAACATGTGATATTCAAGGAATACTTCTCGAACCTTTAAAAACTTTTTTTTTGAGTGATAACTTAATTATCGCTCTTACTGTATGTTTATTCCCTTTTTTTAAGACAAACATTTGCCTGAGTTTTTATTATAATAATATTTATAATAATTATTATATTATGGGTACTAGTTTTCTTTGTACTTATTCAGAGTTCATACTGGAAGTTATGTTGTGCATAGTGAATACTTAAATAGGACTTATACTTCTCCAAAGAACCATGGTGAAATATACTGCCCAGATAGACTACACATACACATAATAAATAGGACACTCTTATGTCACTAATAATACCGTGTATTAGCAATGGAACAAATAATTCAATAAAGAAAGAGAAGAGTGCTAGCATTGTTTTTCCCCGTGGACTACACAATAATGAGAGGTCTAAAGGAAGGATGTTGTAACAAAGTTACAAAGGGGAAAAGCATTACAATTGAGGTTTACAGAATACAATTTTAAAACCAGAAAAGCTCAAATATGTGGCAGTAAATGGAAGGAGAAAAGGTCAGAGACGTATTATACACGAGATTATTTTATTTATTAAAATGTAATGACTTCAAGAAGTTGAGGCACATTATGAGAAAATAATGTTATTTTTATCTCAGCACTTGTGTAATATGCTGTCACTGATCCTCTCACTGCCTTCAGCGCTTTTGTTACATGTATTCATGCCTGATGCTACCACTGTATTACAACAATTAATTATTGATTATTTTACATTAACTGAAAAAGCCACCTCTATTAATTAGCCAGTAAATTACATATTCACCAGCATGATTATTGATGTGCTATGTTGAATATAATTGTAGCCAGGGTTCCTGGTCCTGCTGGGGCATGACTGTATGGTGGTGTATTCTGTGATATTTTGCGTTATCATTGCCATTGATTTCTATGGAAACTCTGTGATATTCTGCACTACTATGTGAGATTCAGGTGTTATCAGTGGGTAAAAATAAAGTTGGTTACGTCTGTATCATCATCATCATCATCATCATCATCATCATCATCATCATCATCATCATCATCAGCAGCAGCAGCAGCAGTAGCAGCAGCAGCAGCAGCAGCAGCAGCAGCAGCAGCAGCAGCAGCAGCAGCATTACTAAATTCAGCAGAAATGTACTGTAACTCTGCTCCTGAAAAGCATAATGATGATGAAGACGATGAATAAGTTGGCAGTGTTGGTGTCAGAGGTGGCAAAAAGTGGAGAAGGAAAGCGGAAAGTTCACTCAATTGCAGTGCACTAGTTGTATAGAGAAATGGCAAAAGCACTCAAATGCCAGGCCAATGATGATACTGTATAATGCCAGAACCACCATCCAAAGGAAATCTGTCATCACAAATATAGAGTAGTGATAATGCAACAACAATAATGGGTATAGTCCTCCTGAAGACAGGTGGGTAGTACAAGCCCACCCACGATCAATCTCATTGGTAGGTTCCCTCTTCCTTGATAAAGAACGCTGTGACGTTCGAAACGCGTTGGATGGGTCTAATGACAGAATAAGTACCCTTTTTACTTATTTTGATTCTGGGTCCTTTCCTGCTCCATTCAGTTTGTGCGCTCCTCCCAATTTTTTACTCCTCTTTTTTATTTTTATCAGTGCTCTAGCTGTACCTGAATTTATACCTTAAGAAGCACTCTAGTAATTCAATATACTCCGATGTGCTGATCACAAAACTCCCTGTAGCCTTCTCTGTCAGGACTACTATTTCAGTAAAAGGGTTAATGGCATTAAAGAGTTAACTGCGTGGGCTCATTCAGGTTATTCCCCGCCCCATCAAATGATGTAGCATGACTATGCAGAAGGAATGTCCACTCCCTTGTATGTCTTGTGACCCGTGATGCCACTTTAGGGAGTATGGAGGGAATACTGTATATAGCTCTCTATATTGTAGAAGCAGGTTCTTTTGAGTTCTGATTGGGGGCCTTCCTGTGAGTCCTGTAAAAAGGTTTGTGTGTAGTTAAGTGTACTAAGATGTATCCTGTTGTCATGAGAGACCAGGTTATTTACTTCTTTTTACCAGGATCATTCAGTGAGCAAAACATGGAAGATAAATAAATTGTCATTTATTCTGCATAAATTCGCTTACACACAGTGAAACACAAAATACAGATGAAAAGACACTTACTTTGGGGCTGGGGTTGAAAACTAGACTTTCCTAAGTGCATGGAACTCTTTGGGAGAGTTTTACCCTGTCGAGAATCTCCTGGAACCCAAATCGGTATAAAATTCCATACGCCATCGTACGTTATCTTCTGTGAACTTGGTCCCTCCTGACCACGAGTCAGCCCAAATCTCCTGGAACTCAAATCGGCATAAAATCCCAGCCACGACCGCTATGTTCGTTTCTGAAAACTTGGGCGCAAAATGCTGGACTAAGTCTCTGGCTGGCAGGCTTTTCAGGCTTGAAATAGAATACAGTGCTTTGCTATTACAAACAAAGCATCTTTAAAAAGCCCACCCGGGCACTTTCGGCTCTTACTCAAGGGGAACCCACAATCTGATTGGCTCATGGCTTCTTATAGTATTCCCTGCTTCGTTCATAAAATAGAAGCAGACCGGAAAGCCAATCAGCGCGTGGGAAATTTCTCAAACAGCCAATCAGAGCCAAGCCGGGTAGAAAACCCAGGTCAGCAGGAAATTTTAAATAGCCAATATACATGTACAAGCCTGCCACATCTCCCACCAGCTGTCCCAATGCCACCCGCTGGGCAGGCACCCCTAGGTCCGGCAGAACAAGTGGCATCCCGGAGGACTGCCATTTGATCTCCGGACATAGTACTCCGCCTTTCTCCGCTAAATAAATGCCGTTCACACCTCTGGGCATCCTCTGGCTGCTTTTAACTCCAATATTCAGCAGATATACTTCCAGCACCAATGGACTGAAATACATTTTAATAAACACTGAGTCTCGGAGAAACCCTTCAGCTATGTAGGACTTTAGGTCAGGATCTTGAGGTTTGAAAACTAGGAGTCTGGGAGACACTGTATGGCTAGACAGAGGATGAGACACGCACTCAATATCAATGGTAATAGAGGTGGGGTACTTAGCTGCCGGTGCGCTGGTCCTGGGGAGCTCCTGTAGTCCCAAATGTTCCAGTACAAAGAAGAAGAAGCAGGCACACGGTCTTACTCAAAAGGAGGTTTAATATGCCATAAAGTCAAACATTTCGGCAGTCAAATACTGCCTTTCTCAAGGTGAAGGCTACCAAACACATGAAAGCAGTCAAAATATGCCTGCTTTTAACTCCAATATTCAGCAGACATACTTCCAGCACCAATGGGTTTGCACGGGCTGCCTGTTTGGACTGAAATACATTTTAATAAACACTGAGTCTCGGAGAAACCCTTCAGCTATGTGGGACTTTAGGTCAGGATCTTGAGGTTTGAAAACTAGGAGTCTGGGAGACACTGTATGGCCCCAGTGCAACTCAGCCGGGTACCCAAAAATAGTGCTAGTAAGCCGGGGAGAATTATAAGGTCACCGGTAACTTTGTCCCCAGGCCTCCTGCAATCAAAATGACTTGCTTTTCACCCCAAAACCCTACTTAACATGTAGACTCCCAAAGTTTGGAGTCCCTAGGTACAGGGAACAGAAAAGGAAAAAATGTTGCCTCTTTAATTCTGTCTGCATTATTTTCCCACACACTTTCCCTTTGACTCAGTTTGGACTCTCAGAGTCCCCCCAACCTTATGTATGTTTGGGCACCCACAAACCATATACTATTTGTGGGTCACCTTGGCACTAGCTTAGCTACCCCCCTTAACCTAGGAATTCTCTCAGCTAAATGAATACATTTTATCCCTGTGCCTCATTCTCCTTTCCGAGTTGTGCTAAAGCAGGGCACCCTAGTGGTGAGTCGCACTTACGTTTTCAAAGGGAAGTAATGCCGGGACAATGTTCCTACATGTATCAGAGAATCAAGCATGATTCCCGGGTACATTTTTGGGGGAACCGGTAACTCTGGACCCCAACCTCCTATGGACATTCGGACAACGGTTCCTCCGCAAAACCCCACTTGAAACTCATACACTAGCAAACCCTGCTTGATTGCATGCCCGGAAGGGGACAAACACAAAAATTGGTTTTATTACAGACAGTATAATGCAGTAACACAGTGTTACTGGCCCAAGAACTAACTCTCTCAGATCCTTGTACACGGAGCAGGGGTAACCAAACAGGCTTGACCTTTAGAATATAGCCTGGTTACCCCATCTCAATTTATTGTTTTCAGTTAGAAACATGTCCATTAAGAAAGCACCAGTAGAGGCCTCAAGCAGGGGAGCCTGGTAGATATATGGAGGGAACAGCACCCCGGGGAGCGGAGCTATACGTTCTACTCACACCCTCACGACAGTTACAGCAGGATTGACCACTTTTTTTGTGTATAGTGGATTGGTCCCACAGATATCCGATTCCAAAATACACGACATTACGTGGTCGGACCATGCATCAATAGAGCTGACATGCACACAGATTAGGCCTATTAGCCCGGGAGCAAACTGGAAACTAAATGAGTCACTGATTAAGATACCAGAATTAGAGAAAAAGGTTAAAGAAGAGATCAGGCAGTTTTTCCAGACTAATCTAGGCAGTGTGGAGTCCCACACAACCCTGTGGGAGGCTCACAAAGCCACAATGAGGGGGGTGCTAATTAGCATAGCAGCAAGACAGAAAAAACTGAGGGATGCCAAATTGACACAGCTATATAAGAGGTTAAATGAGCTTTCTGCACTACATAGCCGATCGGGCAGAGGAGATACCCTAAAGGAGCTGAAGGATGTAAGGACTGAGCTTAACCTCCTCCTCACCTCCAGGGCCGAGAAAGACTTGAGTTGGACACATAGAAAATTTTATGAGAAAGCAAACAAGCCGGACACAATGTTAGCCAACCGACTCCGTAATAGGCAGCCAAATTACAATATACAATCAATCCGAACAAAAACAGGGGAGACATCCTCTAACCCTAAAATTATAGTGGAAGAGTGCATAAACAGTATTATGCACAGTTGTATAATGGGGAGAAAGTGGTCCACAATGTAAATACAAGGCGCAGACTGCAGGAATTCCTCGCAGAGGCTACTCTGCCGCAGTTGGGCAGGTTGGAGCGAGAGGCGATACAGAGTGATTTCACGCGGGAAGAACTGACAGCAGTAGACAAAAGCTTGAAGTCTTCCAAGGCCCCGGGCCCAGACGGGTTTTCTAATTTATATTATAAAAAATTCATTGGATTACTAGCCCCACACATGCTCAGGTTATTTAACGGGGCCCTAGCGGGAGAGCCTTTCCCGGCCCAGATGCTCCAGGCGTCAATCTCCTTGATTCATAAGAAGGACAAATATCCCACAAATTGCCAAAGTTACAGGCCGATATCGTTGATAAATTCGGATGTTAAAATTTACTCTAAATTACTGGCCAATCGTTTAAGTGTTATCCTGCCTAGGCTGATCCATCCGGACCAGGTTGGCTTTATTATAGATAGACAGGCGGCCGACAATACCAGAAGGGTAATAGATATAATTGACTTTGTCAATGCCAACAAGGTTCGGAGTTTGGTGTTAAGTCTGGATGCGGAGAAAGCCTTTGACAGGATAGACTGGCCATACTTGGAGACCACGCTTGGGGCATATGGTTTCGGGGAAAAGATTCTGAGGGCAATAAAAGCATTATACTCTCCATTATATTCTCCTGCAGCGAGGGTCCTTCATCAGGGCTTCCCCTCCGAGTTGTTTCCAATCAAATGTGGGACGAGGCAGGGGTGCCCGCTCTCGCCCCTGCTCTTTGCCCTATGCATCGAACCGCTTGCGGCACATATACGCAGTAACAGGGACATAACTGGGGTCCAAATTAACTCACAGGAGCACAAATTAGCGCTATACGCTGATGACATTATCTTGACAATCACCAAACCGCTCACCTCTCTCCCCAACCTATTTGCGCTCCTGGGGCGGTTCACCCAGCTCTCAGGTTTCAAGATAAACCAATCAAAGACGGAGGCGATGAGCTTGAACATCCCCAGGGACATGCAAAAACTATTGGAACTCAATTTTGAGTTTAAATGGCAGCCCAGGTCCATCAAATACCTAGGGGTGAATGTCACAAAACAGATAACATCCCTATACCAAGCAAATTATCCCAGTCTGATAAAGACCCTAAAAAAGGAACTACGGGACTGGTCAGCATATGGTATTTCATGGCTAGGCAGAATTTACAGTGTTAAGATGAACATTCTCCCCAGAATACTGTACTTATTTCAAACTCTCCCGATACCATTAGTAAGATCCGAGATTAAGGACTTACAAAATTCAATAACATCATTTATTTGGAAAGGCAAAAAACCACGGATCAAAGCAGCAATTATGCAGAAACCCAAGGAGGCGGGGGGTCTTGCAGTGCCATGCTTGTTGTCCTATTATAAGGCAGCTCAGTTGTGCCAAATTACGCATTGGCATGGGGACCCGGAGCTGCGCCGGTGGGTGTCTCTGGAGAGGGAGTTATACGCCCCATTAGAGCTCAGAGACCTCATCTGGTACCCCAAACAAAAAATTAAGGCTATAAAAGACCCTTTGGCATCGGTGGTCAACTCGCTCTCGATCTGGGAGGTGTCCAAATATAGCTACTCATTGACCTCTGAACACACACTAATGGCCCCTTTATATAGTAATCCGGATTTTGCTCCTGGACTAGAGGTGAAGAATTTCCAGATCTGGCGACAACGGGGGGTTCACAGATTAAAGGACCTGGAGGGCAGCAACACCATCAAATCATTTGATCAATTGAAGTCAGAAACAGACATTCCTAACACAGAATTTATTAGATACCTCCAGGTCCGGGCATTTTACAACAAACACACGGCGAGACCACCCTTAACGAATTTTGAAAGGCTCTGTGTGCGGGGAACTGACACACGGGGACTGATCTCCACTCTATACAGACAGGTGGTCGGTACTGACAAGGGCGACATTACTAGACCCAGATTCATGAGTTTATGGGAAACAGACCTACAGGAAACACTAGAGGACGAGGACTGGACAGAAATCTTCAAGGCGGCCGCCAGCAGCTCCATCTGCACGACATTGAAGGAGAACTCATATAAGGTATTGTTGAGGTGGTATCTCACCCCAGTCAGATTAGCTAAATTTATTAAAGGCGCTTCCCCGCTCTGCCCACGGCAGTGCGGGGAACAGGGGGATCTGGTACACATGCTGTGGTCCTGCCCAAAGCTTATGCCAGTTTGGCAACAGATTCGAGATTGGCTACAGAGGATCTTGGGCCTCCAAATTCAGCTAGACCCGTGGCTGTTCCTCCTAGGCAGACCCACCGATGAAGTCTCAAGAACGGGGAACAAATTAATAGCACATTTTGCAACAGCTATGCGGTGCGAGACCGCAGCATTGTTGAACCAGAACGCAATTCCATCAATAGACAAAATTAGAAATCGAATTTGGTTTGTATGCCAGATGGAAAAGTTAACGAGTCTGGTTAACGATACTGGCGAAAAATTTGAAAAAGTCTGGCTGTATTGGCTAGCCCAGACGGATATCCCGGGGCTGAGTAATGCCACCACCTGGCTTTAATAGGACAAAATGAGTTCTCCTTGGATGCACAGACAAGACGACAGAACAGATTCATTGGACTAACGGTAGGCCCCACCCCCTATAGGGAGCTAGGTCTAAGCTGACGCCTCTAAACCCTCAATAAGTGGGAGAACTACAATAACAAGGGCAGGTGGTGTCCGTCCGACAGAAGAGATCCAGGAAGTGAATGGGAGCGCCTCCTCAACTCCCCCCTCCCCCTCTCACCTCCCCTTATCCCTCTACTTGTCTATGTCCTGTCGTCTTCCCTTCCCTCTGTCTGTTAAATGTTGTATGTCTGATGTTGAGTCTGTCCACCAGAACAACACAATGTAATGTGTCCGTATGATTTATACTTGAAAATAACAAAAAGAAAGTTGAAAAAAAAAAAAAGAAAGCACCAGTAGAAAGGGACAAAGATTGTTCTCGCTATTGAAAAGGAGGAGGCATGCTCTTGATAGGAGATCTTTGCATAGTAACTCCGAAGTATGTTTGGACTGGGTCAACTGGAAGGTTTCTAGTGCCATCTTGAATAAATAAGTATGGAGGTAGTATACAATACATAGTAGCGGTTACTAATCCAGGAGCCCGAAGTGTATTCCAGAGAAACCCATTTGATATGGGACATTATTGACTATTCAAGAGACTGTCACTTTATCCCTTACTATGAGTACCTCCCCAGTGTACGAGTGAGAGCTACAGATACAGCGGCCATTATTCAATTATTTCTCAGTGCCATTTTCGGAAAGTCTGCTGTATTCCACGCGGCATTCACTCGGTAATCTTCCGTGAGGGCTGTCAATCACACACATGTTTACAGTTGTTGCTTTACTGTGATTAATGTGATTGTGATTGTTTGGGTGCAGTTCTGCGTGTTTCCGCCAGATGGCAAATGTGAATCCTTTCGACTTTGGAATTCTCACTCTTTTAGAATGTGTCATTTAAGCATAACTGTGGGCAGGTTTGGTCTCATATAGTAAGTACCATGTTCCATTCAATGTACAAACTGTCTGAGACAATTTTGCTTAATGCATAGTGGTTTGAGTCTACAGTAGAGTGAACCTGCTACAGTACTGTAAAGTGAGACATTTCAACATTGTATCTTATATTGAAACAAGTGTGAAGTTGTTCATGGCATGCAAGGGCATTGATACAGTAATATGCTGTGTGCAATGTGCCACCTGCCATATGCAGTAGATTAACAAAATGTATCAGGTTTAAGTACAGTACAGACGTAGCAAGACTTACTATTCTCGGTGCTGCAAATGCAATCTGCGGTCCTTTCGCTGACACCTTACAACTACCGAGTATCATAGGCAAAGATATTCAGTATGCCACCTGCTGCCCACACGTACTGAACTGCGCTAAAATAATTATCATTATTTCGGCTGACTGTAGCCGATCCGCAGACTAATGCCGGCTCGCCCGAAGACGAGGCGTGGACAACACAGTCTTCACGCTATTGTCGTCTCTTGCGGTCATGGGAAATGTAAATATTGCTAAATTTGTATGTACTGTTTTAATGATTTAGAATATCATACAATAATAGTCACATGTTTGCCATTTCACCAATAACAAAGTACCTTCATATCCTTTTAATCTGTCTCTTGTATCCTTGCATGGTTATGGACGTAATGACTAATGACAAAGCATACAATCTCATGTTAGTTGATTGTGAGACACAGATAATTCTGCTCTTGTGCCTTGATTTAGACGAGGTTGAAATATTTGTAGAACAGCATACGAATGATACTGTACAGTGGAATGTTATTGTAAATACATTTTAAATACACAAATATGGCTATTTTTTTTAATCCAGATTATTTCCACGTTAAAATACAATTCCACATTTTCTCCTTAGAGCACCGTCCAATTTGAGAAATTGACGGTGTAATAATATCCAAGCTTGTTTTGTATGTACTGTATGTATGTATGCCTTTTATTGTATAGCACCATCTATGTACATAGCGCTTCACAGCAGTAATACAGAACATGTGATATAATAATTTAACACATACTGGCAATAATTGCTTGAGACATAAAAATAACTGATTACCTTAGCCTTGACAAAGCACTCGCGAAACGCGCGCGTCGGCAAACACGTGACCACGTGCACGCGCAGAGCCCGAGTTCATGTACACTGACTCAGAGAGATTCAGAGAGTCAGCGTGTCTCAGCCCGTGCACAGTAATGGACTGCTGAAAGATCCTACGATCTCAGCAGTCACACATCAGTAAAGTAAAGGCACAGAGAAAACCTGGCAGTATATCACAGTACGAATACAGGAAGCCTGAATGCTAATCCCCAAACACAGCATTTAGCTTAAAGGGGCACACACATTGAGCAAAACGGCAACCAATCCAGCAATTAACCTCTGGAGTGCCAGACCATCACCACAAATGAAGAGCACTACACCAACTAGGGAAAGGTCTTTCATTTTAGACCGATATTAATACCCTAAAAGGAGCAGTACTCAGTTGTTAATTAGGTATCTGTATATACAAAATTTACAGCAGTGCCACTAAATTACCAGTATTGCATAACTAATACTAGTGTCTATTCTAGCCCTGTCATAACACACTTGGGATGTACACGTGTTAAATATCACACACTTGTATTTAAATACCACCACCCACACATGCTGGTGTTATAAACTCACAAGAGGTGCACATAGACCTAGATCTGTATACTCAAGTCTATAATGTACTAATAGCTGCAGTACAAAAGCAGCTAAGTACAGGTCCAATCAACTAGTGCATCTACTAGTATTTCAATACTGGGGCACTACATCTGTGGTCCACACAGCCGCTACTTTCACCATAAGAACTCTAGCCCATTCTCTCCATATGAGGAACACTAGGGCCAGTGAATTACCCTAACACTGGGCATTAATACACCATTGTATACTCCTCTGGATACACCTATCCATAGAGTTAGCCACACTTGGCATCATTTAATCATTGTTTTAAACCCCAATATTTTAACGATATTGTCAATTAATAAAGTTATTTTAAACAAATCACCAATTCATACAGAAACAGAGTGCTACTGCACCGACACACTTTATTCGAGCAAATACCCGGTATGTACCTGGCAGATACCTGGAATGCGCCACTCCTCACCTCTGACAAGCCCCGTTGCATTTGCCTTCCCAGCCTGGGTTCATGCCTGGCTGATGGGCGGCTGATCTGTTAAATGATAATGATTAGGATTTAATAGGCTGCAATGCTTCGCGTGTCTACCAGATGGCATAAATTCATGAATTGTAATGCAGTATATATATATATACTGTGCAGTATTGCAGCCAGCGGGAATAAAATGCTTCAATCCCTGCTTGGAAAATACCTCAATGCACTCGGGCAGAAAACAGTCACAAACCTCAATACACCCGGGTATACCCGAATTCGTGGGACTAGCCAAGCTCGAATAAAGTGTGTCGCCAGTGTATCTACAGGGGTTCTGTCTGTCTACTATGTACATAAAAATAACATTATGGAAAAGGAGTCACTTCTCTCGAAGAGTTTAGAAGTGCAGTAGGACGAACGAGACAGTACTGTAGGAAGGCGTTCTGGTAAGTGCATCTGCAAGGTACCAAGGTTGATGTATGAGATGTATAGTATCAGCTATTGAGCTACTCATATGCTTTGTTAAATAAGTGTGTTTTAAAATAGGTCTTAATGGTTGATAGAGAAGGTGCAGGTTGGATATTGAGGGGAAGGGCATTCCAGAGGTGTGGTGCAGTGAGTGTCAGCTTTTAGGTGGTAGAGTATTTTACTGTAGATACAAAAGGGGTAGACAGAAGATATCCTTCACTAGAACGTTAGTCGGGTCTGTGTATAGAGAGAAATGAGGGCTGACGTAAGGAGGGGCTGAAGAGAGATTACAGCCTTTAAAGTGAATTTTGAGTTTAATACGGGATTTTATATGATCATTGTCTTAATATTTGATGTTATCATTGTCTTAACATTAACACTGCCCTCGCAAAATATAATAGTGCCATTTCTAGAAGCTTGAAACAGATACTTTAGATTTTAATTAAACAATGACTGTTTACTTTAAATAATAGTATTTAACCACTGCCAAAAAGACCTCTTCCATTTGAAAATGTAACTCTTAGCATTTCCATAAAACCAAAAATACAAGAACATTGATTTTAAATATATTTTTTTTCAATGCAAAAACCCAAGAAAAGTACCTTTGTTAGAATACTGCATAGAGGCACACTTGTATCATCTTTTATAATTGATGAATGCATACTTTCTTTTACTACTCAATTTGATGAATACTCTATTTCTAATGTACAAATAATCTTTATGACCCTTGTAAGCAGATCGGATGATATGCAGCTGAGCAATGTACTAGAACTGAAATATCTGTCTCTTTGATGTTCTGCACAGTTTTTGATGAAGTCGGTAGCAGCAGCTATTAAGTTAATATCTAGTCTTAATAATGTCCTTTGCTTTCTATCTTCACTCGGCTGGTGCTCAAATTAATTGCTTAAAATGAATATCTCGGCATGTATACCTAATTTTGTTAAGAGGATAAAAGTTTCCATGGAGAGTGAAGAAGTGCACTAACACAATTAGTAGGCTGTTTTGTATTAATAACAAGTATTGGCCAAAGTACTTTTCTGAAAGAAAAACATGCTGCCTAAAATTAGATTGTTACATTTTTGGTGGCATTTTTTCCCCCATGTATCGGCTGTAATAGACTTCATTAGAAGTGCAATAGAATCTGAGAAGACTAAAGTGGATAATATCCGACTTCGGATTTCAGTATTCCGATCGGATTTGGCCTAGAATGTCCGGGAAAATACACAGATCGGATTCAGACACGTTTGCCCATCTCTACTCACTGGGGTAACTCTACAGGAGATGACAGAAAAAAAGATTGGTGTGAAACAGCACTAGTATTGAAACTGAATAATGTAAAACACAGGCAGCCACGTGAGGACGCCAACCAGAGTGCTCCGGTCGCCATCTTGGGAGCCCAGCTGCATGTATCCAGTTCGTTGCCTGTATATATCCAGCATCTTGTGAGTAGGGTTGTAATTTTACCCCTCCGGATGCGTTATATGTATTTTTCACACCTAATAAATTTGCTTTTCATTAATATTAGGCCGTGCTAGTGTTTATCGTCTGTATGTCCTGTATGTCTTGTGTTGTCAGTTTGTCCCCACAATCATAGTGTTTGATATACTGCACTATTATTTGTTTCTCTCTCTTTTTTTCCACATATACTCCGTTGATGTGAGAATCCTCGAATTCCATCATTTAAAGGACTCTACAGGAGATGAGCTCCTGCCTTTATGGTAGTGAAGTTCACTGAGGTATGCCAGCAGCACCACCATAACAAGCTACTACTTACGGTCCAATACATGTATCTATCAAACTTTACTATAGGATAACCAGTTTCATTTTCTCTACTAGTGAATTCAATGATGAGTGATAAAGTAATATTTCAATGGGAGAGTAGAACAATATGAAGATATACTACAGGTATATTTCTCTTTTTTTTCTCTTATATGTATGTGGCAGAATAGTACATTTAGATCAGGGCTAGCGTTGATCAGCAACGCATGCAAAAGACATACCGGTACTTACTGTATTTTAGCAGCCATAACAGCTTTCCGCCAGTTAGCCCTACCTATGGAAACGTCGGTACAGAGCTGGTTAGTGACCTACCTGACAATGGTGGGCCATCTTGTTGGTCTCAACGTGCAAGTTGGACCACACTGAAATTTGGGCCCAACATCCGTTATTGGCCATATGTTTGGGCCTCCTCCATTACCGACTGGGCACTGACAAGCATCCCCAACCTTCCCCAGGTAGGGCCTAAGGGGAGAGGGCATCACAAAGTAAAAACTGGGGGGCGGTGTAAGAGTAAAACAAAAGGGGGATGTGAAAGATGTGAAAGAGGGAGGAGTTGTAAAATAGTAGAGAGGGGTGAGAAAAGGGATGGAGAGAGGAGAGAAAGTAAGTGGTTGGGGAGAAAGAGTAAAAGAAAGGAGGTGAGAGAAATCTACTTATTTATTTATAAAATGTTTTACCAGGAAGTTATACATTGAGAGTTACCTCTCGTTTTCAAGAATGTCCTGGGCATAGAGTTATGATGACAAATACACGGTTACAAATACATAGTTATAATGAGTGAAAAGGGTTATACAGTACATTATACACAAGATTGCATGCAAAGTTAAAGATTATATATATTATAGGAAGGGGGAAGCATATGAGAGACAAGGGGGAGTAGAGTGAGAGAAATGGGGGAAGAAAAGCAAGAGAAAGGGGAGCATGTAGGGAAAAAGCAGATGAGGAGATGAAGAGTATGTAGGAGAAAAGCAGGTATTGAAGTTGACACGTTAGGGAGAAGCAGGTGAGGAGGATGACATGCGGGGGAGAACACAGGGGATGAAGGTGACATGTGGGAGAGTAGGTAAGGAGGGTGACATGGGGGAGAAGCAGGTTAGTAGGGGATCACATGCAGGGAGAAACAGATGAGGAAAGTAGATGAGGAGGGAAGCAGGTAGGGAGATTAACAGATGAGGAGAATCTGGTGAGGAGGGGAGAATGTTGGGAGAAGCTGGTGAGGAGGGGATCATTTGGAATCCTGAAATATTTGGTTTATTATTATCTAAGAAAGTGAAAACAAGGAATGTTTGTAATTGCTATGCTTAAGATGGCGTTGTGGGGAATAAGGAGTTTCTGCACTTTTCAGGACTCTAACACCGATTTACAATGAAAGATTTTGAAAAAATTCAACAAAACAAGTGACTGTGTACATAATCAAAAGGTTAATCATGTCTCCTTTTTAATTTTATATCACTTGAAATAGCTAAGAATATATTTCACAGTCTCTAATTCATTAATTTATGTGAACAATTGTACATGAATGTTTGCAATGTAACAAAACAATATGTTTGATATTATTTCCTATATGGTAATTGGCTAGTAGAAACGAAAACAACTCAACATATCCATTTATATCACAAGTTAAAAACAGCAATTTAGTTCATATCTATCCATGACCTGTCTCACCTTATACTGTACATATCTGTATTGTTCAGCACAGCAGAACAGCACAGCGGAAAAATAAACATGAATTTATTTTCCACTTACACATACTGCTGCGGCCAGCTTTATTCTTACATTTACCCGTCTTGTCCCGTGGCTTTTTTTGGGCTGGGGTCGGACTTGGCCGTGCGCCAGCTGCATCTTCCCCGCATCCTTCCCCTCATTCCCCTCCCCTCGCGACCTCCACCTCTGCTTCTGCGGGTCCCCCTCTGCTTTCCGGGTCCCCCTCTGCTTCTTCGCATCCCCCCTTACCCCGCCACCACCTTCAGGGAACCCTGGCACGCATGATTGCGCACCAGTGACGCTCGGCACGCATCGGTAAAAAAACACACCAGCCGCGTCTGCCTGCACATTGCGGTGGCGGCCGCAGAAGAATAAAAGCGGCCGCCACTGTATACATTTTTTAACTCTTCCTAATTTGGCAGCAAACATAGATGTGTTTAGAGCAAACCTCTACTCTAGTAAGGGCATCGATACTTCTTATTAAATAAATATAAATAATATACATTTTTTCTTAATTCTATTTTTTTTTCTAGCTAGTCACACTTGCATTACATGCATGTTACGTTTAAATGTATTGGATTACTTCCTGAAATTTCTGGCAGAACAACTTAATCGGTTGGAACTGTTTTATGATAAAATTAAATGTGCAAGAACTAGTTCAGGGGTGCCAAACTCCAATTCTCACCACCCCCCTAACAGGTCAGCGTTTAAGGATATCCCAGCTTCAGCACAGGTAGCTCAATCACAGGCTCAGTCGAAGACCTGTTGGGGGATCTTGAGAACTGGTGTATAGCACCACTGAACTAGATCAACACCTAGGGCCTCATGCAGTAAGCGGCGGAATGGCACTTCTCGCCCGTTTCCCACCAAAAATGCCTACCCCTATTCAGGAAGGGAAGAGAAAGTGGCGAGAATCAAAAAAAAACGCCAGTTTTGTTGGTGGTTTTTTTTTTCCGCCAGTGGCGAGGCGAGAAGGCACTTTCTGCCTAAAATAGAAACATTTTCCACCACGCTGTATTTTAGTAGTGGCGAGTAGCTTAGCGGCGCTATTCGCCACTCTAGAATGGCGTTTTTATGCCGAATCAGCCACGCAAAAACAAGTTGGCTAGTTGATGGTGAGAGGCTGCTGATGAGTGGCGGATCGGCACTTGGAAAAAATCCTGGCCTTTTTCCTGGCTGGGATTGATGCCGGGGGTCTCCGGAGCTGATACCATTAATACCAGCACCGGAGCCCCCCGGCATGCATCCGAAGCAGGAAAAATGCTTTTAAAGGCCACTTCATTACCTTAGCGGCTAACCGCTAAGGCAATGAAGGGGTTAAGCCGCCGTGCCAGCTTTATTGTGGGTAGCGGGGGTGGGTGAATGGGGTATTTAGCCCTTGTTGTTTGTTTAGGGCTTGTGGGGGGGTTACGGGTGCGCTTAACCCCTTCACGACCATAGCGGTTAATATCGCTACGGTCATGAAGGGGTTAAACCCTCCTGCTACCCACCCGCAAGCCCTAAACAAACCACCGTTGGGGCTAAATATCCCCTTCACCCACCCCCGCTACCCACAATAAAAATAAAACACACAAAACTGCCCAACACTAACTAAATAAATATATATATAAATATATATATATATATATATATATATATATATATATATATATATATATATATATATATATATTACACCAACAACACCTATACCCCCTAACATACAGTATATTAATGGGCACAATTACTATTATCCACAAATGGATAATAGTGAATGTGCCCATTTAAAATACATAAAGAACAATAAATACATTAAATACATATAGCACTAACCCTTGTCCGGCTGCCACGATGAAGGACATCCTCATCTTCACCTGCTAATGCCCCATCCGCTTCTGCAAAATAGAAACAAGAATAAAAACATCCAATGTAATGTCCCCTAACCCCTTAATCACCGTAGCGGTTAATAACCGCTACAGTCATTAAGGGGTTAACCCACCATACCCACATACCCTACCCCACTACCCTGCCACCCCGTGAGGCCTAACCACCCTCACCCACTACCCACAAGGGAGGCCTACCCACATACCCTTGGGGCAATATCCCCTCCCCCCACCCCAACACATACAGTAAGTACAATAATGTGCCAAATAACTATTGTCCAGATAGGGATAATACATTATTTCACCATTATTAAACACATTAACTAGCATAGTAAAATAAATAAAATTCTACTAACCTCATCAATAAGAAGGCCCCGTCGCCAGCATCATCCTTGTGGTCCGTTGCCAAAATAAAACATAGCCAATACATTGAAATGCCATTCACATATCAATGAACCCCTTAATCACCTTATCGGATACTAACCTCAAAGGTAATGAAGGGGTTAAGCCATCATGGCCACATATCCACCCTTCACGCATTCCTTTGTACAGTGGCTTCCTCATGAAAAAAAATTACAATAAAATAAAAAATTATATATATATATATATATATATATATATATTTATATATATGTATGTATATATATATATATATATAGATATATATGCAAATATAGCTGTATGCTCATCTGCATGTCTTAGGCAGGTCTGCAACCCGCCTTTCCCCATTATCACCCAGCATACAGCACTTCCACTGCAGCAAGGGATTCTGGGAAATGACATGCAAATGAGCACACAGTGTCACTTTTTGCCTCAATAACCGTTTTTAACATGGTTCCCTATAGGCTTAAGCTTGCTGCATGGTCACAGCTTTGAGCACAGCCAGGGTTAAGGTGCATACCCAGAAAACCACCCACAGACAGCTGTTTCGACCTTGATGGGTCTCATCAGTGTGGGGTTGATTTTACTGGGAATGCAAGAGAGGCTATGGGATAGGCTAAACCATAATACTAAGTTAAGTTATGGTGAGTAAAAAAAGTGACAAAAACCCTCCACAGGAGAGCAAATATGCAAATAAAGCTGTATGCTCATCTGCATGTCTTAGGCAGGTCTGCAACCCCGCCTTTCCCCATTATCACCCAGCATACAGCACTTCCACTGCAGCAAGGGATTCTGGGAAATGACATGCAAATGAGCACACAGTGTCACTTTTTTGCCTCAATAACCATTTTTAACATGGTTCCCTATAGGCTTAAGCTTGCTGCATGGTCACAGTTTTGAGCACAGATAGGGTTAAGGTGCATACCCAGAAAACCACCCACAGACAGCTGTTTCGACCTTGATGGGTCTCATCAGTGTGGGGTTGATTTTACTGGGAATGCAAGAGAGACTATGGGATAGGCTAAACCATAATACTGAGTTAAGTTATGGTGAGTAAAAAAAGTGACAAAAACCCTCCACAGGAAAGCAAATATGCAAATATAGCTGTATGCTCATCTACATGTCTTAGACAGATCTGCAACCCCGCCTTTCCCCATTATCACCCAGCATACAGCACTTCCACTGCAGCAAGGGATTCTGGGAAATGACATGCAAATGAGCACACAGTGTCACTTTTTGCCTCAATAACAATTTTTAACAAGGTTCCCTATAGGCTTAAGCTTGCTGCATGGTCACAGCTTTGAGCACAGCCAGGGTTAAGGTGCATACCCAGAAAACCACCCACAGACAGCTGTTTCGACCTTGAATTTATATATAGATATAGATATATATATACACACATGATGAACCAATATACAAATAAATGTCTCAGGGTTAACAAAATCATGCTCCAATATAAATACCACTTATCCCTAACATCCTCAATGAAATACAATGCTATTTCCTAAACAAATGAAATGTAATCATCCAATCTAAAGCATCAAATTCCAATCCAAATCCTCAAATGCCACTTAAAACATTGCATTTATATGTAAATAATGTATACCCTGTTCATTTATGTAACTGTATTTGTAACTTGTAACCATGTATTATTTGTTTTTCTCTGTGCCCAGGACATACTTGAAAACGAGAGGTAACTCTCAATGTATTACTTCCTGGTAACATATTTTATAAATAAATAAATTTACATTATAGAAGTATACTATGTAATCCAAGAAATTCACCATCAATCAATTTACATACATTAATTACATCCCAAAACAATTAAAATACTATCCATACCAATTACACAATTAACTATAGCAACCATTAAAGAGAACAAGTTACCATCATACAAAATAGGACACCAAAAATTAAAATATACAAAAGCAATCCTCACCATTACCTAAAGTACAGCATAGAAGCCCAAAAATTACATCTATCTAATTATAAAATACATTGAACACACACCTATGCATAGCAGCATAGCCAAAATCATTTAACATAGTGCAAATCAATCTTTTCAAACACTATCATTTCTTACCCTGTATGTATATATCTCTCTAGACATACATACATAAATACATACAGTGGCAAGAAATGATGTACAATAAAAAAAACACATGTAAAAAGCAACAAAAAAAAAGTAACATAAAATACATTTCTTTAGTTCACTTACCATTACTTGACCCACTCACCGACTCCCATTGAACAGCTTACTCACGAACCAATCCACGAACAGGAACCCATAAAATAATAAACTTTAAAATAATAAATCCAAACAATACACGGGTCTTCTACTTGTAATCCATCTTCATCTGTATTCTTCTTTTCTTCAGCTGTGGCTCTCTTCCGGGGTCTTCTTCCCGTCTGCTGCCATGCCCTGGTCTTCTTCTTCGGGAGGTCCTTACTCCTAGGCGTGTGGCTTCAAAATGAGATGACATAGGCTTTTAAAGGCCTATGACGTCACATTTTCGTCATGGTTTCCACGGCCCTGATTGGGCCGTGAAAACCTTGTGTTTTGGCCGATACAAAAAAAAATGATGACGTCACCTAAAGGCAATGAAAGCACAGCCAATCAGAATGGATTTCCTTCAATTGCCTTTAAGATGATGTCATGAAAAGAAACATGGCCGGCCTCACATGGTACAGTAGCCAATCATAGCGTGGGAAGTCTATCCCTACTCTGATTGGCTCTAGTACCATGTGACAGGCTTTCACTGACGTCATATCTGTTCTCCCCCAAACCTCTGTCACATGGTGTACTAGAGCCAATCAGAGTTGCCACTGTATGTATTTATGTATGTATGTCTAGAGAGATATATTCATACAGGGTAAGAAATGATAGTGTTTGAAAAGCTTGATTTGCACTATGTTAAATGATTTTGGCTATGCTGCTATGCATAGATGTGTGTTCAATGTATTTTATAATTAGATAGATGTAATTTTTGAGCTTCTATGCTGTACTTTAGGTCATGGTGAGGATTGCTTCAGTATATTTTAATTTTTGGTGTCCTACTTTGTATGATGGTAACTTGTTCTCTTTAACGGTTGCTATAGTTAATTGTGTAATTGGTATGGATGGTATTTTAATTTTTTTGGGATGTAATTAATGTATGTAAATTGATTGATGGTGAATTTCTTGGATTACATAGTATACTTCTTTTGATGTAATGATATTTTCTTTGGAATATTGTATTGTTAACATTGATTTGCTGCGTCTACAGTGGCGACATCCTTTATTCTAACTCGGCTAGCTCCGCGAATTTCAGATTATCCCAGTTATGTGCGGTTTTGTGTCTTTTTCGCCCGGAGTGAATTGCGTTATTTTCGCGCCCGTGATTTAAGCATTTTATTCTCGCTGTCTGCAATACTGCAATACCGTGTAAAAACTCATGGGGGCGTTTGAGAGCTGTTGTTAGAAACCATACACTGTTTCATTGCATATACTTACCTGCCCTGTTAGAGGGTATAGAGCTACAGTAGCCTAGAATTTATTTGGGATACAAACTCCTTTTTGGTCTACCCTTCTTCCCTTCCTCCACCTTATTTTTAATTCGCCGCTAACATAGTATTTGGGTTCCAGGTTTCTGCTCATTCTGACTTAGCCGCGCTGGTTTGAAACGGCTTTCTCCGCCATTACAATCAATGATTTATTTATTATTTATTTATAAAATATTTTACCAGGAAGTAATACATTGAGAGTTACCTCTCGTTTTCAAGTATGTCCTGGGCACAGAGTAAAACAAATAATAATATATAAGAATATTATGAGATGTCCTTGGCTGAACATGCTAAGAGTTACATATGTGTATTCGTGGGACTTACCCGCAACTAACGGTTACAGACACCTGGTGTTTAGCCGGTCCTAACATATACTAAGATCCAGATATTAATATCTCTCTTATTTCTAGTACTACATGGTAATATTTAGTCTCATTGGGAGCGTCACGCGGGCCGGAATGTATTAATATGTCTCGCGTGCCAGTAAGTATTACTAAACTGAAGTTATGAAGTTATTTAGATAGGGAAAAGCAGTTTTTAAACGTCCTTGGGTGGGAGCAGTTTTACTCTGAGGAAAACTGTCAACTTCAACGCTGATTTATGAGAGGGGCTGGGTTTAGGTTGTGTTCAAAGGGAAATAATTGTATAAGAACTCAGCCTATGGCTATTGTCTTTCATGTTTTTCGTGTCTTGGGATGATGAATATTGCTGTATGAACTGCCAGTCCAGATGTGACTGTTTCATCATTTCCATCTTTAAGTAAGTGTCTATATTTTGCCTGTTATTTGTATATCTCGTGTGTTCACCTTTATCAAGGAATAAATTATATTTTATCATATCTAAGTCTCGTCCCAGTTCAACTCAGTTATATATATATATATATATATTATATTTTATATATATTTGGTGTATTATTAATAGCCTGTCACAAAGCTCCCGTCACAGGCTTATTAATAAATGATAGGACCTTCCTCGCCGGCGTGACACTTTCTCGTCGCCATTACTGGTCAGACCCTGTTGGGGTCAAGTGAGAGGGTTCCTAACATCTAGGGGCAAAATGAATTTAATTTCTAGGTGCCCTAGAACAGAAGTTCCCATGCCAATTGGCCGTGAACTTGACCGAGGCCCTAGTTCCCACGCCAATTGTGCGATTACCCTGACTCCGTTCTATTGCCACGAGAGGGTCGCTATTTGCCATGCAATCCTGCCTGAACTAGGACTACATGGTGACCGAATCTGAGCCCTCTACGTTGAACAGAACCGGAGTTATGGGTTCCTGGTTTCTGCTCATTCTGACTTTGCCGTTTCAAAGCAGCGCGGCTTTCTCCGCCATTACGGTAAATGATAGGACCCTCCTCGCCGGCGTGCCCCTTTCTCGTCGCCATTACTGGTCGGACCCTGTTGGGGTCAAGTGAGGGGGTTCCTAACATCTATAGGCAAAATTAATTTTATTTCTAGGTCCCTAGAACAGAAGTTCCCACGCCAATTGCCCTAGTTCCCACGCCAATTGCGCGATCATTGCTCTTTTTTGACAATGTTGCCGATCTTGTGGCTTTGCGGTCTGGCAGTAAAAAACAGTGCAGCAAGCCTCGACATTTGTTACACTGTCAAAGGAGCAAATGGAAACAATGTAAGACAAATCAACATGTTCTTTTATTGGTGGAGTCAGTACAAAAACATTTATTTACAAATACTGTACAATGTTGAAACATTTTAAGTGCACAGCAATTCAAAACATCAACAGGTATATGGTTTACTGCTACAGTACATGTGTGAAAACATTTGTCAGTCAGTATGGTTTACAGTCACATGTTTTAAATACAATACATTTTTTAATATCTTTAAAATATTAATATATAAATATAATTTAAAAAATTCAGTTCTGTGGGTCTGAGCAGGTTGAAATTGCACCAGTACAGTCCTAGAGGGCAGCAAACAGGGCAGGTTTTCAGGGCAACCTTGAAAACCGTGCCTGTTTGCGTCCCTCAGGGACTGGAGTCGTGCATGTCCTGTGTAAAAAAACACACAACAACGCTTTGCTCATTTTCTGTAGTTACTGTAGTCATTGTGTTTTTAATCCATCCCTAGCCAAGCGTCAATCGGCTGACTGCGCCTGCGTGTCCTTTTAGAGATGGGAGCTTGCTGCTTACAGTGCATGAGTCAAACTACCCTACCAACCCCCTCTCTCCACAGAGTCAGAGTCGTTAATATTAATTAATAATATATATACTGTATGTAGAAAATCTACTGTTTGTTTTTGGTGAGGCACAGGGAGTTAAAGTGACTTGCTTTTTATGAACTGTATTTGGGGGTTGTATTTGGGGGTTTATTGATCATATTATTATGATGAACTGCCTTTTGAAATTACAGTACTGTTAACTATTTTAGCCACACACCTCCAGAGTCATTCATTTTCTGCAGTTACTTTAGTCATTGTGTTTTTAATCCGTCCCTAGCCAATCGTCAATCGGCTGACTGCGCCTGTGTGAACTCTAATCCTTTTAGAGATGGGAGCTTGCTGCTTACAGCGTATGAGTCACCCTACCCTACCAACCCCCTCTCTCCACAGAGTCAGAGTCGTTAATCTTCTGAATATTGCCATTGTGTTCTTAATCCGCCCATAGCCGAGCGACAAAGCTTAGTGCGCTCGCGTGTAATCACACCATCGCCCCCCCCCCCAACCCTTAGAGGCTTTTGGAAAATCCCCTCTCGAATTTTAAATGTAATTGTAAATGTAAATCTGATGTGCACAGCATTGGGAGAATTGAGAGTAAAAAAAACCATTAACTGATTCATGTTGTTTTGTCATTCATTCTTATACTGTCGGGGGGGGGGGTGATTGTTGTTAATGATTATGATTAGCAGGAAAGTGAATAAATATTTATTTTATTTTGTCAGGACCCAAAAAATACAAATATAAAAATAATCATGAATAATACATACTGCAGCCTTTATTAAATTCTTCTGGCAGATTGAAATCGGAGAAACATTTATAAAACATTTGTAAAACATGGAGATACATGAAAAATGGACATTTATATGAATAGTAATTAATAATATATATACTGTATATAGAAAAACTACTGTTTGTTTTTGGTGCCTGAGGCGCAGGGAGTTAAAGTGACTTGATTTTTATGTACTGTATTTAGGGGTTGTATTTGGGGGTTTATTGATCAAATTATTATGATGAACTGCCTTTTGAAATTACAGTACTGTTAACTATTTTAGCCACACACCTCCAGAGTCATTCATTTTCTGCAGTTACTTTAGTCATTGTGTTTTTAATGCGTCCCTAGCCAAGCGTCAATCGGCTGACTGCGCCTGCGTGTACTCTAATCCTTTTAGAGATGGGAGCTTGCTGCTTACAGTGCATGAGTCACCCTACCCTACCAACCCCCTCTCTCCACAGAGTCAGAGTCGTTAATCTTCTGAATATTGCCATTGTGTTCTTAATCCGCCCATAGCCGAGCGACAAAACTCAGTGCGCTCGCGTGTAATCACACCCCCCCCCCCCCAACCCTTAGAGGCTTTTGGAAAATCCCCTCTCGAATTTGAAATGTAATTGTAAATGTAAATCTGATGTGCACAGCATTGTGAGAATTGAGAGTAAAAAAAACATTAACTGATTCATGTTGTTTTGTCATTCATTCTTATACTGTCGGGGGGGTGTGTGGTTGTTTTCAATGATTATGATTAGCAGGGAAGTGAATAAATATTTATTTTATTTTGTCAGGACCCAAAAAATACAAATATAAAAGTAATCATTAATATTACATAATGCAGTCTTTATTAAGTTCTTTTGACAGATTGAAATTGGATAAACATTTAGAAAACATTTGTAAAACATGGGGAAGCATGAATAATGCACATTTATAAGAATATTATTTAATAATATATACTGTAATGTACTGTATAATATATATACTGTATACTGTATATACTGTATAGTAATATTATTTTTCCCTTCTTTATCTTTTCCTCATTCTGTCTACAGTACAGTAGTTCATTGAGAACCCACAGAAGACCATTCTGCCTACAAACCCACGGAAGACCATTCTGCCTAACAGTGAGTAAATTCGCTCCCTTTTACACCACAACAATCCTAGTCAATGTGTTAGGCTGGACACTAGCAAGTGTGAGCATTCACCATTCAAGAGGTGGTACTCTTCCAGTTTATTGATGTTCATTGTATTCGGTGTTGTTACTCTGTAGATGGTCACTTTATAGTGTGGGACACTTCAAGTACACAATTTATGGTAATTATGTCGTTATAAGCCTGGCAGCTTTTTGGTAGAGCACCATATAGCTTTTTTCTGTTCATTGAGAGAGGAGAGGTTTTGTGTACATCATTACTGCTGTTTAGATACTGTACATTTTACTGTACAAACAGATTAGACTGGACACAAAAACCCACCTCCCCCCAGGCCACCCGTTTTTTCCTGAAACGACAAGAAAACAAAAAGTGAGTGCAGTTACTGTACTGAAATATGTGCGTACTGTATTATGGCATTGTGAGATGTGTAGAACTACTGTAGGTGGCTGGTGCTGCTTTCTCTGGAAAGAAAAAAAATTGAGCAGTTAGTTGGCAGTTACTGTAGTACTGTCAAACTAGTCTACTGTATACTGGAACTACTGTATACTCTGACTACTGTTAAATTCTATGTACTGTAACCTGATGGCTGGTGCTGCTCTCTCTGTAAAGAAAAAACTAACTACTGTATACTCTGACTATCTGGAAAGAAAAAATCTGTGCCATACTTACCTGTATCATACTGTACTTACAATACTACAGCACAGTACTACTTTCCTGATGCTTGCCCATTACGCGCGATGACAATGGGCAACACAGTGGCAATATGGTCTATATATTTATTGCAGCGTTCCACGGTGAGTACATCGTTCCAAAAACTCATTATGCCTTTCAACAACTCGTCCTTTTTTTAGGGTTTTGCCACTTTCCGGATATGGTCCTTCAACTGATGCCAGACCATTTCGATCGGATTGAAGTCTGGCGATCTGTCATTGGAAAAAAAGGACAATTGGTTTAAAAGCTAAAAACAGTGGGGAACAAAAATGGGACACGATCTACTGCACTTACTCCACTGGCGTCTTCACCCAGTTGATGCCGCGCTCAAGGATATGCGCCGTTGACGCGGTGTGCTTCGGATCGTTGTCCTGGTAGAAGCGGTGACCATTGGGGAACTCGCGTGTGATGTATTGCACTATCTCGGGCACAATGTTGTCTTGGAAGAAAGCTTTATTCATGATTCCTATAGCAAGAAAAGAAAAGTGCTCAAAAAACTGCACAATAGTACAGTACAGTGCATACAGTAAGGCAACACTAGTAAAGTACAGTAAAGTACAGTGCATTAGGCGACATTATATTTGATACATTCAAAGATGACAATGCAACCCGGTCAACGCATAGAGATGGCACCCCACACATGCAGCTTCACAGGGTGTTTTGGCCGCGGCTTCAAAGATATGCAGCCTTTTTTGTGGAATGCAAAGCTTGCAAATCTCTCCAGCGACACAGTAGACTCTACAGTGAAGATGCAATCCTGGAAAGTCTCCCCACTGTCGATCCATGCCTGGGCCTGGACCACCCTTTTGATTTTGTTTGCTTCCCCGTATCATAGGGTATGCTCTGTAATGACAAGGAATAAAAAAAATTAGCGGCACAGTACAGTACAGTACAGTTTGCTAAACAACACTTTTACAGTACCTCCTGTACTGTCCAGTACTAACCTCACACGTCCATATTTCCATCCAATGCTACGTCTCATCTTCTTTATGCTGCTCTCGGATACAGTCAGATTGTGCTTTTCCTGCAGAGTGTTTTTAACCCTTAATGCACTCCTCTCATCATTCTCCTCACTTATTTTGTCCCCTAGAAGAGTTGTCTCCCTACAATGTAAAGAAAATATATTGTTTTATTAATATGCAGCAATATAAAATGTATATAAATATAATGTTGTAATATAAATATAAATATATCAAAAATATATACTGCTGTAATATAAATATAAATATACAACCTATATATACCGTTGTACGATAAATAGAAATATACAAAAAATGTATACTGTTGTACTATAAATATTAATATACAAAATATATATACTGTTGTACTATAAATATAAATATACAAAATATATACTGTTGTCATATAAATATACATCCTATATATACCGTTGTACCATAAATAGAAATATACAAAAAATGTATACTGTTGTACTATAAATATAAATATACAAAATATATATACTGTTGTACTATAAATATAAATATACAAAATATATATACTGTTGTCATATAAATATACATCCTATATATACCGTTGTACGGTAAATATAAATATACAAAAAATGTATACTGTTCTATAAATATAAATATACAAACTATGTTATAAAATTAATCAACAGAAATAACAACAGTATTACCGTAGATACAGAACTGTACTGTAGATGTACTGTACTGTATGAACAGTACAGTACGTACAGTTTTCTATATTTTTTTTTTGTTAAGTTTCATAAATATACTTACGCGTTAGTTACCCTTGGTGCCCTTTTGCATTCTCTGTTTTTTCCGTGTGCATGATAGCTCACGGTGGTTGCTGGCACAACGAGGTCAGAGGCAGCTAACCAGCGCTGGATAGCAGCAATTCGGTGTCCGCTCGTGTACATCTCCTTAATTCGCATGCTGAGCTCCTTTGAAATCTTTTTAACAGGCATTGCTGTGAGTAGAAAGAAATACAAACACAAGAATGTATATTTGATATTTAGTCGATGTGTATTCTATGTGCAGTCAATACACAAAATGGATGGTGTATTTATACGGTAATGACTCACATTAGAGTACGCCCACTTTCAACACCTGTACCTGGTCGCCATGCATAAAAGGTTACACACTTTGCATAGCCCACCACTCCATGATCTTTATCTGAACTTGCCCTTGTCCAGATACTGCATTGTGCCACCTGCTTCCATGGAGCAACCCCGATCCTATGGACGCAGGAACCCACTCGCCTCTGCCGTGCCTGTCAAGCTGAAAAAGCGAAAGGCGGCAGCCGTTTCCACGCCAAGGCCAAAGCGACAGGCTAAGGCCAATAAAGAAAACCTTCTGCTGACCCCAAAGGCTAAGGGTTTTCTTAGACGTAAGCCTCATTATGTGAAGAAGATATATGGTGATGTACTCTAGACGCAAAACGAATGGCAGCCAAACCATCGAACCCGCAGACCACTTCCTACCATACGCTTCGACGACTCTGCTGTAGCTGTCCCGGAAATCTTCAGCCCGTCTTCTCCACCCCCATCTTCTCCGGTTCCATCCGACGACGCTGCCGCCTCTGAAATCCACGGGTCACTGTCTCCTTTGCTCTTGGACGACTCTGCTTCTCGCCCGGAAATCCAAAGGTCACTTTCTCCATCCCTCTTCGATGACCCTGCCGCTTCTCCTCTACCGGGTATCCACAGGTCACCTTCTCCACTCTTCCTCGATGTTGATGCCGCTTCTGTCCATGGAACCCCCATCTCATCCTCCATTGCACCCATCCCCTCAGATGTCCAGACGCCATGCACAGGAAGCAGCTCGTTAGACCGGATGCTGAATGGGATAAGTGTGGATCTCCCCGGGAATTCTATTGTGCTAGCAAAGATAGATCTGCTTCTGGAGACAATGTTAAACGTGGAGCAATGGATGCTACAAATGGATCAATGGATGGATCGACGGATGGAGAAGATAGAGGCTGACAGAGCGGGCATACATTATTTGCTCGGTGCTAATGCCTCTGTTTCCCTGACACCGGAGCAGGGGGGTGACATGGATGTGATGAATGGGACCTTCGACCCCCTTCCATCACCAAGTGCACCCCCTCCACCAGAAGATGTAGTGTACATGTATGCCGTTGAGGAGGACATGACAACCCCGTCAAGACCACGCCAGGAGACAACACGGCGACCACGACTGGAGGAAAGCTTCCTCCCAGACAACCTACCATCGCCCGTCGCCTCAAGCACACCCGCACCCAAAATACCTACACCCGCTCGCATCGAAACGGTGCCCGACATCACCCTGTGCGATCTGCCACCGAAGCTCAGGGAGAAGTATAGGGTGATGAGTGCTGGTGTACCCTACAAGTATGCCTTGTTCATATTTAAGCACCATGTTCCCTACTCTTTGTACTGCGACTGGGCCTTCAAAGTGAACTACGATGGGTTTTGCGTAAAAAAGGCGCTTCCTGCCAATTTAAGGAACAACATTCGGGATGAAATGCGGCGCTTTTATCCAATTACAGATCCTGTAATGAAAGGCGTTCGAGACTGCATTAATGGCGTTTTGCGCCATGCAAGGCATCGGCCATGGATGGACAATGTGGAGGACTTTCAGTGAGACCACACTGTTGTGCTGAACTGTATTGTACTGTACATGTTTTGCCCTACAGTACCTGCTATACTTAAACAAAGGAGATGTTGTTGTGTGTTTTTTTTACACAGGACATGCACGACTCCAGTCCCTAGGGGCCGAAAACAGGCACGGATTTCAAGGTTGCCCTGAAAACCTGCCCTGTTTGCTGCCCTCTAGGACTGTACTGTCGATGTTTTGAATTGCTGTGCACTTAAAATGTTTCAACATTGTACAGTATTTGTAAATAAATGTTTTTGTACTGACTCCACCAATAAAAGAACATGTTGATTTGTCTTACATTGTTTCAATTTGCTCCTTTGACAGTGTAACAAATGTCGAGGCTTACTGCACTGTTTTTTTACTGCCAGACCGCAAAGCCGCAAGATCGGCAACATTGTCAAAAAGAGCAATGATCGCGCAATTGGCATGGGAACTAGGGCAATTGGCGTGGGAACTTCTGTTCTAGGGCACCTAGAAATAAAATTCATTTTGCCCCTAGATGTTAGGAACCCCCTCACTTGACCCCAACAGGGTCCGACCAGTAATGCGGCGAGAAAGGGTCACGCCGGCGAGGAGTGTCCTATCATTGACCGTAATCGGCGGAGAAAGCCGCGCTGCTTTGAAACGGCTAAGTCAGAATGAGCAGAAACCTGGAACCCATAACTCCGGTTCTGTTCAACCTAGAGGGCTCAGATTCGGTCACCATGTATTCCTATTTCAGGCAGGATTGCATGGCAAATAGCGACCCTCTCGTGGCAACAGAACGGAGTAAGGGTAATGGTAAAGTTTAGGTTTCTGCCTTTGACTTGCATGGCAGAAAAAGCCACTTTTGTAATGTGCTTTTAAACTGTATTTTTGTATCTCCGGTTCCGGGGGACGTGGAAGGCTGATATTTGGCCACTATGGCAAGGGTACTTCCGCATGAGGACCAGGCAAATTTCAACCTGCTCAGACCCACAGGACGGATTATTTTAAATTATATTTATATATTTATACAGTATATTTATACTGTATTTTAAAGATATTAAAGAATGTATTGTATTTAAAACATGTGACTGTAAACCATACTGACTGACAAATGTTTTCACACATGTACTGTACTGTAGCAGTAAACCATACACCTGTTGATGTTTTGAATTGCTGTGCACTTAAAATGTTTCAACATTGTACAGTATTTGTAAATAAATGTTTTTGTACTGACTCCACCAATAAAAGAACATGTTGATTTGTCTTACATTGTTTCCATTTGCTCCTTTGACAGTGTAACAAATGTCGAGGATTACTGCACTGTTTTTTTACTGCCAGACCGCAAAGCCGCAAGATCGGCAACATTGTCAAAAAGAGCAATGATCGCGCAATTGGCATGGGAACTAGGGCAATTGGCGTGGGAACTTCTGTTCTAGGGCACCTAGAAATAAAATTCATTTTGCCCCTAGATGTTAGGAACCCCCTCACTTGACCCCAACAGGGTCCGACCAGTAATGGCGGCGAGAAAGGGTCACGCTGGCGAGGAGGGTCCTTTCATTGACCGTAATGGAGGAGAAAGCCGCGCTGCTTTGAAACGGCAAAGTCAGAATGAGCAGAAACCTGGAACCCATAACTCCGGTTCTGTTCAACGTAGAGGGCTCAGATTCGGTCACCATGTAGTCCTAGTTCAGGCAGGCAAATAGCGACCCTCTCGTGGCAACAGAACGGAGTCAGGGTAATCGCGCAATTGGCGTGGGAACTAGGGCCTCGGTCAAGTTCACGGCCAATTGGCGTGGGAACTTCTGTTCTAGGGCACCTAGAAATAAAATTAATTTTGCCCATAAATGTTAGGAACCTGGCACTGTATACTGTAGAACACACACAATGTAAATGATACTGTACATGTAGAATTAATGCATAGTTTTATTTTTTGGGTTTATTACACAGTATACTGTTCGGCCGGAACAAGGGCAAAAAAACTGTAGACGTGGGGTTTTAAATCCGATTCAGCAATGTGCAGGCATTGTCACACAACGCGATATTATCCATCGAAATCCCCCCATTAGCCGTTTTCTTTTCTGAGGAAAAATAAAAATAAAAGTTTTAATGTACAGTAATGGTCACCCACCTAAAGAAGTACCCAGCCAGCCCCACCAATAATTTTCTCCTGTTCACACCAATACCCTCCAACAAATTGTGGCTCAATACGATGAAAACAGGGATTGCTACATAACCTTTTCCTTATTGCACACTTCCACGTATGAAGAGTTGGCGAAAATTTGTAAAAGTCATAGTTTTTGATAAAATACTGATAAATTTGAACAACTGTTGCCATCTTATCTTCTGTTGCATTAATCGCGGCCCATATCAAATACGCATAACTTCTGTCGGGTTTTTGGAAAGCGGGCTGCACTTGAACACTCATGGCGGGCGGGTCTCTGGAGAATACTGTAACCGAAACTGGTCTTTGTCTTTCTTTAATATGAAAAGCCTAAATTGATACATTTTGGCAACCTCTTCCTTCAGTCTCAAGGCCAAGTTACAATAGCACACTGTGGTACAGTATCTTTTTTAAACGAAACACCTGCAAGCCGACACATTATTGAACGCATGCGCATTACAATTCATGAATATCTGCCATCTGGCAGACACGCGAAAGCATTGCAGCCTATTAAATTTGAACCATTATCAATAAGCCCATCAACCGCGCATCAGCCGGGCATGACCCGTGGCTGAGAACGCAAAATGAATGCGGCATGCGCCAGGTGAAGAGCGTCGCATTCCAGGTACAAGCCAGGGAAAAACCGGTGATTTGTTAGAATAAAAGCTGCCGCAGCAGTACATGATGCTTACATGTAATGCAGCATGTATATGATGTAAATGCAATGTTTTAAGTGGCATTTGAGGCTTTGGATTGGAATTTGATGCTTTAGATTGGATTATTACATTTGATTTGTTTAGGAAATAGCATAGTATTTCATTGAGGATGTTAGGGATAAATGGTATTTATATTGGAGCATGTTTTTGTTAACCCTGAGACATTTATTTGTATATTGGTTCATCATGTGTGTATATATATATCTATATATATATATACATATATATAGATATATATATAGATATATATACATGTAGAGGTATCAGTACCGTGTTAGCCGAGCTTCAATAATCAAAAAATAAATAGATGATACCGTTCTGTGGCTAACGAAATGCTTTTATTTGTGCGAGCTTTCGAGATACACTGATCTCTTCTTCCGGCGATGTTACAATGAATGAAGCAAGGATTACTTAAAAACAGTGTCTCTTGGAATGTTATCTGTGTTGGTCCTTCCCCCGGTGTGGATGAGATTTAAGGCTGGAGGTGTCAAAGGGTAACTGAAAGCAAGTGAAGAAAGAGTGTGTATGTGTATCAGTGTGAATAAAAATGAATGGAGAGCCCACAGAATAAACAGTGCTCTACACTAGGTGTGTGTGGAGTGAGATGGAATATGAATGGTGTGAGTGGGTGTGGAAATGTGAGAGTTTGTAGCACAACTAAAAGTGTGTGTGGATACTATGTGGTCCCTATTGGTGTATAGGGATGGAAAAATAAGGAGTATTAGTATGTGTGAGAGACAGCTGTGTGTGCATACATATAGCACAGTATGTACATACATGGCCTTTAACGCTCATGGGAAGAGAGTTCGCTAGTGTCAGTAATGACTCATAAAATTTCGATCTCTGTTTAGGCCACTGCTAAGTGTCCCGAACAGTTGCATAAATATATATATAGAGAGAGTGTACCTGTTCCGGTTTGGAAGAGGTGTTTCAGCGGGCACCACGAGGCAGGAAAAATGTAGCAAATGCTGGACTGTGCTGTAAAGTGTTCCTTTATTGAAGCATAGTTAAAAAGAGGGGGGAAAAAGGATGCCCCTGCACCTCTAACGCGTTTCACCCAAGCATGGGCTTTTTCAAAGAGTAACACTACCCGTCTGCAGGCTACTGATATACCGGATGTGAACCGGAAGTGACGTCATACAGCGAATGGGCTGTGGGTATGCTGCATGCTGTATGATAGACTGCCAGGCTCATGGCTTGACGGCGCTCACACATAGCGCAAGTGCGCCACCTATGGTGCCTGTCAGCCAGTGAGCCGACACCACACGCACAGCAAGCTGCATGATGGGATACTGAGTCCCAGCTTGTTGACATTCACTCGGCACCCATGGGCTTCAGTGTCATGCGCAGTAGGGACTAAGAAGTTAAAAACAAATGAAAACGAACATTTGAGCAATCTACTTTTAAACATCATAAACAATACAATTCATATTATTAATCAAATATAAACCTTAATGAAATCTAAATATATACAAAAATAAATTTCATAATGTGTATATCATAATAGAAAGCAACAGATGAAAAAAATAGGTAAAAAAATAATAATAATTAAAATTAAAAACAAGTAATGGCAGGGGTAATGGGAATTTCCAATATCTAATTGATAATGGTGTAAAGCATACTTTTAGTACATTTATGTTGCTATTATTACAATTCGTAGTTAGAACAATTAGCTTGATCAGAACATACTCAGTTGCACTTTAGAGTTTTCATATATATAAATGCAATTGTATAGAATAAAATAACAAGACCAGCAAGACATTGCATAATTAGACATGCTGTTAATAATGATTGGATTCATCAATATGGTTAACCGAACACACAAGTGTGAACTTTGCAGATCTCATGATTAATGATATAAGTGGGGAAGGGAAGGGAAGGAAGGGTGGGAAAAGAAGCTTATCATACATACTAAAACAACTGAAAAGAATTTGTTGGTGGAAAATATTAAAAAACTCCAAAACCAACTGGACAAGTTTGAAGATTTGCCAAACTTCGCCACAAATGATAATTTGTTATATCAAAATATCTCCAAACTTGATAAAGAAATTATGGAGAAGAAACAAATTAAGTTTGATAGGGATCGCTTGGACTATGAGCGTGGCCAAATATACATCTGGCAAAAAACCCCTCGTCCAATAAGGAATCCCAACGCTCCCAATAAAGCTAAAAAAAACAAATCAAAAAAGTCAACACCATGTACAAGGTTCCAAAGAGAAATCTACTTCTAAACCCTCTATACTTAAAAAGAGAACAGGAGACCAATCAAGTTTTTCAGACGCCTCTGATAGTGATTACCGGTCACATGGAGTGTCTTTCTCCACCAGACATACATCTAACCAAGGTGAATATAGCAGTGATCATGATTCAGAATATGGACATGGATCCAAAAGTGAGCAAAGATCTACACCATCATTGTTTTCCCAATCAAAAAACGACCAAGGACTAGGCGCTCTAAGGGACGAGGGCGCAGTCTCAAAAAGAAAAAAATACACATGAGCTCTGAAAATAATGTCATTAACATCTCTGGGATACCTCTTTCTGTGAATGAACTGTCTTTACTAAACGAAGGACTGAATTTCGATCTCATGGAAAACTTTAGGTTGTTCAATACTATAATAGATTTACAATGTTTCATTAGAAAACTAGTATTGAAAAAGTTTTTTCATAAAGATGATGCGATTATAACTGATGATGTAACTAATTCTAGCCTTGTTATGTTTCATGATTCTGAGTCAACAAATGACGGTTTAACATCATTCACCGAGCTATGTACCCTTCAAGACATGAACAGTCTTCTAGATGAACAGACTACAGAGGAGGAGGAGACATCAGTGTCCTCCTTCCTGGTAGGTTCTAGAGACTCAGGCTTAAAGACACGCTCAACCTTCTATCCCTCTCACATCAAAGGCCCACACATAGCCACGTTCGAGAAACTAGTCGAGAGAGACTTACTACTATTAGAAAAAGGTTACAAGTTCATCCCCCATGCCGGCAACAATATGTCCAAAAATGACAAGCTGAGTATTCGAAGCTTGATGACCAACAAAAATTTGGTCATAAAAAATGCCGACAAGGGGGGTGCAATTGTTGTACAAAGTAGTGTTAAATATCGATCAGAAGCACTAAAACAATTACACGACATAAAATCATATAAAACCCTCAAATCTGACCCAACTGATGTTTTTGCAAAACAGCTAAACAATATCCTTGACTTTGGTGTAATTTTACAAGTGTTAAGCGAAAAGGAAAGAAGCTTCCTGTCCGTTCAAAATCCGGTTATCCCCATTTTTCACCATCTCCCAAAGATCCATAAATCTTTGGTCGACCCTCCTGGGCGACCAATTATATCTAGTATTGGATCTTTGGGAGATGTATTATCCAGATACATCGATATTTTTTTGCAACCACTGGTCCACAAACTTCCATCATACCTACAGGATTCTACTGACTTATTAAATTCACTGTCTAAATTCACTTGGTCCCCTAACTATTTATGGGTCACTTTAGATGTAACATCCCTTTACACAATTATTGATCACTCACAAGGTATTGCAGCAGCACAACATTTTCTTAATCAATCACTGTTATCACCAGCACAGGTCACATTTATTTTAGAATCTATTTTATTTTTACTCACACACAACTATTTTCTCTTTGACAACACTTATTATTTACAGACACGAGGCACCGCAATGGGCACGTCATTTGCACCGTCCTATGCAAACTTATTCATGGGATATTGGGAGCACAAACACATTTTCAGTCACACTAATTCTTTCCGTAATAACATCACTTTCTATCGAAGATTTATTGACGATTTGTTTTTGATTTGGGAAGGTGACACTAGGTCTCTGACGGAATTTGTGGACCAGTTAAATAGGAATGATTACAACCTACATTTTACCTTTTTACATCATGAAAAAAAGATCGAGTATCTTGATTTACTTTTATCTGTAGATTCATGTCAATCTATTCAATCTGACATCTACAGAAAACCAAATTCAAGAAATACGTTTCTTAAAGCCAACAGTGGTCACCCACGTCATTTAATAAAAGGCATACCGAAGGCACAATTCCTAAGGTTGAAACGTATTTGCTCAACAGATGACTCATTTGTAGAGCAATCTAAAGAATTGGCTTTGAGATTTTTCAAAAGGGGATACTGTAAAATGGACCTACAGGAAGCTTTTGATCATGCATTTCATACCCCACGTACCAAACTGTTGAAGAAAAAGATTAAAATAGATTGTAAAAAAGAATCAACGCCACTCTATTTTATTACACAACATAGTCGCCAAGCAAATAACATCCGCTCCATTATATCAAAACACTGGAACATCTTGTCATTGGATAATAAACTTAAGCCACACATTGAAAAGTTACCCAAATTTGTGTTCAAAAAAGCTAAGACCATCTCCAATTATATATCCCCAAGTATGTATCCAAAACCACATACAAAAACCAAATGTTTTGTCCCTCCTATGGGTTTTTACAAATGTGGCTTTTGCAAAGTCTGTTCCTATGCAAAACCAATTAAAACAATTCAGTCAAAGATAAACAAAAACAAAACCAAATTGAGGAGTTTTATTACGTGCAACACCAACCATGTAATATATCTCTTGACATGTGGCTGTGGTATGGGCTATATAGGGCGAACGATACGACCATTAAAACGTCGAATAATGGAGCACATTAGAAGTATTAAGAACAAAGACCAGAGGTTCCCTGTGGCACGACATTTTATGGAATGTCCCAAAGGAAATTTGGACCCCCTTACATTCAGTGGTCTAGAACACATTCCACTCTCAGTCCGACGTGGAGATCGTCAAAACACTCTAAATAGAAAAGAGATGTTCTGGATCTTCACGTTAGATACCATGACACCTAGAGGTATCAACGTGGATTGGGAGATAAAACATTTTTTGTAGAACCATCTATCTCTTGCCACAGGGAACCCTGTAAAACATGTGTTCCTGTTCGTGCAGTTCGCCTATATGGCCCATTAATACACTCCTTTGAGTAAGTGATCACAATTAATATGACAATGACAAAATAAATATTTTTGTCTATTTGTAATGTTGAGTACCTAGCATTTATTTAAAATATCGATATATCTTTTATTTGGTCCTTTTATATCATGTTCAACGAGGAATGCCAAACATCATATATATATATATCTTTTGCTCACTAAATCCAGTCCATATGTTTATAATATGTTTATAATATGTTGTTATAAATATGACAATATTTAATTCATTTCTATGCCCTTTCCCCCTCTTTCCCTCCCTCTTTTTCCTCCCCCCCCCCCCCTCCTCCCTTTCCTCCCCTACCTTCCCTCCCCTTTCTTTTCCCACCCTTCCCTTCCCTTCCCCACTTATATCATTAATCATGAGATCTGCAAAGTTCACACTTGTGTGTTCGGTTAACCATATTGATGAATCCAATCATTATTAACAGCATGTCTAATTATGCAATGTCTTGCTGGTCTTGTTATTTTATTCTATACAATTGCATTTATATATATGAAAACTCTAAAGTGCAACTGAGTATGTTCTGATCAAGCTAATTGTTCTAACTACGAATTGTAATAATAGCAACATAAATGTACTAAATGTATGCTTTACACCATTATCAATTAGATATTGGAAATTCCCATTACCCCTGCCATTACTTGTTTTTAATTTTAATTATTATTATTTTTTTATCTATTTTTTTCATCTGTTGCTTTCTATTATGATATACACATTATGAAATTTATTTTTGTATATATTTAGATTTCATTAAGGTTTATATTTGATTAATAATATGAATTGTATTGTTTATGATGTTTAAAAGTAGATTGCTCAAATGTTCGTTTTCATTTGTTTTTAACTTCTTAGTCCCTACTGCGCATGACACTGAAGCCCATGGGTGCCGAGTGAATGTCATCCAGCTGGGACTCAGTATCCCATCATGCAGCTTGCTGTGCGTGTGGTGTCGGCTCACTGGCTGACAGGCACCATAGGTGGCGCACTTGCGCTATGTGTGAGCGCCATCAAGCCATGAGCCTGGCAGTCTATCATACAGCACGCAGCATACCCACAGCCCATTCGCTGTATGACGTCACTTCCGGTTCACATCCGGTATATCAGTAGCCTGCAGACGGGTAGTGTTACTCTTTGAAAAAGCCCATGCTTGGGTGAAACGCGTTAGAGGTGCAGGGGCATCCTTTTTCCCCCCTCTTTTTAACTATGCTTCAATAAAGGAACACTTTACAGCACAGTCCAGCATTTGCTACGTTTTTCCTGCCTCGTGTTGCCCGCTGAAACACCTCTTCCAAACCGGAACAGGTACACTCTCTCTGCATTTCTTGTCAGCCATGGAGCACACAGAACCGGCGTTCACACCACATGTGAGTAAACCTGCTGCTTAAATGAGAGCCACCCCAGGCATACAAGATTATTCAATTCAGGGAAACTGCAGAGGTCAAGGGAGGGGTTTAAACACTCCCCACTTACAACTCCGCACATCTCTGTTATACCTGGTGCCATCTAGGGGTTCAATGCATATAGCCTCAAGCATGCAATACCACACCAAGTGATCCGGTTTAAAACGCAGTTAAAAACATTATTTTACAATTATTGTGGGTCACATATGCTCTGTAGCACTGGTTAACTGGGGCCACCTACCCCATACATTTTTGTCCTATTAAATATATATATATATATATAATTTTTTATTTTATTGTAATTTTTTTTTCATGATGAAGCCACTGTACAAAGGAATGCGTGAAGGGTGGGTATGTGGCCATGATGGCTTAACCCCTTAATTACCTTTGAGGTTAGTATCTGATAAGGCGATTAAGGGGTTCATTGATATGTGAATGGCATTGCAATGTATTGGCTATGTTTTATTTTGGCAACGGACCACAAGGATGATGCTGGCGACGGGGCCTTCTTATTGATGAGGTCAGTAGAATTTTAATTATTTTACTATGCTAGTTAATGTGTTTAATAATGGCTAAATAATATATTATCCCTATCTGGACAATAGTTATTTGGCACATTATTGTACTTACTGTATGTGTTGGGGTGGGGGGAGGGGATATTGGCCACAAGGGTATGTGGGTAGGCCTCCCTTGTGGGTAGTGGGTGAGGGTGGTTAGGCCTCACGGGGTGGTGGGGTAGTGGGGTAGGGTATGTGGGTGATGGGTTAACCCCTTAATGACTGTAGCGGTTATTAACCGCTACCGTGATTAAGGGGTTAGGGGATATTACATTGGATTTTTTATTCTTTTTTCTGTTTTGAAGAAGCGGATGGGGCATGGGCAGGATGAAGATGAGGATGGCCTTCATCGTGGCTGCCGGACATGGGTGAGTGCTATATGTATTTAATGTAGTTATTGTTCTTCATGTTTTTTTAAATGGGCACATTCACTATTATCCATTTGTGGATAATAGTAATGTTGCCCATGACTGTATTGTATGTTGTGTATTGCAATGTTTATTGGGGGCAATTGTCCCCAATAAACATGCTATTATGCGTTAACCCCTTCATTGTCTAAGCGGCTATCCGCTATGGTAATGAAGCAGCATTAATGTATTTTAATAATATTGTGCGGGAGCAGGGGGTCCCCTGAGCTGAACCGCATTGATTTGTGGCTCAGAGACCCCCTGCTTCCCGAGTTACAGGCCCCGGTTCAGGGCATCGGTTACAGTGTCGACGCCATATTTATTGCGGGTACGTCGCGTATGGGACGCTATAAACATGGCGGCGACACTGCCCACCCGATCACATATACCGGGGACTGTAACTCGGGAAGCAGGGGGTCCCTGGTCCACAAAGCAATGCGGTTCAGCTCAGGGGACCCCCTGCTCACTGTACAATATTATTAAAAATACATTCATGCTGCTTCGTTACCATAGCAGATAGCTGCAAAGGTAAGGAATGAGTGTTTATTGATATGTGTGTTTTATTTATACTGTAGATGTGCAGAGGGTCTCCGGAGCTGATCCGCTTTGGTTTTAGGTCCGGGGACCCCCTGCTTCCCGAGATACAGGCCCCTTTATGGGGTGCCGGTATCCCTCTGCTTTGTTTACATTCCGGGACCTTTAAATGCAGAGGGATACCGGCATCTCATAAAGAGGTCTGTATCTCGGGAAGCAGGGGGTTACCAGACCTGAAACCAATGCGGTTCAGTTCCGGAGACCCCCTGCACATGTACACTATGAATAAAATTGTATATAAAATTATTTTTAATATGCCAATGTTTGCGCCGAGAGAGCAACGGATCTCTCTCTGCTGCAAACACAACTCGGCAGGGGACGGCTTCACGGCAGCTTCTCGCCAGGCAGCGTCTCTCCACCGGTTACTCGCCATTATATCAAATGGTGGTGGCGCATTCATTCGCCTGGGATTCGCCCCTTACAGCATCCAGCGAGTTTAACACGCCAAAAACATGGCTAATTGCAAAACTGGCTAATGCATTTTTTCGCTGCTTAGTGCATAGGCCCCCTAGTGTCAGCTCATTATTTTCTTATCCAAAGATAGACAGAGACCTAGAGGAAAAAGGGCAGTATAAAAATAATTATAAGGAATAACTGCAGTAAGTGTACTGAGGATATCTACAATGTATAGAAAAATATATGAGTAAAAGAGAAGGGTTTCATCAGTTTTTAGGAAGAAGTTTAACCCAGAAAATACAGTGCATGGATCATATACTGTACATGCTTTTTTGTTGGGGGTTTTACACAGTAATGTTTGGTACAACAGAGGGCAATTCTAAAGCACAGGGATATGGAAGACAGATTACTTAACAATATAAATGTGCAATATAAATGTGCAAACCTCTTATCACAAGCTCCCAAAACATTTGTGGATATTGGACTTTTGTTGCTAGCAAAATCAGCAACATTCACAACATTTCACCTACTGTAGTTTGTTCAGGGAGAATTTTATTTATGGATGATGCCATTTTCTCATCATACTGTACTGTACAGTATGTGCATTTAAGTTAGTGAAATTCTCAGAACGTGTTCTGGGAGAGTGAGAGAATAGATAGAATTGCTTTGCCAAAGTCATTCTTTTTTTTCCATGTCACATACAGATGGAGCCCTGTGCTACGGCGCTTTTGCCTTATGGGTCCCGCATGGCATCCCGTCCCATGCAACGTGCATTCAAATTCCGTGTGCGATTCGCAGGTACATTTAAAAGCCATAGCGGAGGACAGCACGCCGCAGAGCATCACGCATTTCCCCGCAGAAAGGGAACAGACTGCCCACGGAGTGTCCTTGTAGGCTGATAGAAGCCAAAGACCGCATCTGTACGGCACATCTTGCTAGCAATACGGAGTGTTAACATTCATGTAAAAACTTTCAATAATAATCTTTTGTGAAAACCGAAATTAGATACATCTGCATATCACTAACGCAGAGTTGTTAGGATGAGTGAGAATGAAGCATATTTGTGAGATTAACCATTATAGCGGCATAAATAAACTAGTGTGATGGAGTAAAATAAAAAAATGTTACATATTTGTCTACACATTAACAGGGTGCAAAAATGTCAAGAACTAATAGGATTGCCAGGTTAAAAGGAAGAGAAGATATATAAGGCTTCAAGTGAATAGGAGTACGAGATGTGAACGGAGGTGCAAGGACAGAGAACAAGATGAAAGTGGAAAACAAGTGCTAGTCAGAGAGTGGAGAAACAAGTGCAGATAAATTAAACAGAATATTATTCTTGGCAAATACTAGAGGGCCTATGCTAGTAGCCTTCATAAAAAATATCACAGGGCCATTTAAATCGCCATTTTTTTAGCGCTGCTATCATGGTATTCCAAAAGCCTGTGACAGCAAAATTCCCAAAACGGGCGAGTAGCCGGCGGCGTGATGGTCGCCTCTCTGAAAAGGCTTTACCTGGCGATTTCTTTCAGTGGCAGAGATAGAACCGCTACTCCCTGCGCAAATCTCGCCTGAAATTAATGTTCTTTAATAAAAATGTAAGACTAGTGTAGATGAGCAGGCTGTGTCCGGAGAAAAACCGCGTTAATTTCAGGTCTGGGGATTCCCTTCTTCCCTAGATACAGGCCCCATTATGGGGTTCTGGTATCTCCTATGCATTTTATTCCCACGGTCACGTGACGCTGGACATTTAAATGCATAGGAGTTACCGGCACCCATAATGGGGCCTGTATCTCAGGAAGAAGGGGGTCCCCGGACTTCAAATCAATGTGGTTCTGCTCCAGAGACCACCTGCTCATTTACACTTGTATTAAATTTTACGTTAAAACAGCTGCTACCCACAATAAACATTAAAAACATAACAACACTAATACCCACCTCCTCTACCCCCACATTGAGCTGTACCATCTGACCATAAAATGGGATGTCACAGGCACTACACCAGGCCTGTACGTCTCATTTTACCTCAAAAAGCCGACAAGAGAACACCCTGTTCTGGATTTACCATTGGGTTTTGGATTGACAGATGAAGATAGAAGATTAAAGAAAAGATAAAAATAATGACAGAAGAAGAAAGAAGTTTCACGGGACTATAGGAGTGCTCACCACAAACCGGACTGGACCGCGAGGCCGAGGTGGGGATACAGGAAAACCACCGCCCTACAGTCGCGTGAGCGGGTCCGGTAAGCAGAGTAATGTGGATAGCCTGGTTCGGGCAGGAGAGTGTAGAATCGTAGAGGTACTTGCCAGATTCGGGGTCGGAGAGATCAAGAGTAATCGGAGTCCAAAGCCAAAGTCGAGGAGAGGAGAAGGTAGAAGTCTGTAGGGTGAGCCGGGGTTCGATGGTGCCAGAGGTCGGGTGTCCAGATTCAAGCAAGGGTCTGTAACGGAAGACAAGAGCAGACTGCGAAGTAGCTTGAAGCAAGCACAACCAGAGACGGACTATGCTCAGCAATCAGCTCAGGGCTGGTAGCACTATATACTGATAGGAGCCAATGAGAACCCCCAGCGGTGATGTCAGATGAAGGTAGAGCGCTGATAGGCTGAGGCAGGATGCAGGGCAGGTGTGGGAGGAACAAGTACATTGGCGGCAGTGGAGATGGACATAGTGGTGTGTGCACGCGACGTGCGCGACGGAAGGGGCGGAGTGAGTCTTCCGGGAAGTAAAGCAGGAGCAGTAGACGCGCGCAGGGGTCTGCCCCGGCAGCACGCATGTGCAGCAGGGTAAGCAGGGAGAGAGGAGAATCCACAGGACCGGACGCCGCACGCCCCGGCGTCGGAGGTAAGAGTCGAAGCGGGCGCCGTGGGTGGTGGCATTACAGTTACCCCCCTTCAGGGTCGGACTCCGGACGATCTATACCAGGCTTAAGCGGAAATTTGAGATGAAATGCCCGGACCAGCCTGGGAGTGTGTACCTGGACTTGCGGAATCCATGCCCTCTCTTCGGGTCCAAAACCCCTCCAATGCACCAAATACTGGAGACCTCCTCTTGAGATACGAGAATCCAGGATGGACTGTACCTCAAACTCTTCTTATCCATTGACCAGTCTGGGGCGAGGTGCGCTGTGTCGGATCTGAGAATTGGGTATAAATGGTTTTAATAGAGAACAATGAAAGGTAGAGGGAATCTTCATAGTTGCAGGTAGTTTCAGTCGTAGGTAACCGGAGTGATCCTCTCCAATATAGAGAATGGGCCGATAAATCGGGGTGCCAGCTTCGGGGATGTGACTTTTAACCGTATGTTCTTTGTGGATAGCCATACCTTCTGTCCCTGGCATAATTGGGTGGTTTCAGACGATGGCGATCAGCCTGTCTCTTCTGCATAGCCGTGGCCCGTCTGAGATTATTCTGAATCCTAGACCAGGAAGCTTGAAGATCCCGAATCCTCTCTTCTGCGGCCGGAACTCCTGTGCTAGGTAAGACTGAGGAAGGGCGGAGGGATGAAAGCCAAAATTAGAAAAGAATGGAGACTGTAGGGTGGGCTCATTCCTGAGATTATTATGAGCAAATTCTGCCCAGGGGAGTAGGTCGAGTCAATTGTCCTGAGAGTCAGATATGAAACAATGAAGGAACTGCTCCAGGGACAGATTGGTTTGTTCAGTTTGACCATTGGTCTGTGGGTGGTATCCAGAGGAGAAGTGAAGCGCCACGTTAATCTTCTTACAGAAGGCCCTCCAGAATCTCGAAACAAATTGAGACCCACGATCAGAGACTATGGTTTGGGGTGACCCATGGAGCCTGACGACTTCCCTCACAAATACCTCGGCAAGTTTAGGGGCGCTGGGTAGGCCTTTGAGTGAAATAAAGTGCGCTTGTTTAGAAAAGCGGTCGACCACTACTAGTATAGTGTCCATACCCTTAGATTTGGGGAGGTAGACAATAAAGTCCATCGAGAGATGTTCCCATGGTCGATCGGGAATGGGAAGGGGTTGCAGGAGACCTGGAGGTTTATTCCGTGGTATCTTGTTTTGTGCACAGGTGGAACATGCTGAGACGAAATGTTGAATGTCCTTGCGCATGCCTGGCCACTAAAAGATTTGTTGCAAGAGGTCAATAGTCCTTTTGATCCCTGGGTGACCTGCCGTTTTTGCGGCGTGCCCCCATTGCATTACCTTCTGGCGGAAGGTAGGGGGTGTGAAGAGTTGTCCAACTGGCACCCTGAGACCCTGAGGAATCTTATCTTGAACCTTGGTGTTCTCCGTCAGTGCGTCAAAGGTATTGGCTGACAGGACACATTTAGGAGGAAGGATAGTCTCTTGAAGGGCCTCGGTATTATCTTCTACAGAGAATTGACGAGACAGTGCGTCAGCTTTAACATTTTTAGAACCAGGGAGGTATGAAATAAAGAAGTTGAACCGGGTGAAGAAGAGGGACCAACGTGCCTGCCGGGCACTCAGACGGCGGGCAGTCTCAATATATAAGAGGTTTTAATGGTCCGTAAGGATGGTGACGGGGTACTCAGCGCCCTCCAGCAGGTGACGCCACTCCTCCAAGGCCATCTTGATCGTGAGGAGCTCACAGTTACCCACGTCATAATTCCGTTCTGCTGCTGAGAATTTTTTAGAAAAAAATGCACAGGGAGGCAATCTGGCCTGTGGGTTATTCCTTTGGGATAAGATCGCCCCTGCCCCTATGTCCAAAGCATCCACCTCGAGAGTGAAGGGTTGTGCTGGATCAGGATGCACCAAGATAGGTGCTGTGACAAAGGCTTCCTTGAGAACCTGAAAAGCCGTGATGGCCTCGGGGGACCACAATGCGGGATTGGCGCTCTTCTGAGTGAGGGCTGTGATGGGTGCGACCAACGTGGAAAAGTTCTTTATGAACCTGGGGTAATAATTGGAAAAGCTTAAGAACCTCTGTACTGCTTTCAGAGAGAGGGGTCAGGGCCAATCCAAGACAGCTTTCACCTTGGTAGGGTCCATCGCGAGTCCAGTGTCCGAGATTATGTAACCCAAAAATGACGTGGATGACTGGTGGAAATGGCATTTTTCAAGTTTGGCGAACAGATGGTTATCCCGCAAACTCTGAAGCACTTGTTTGACGTGCCGAGTATGTTCCAGGGGATTCTGGGAGAATATAAGGATGTCGTCTAGGTAGACCACCACGTGTTGATCCAGAAGATCTCTGAAGACGTCGTTAACGAAATCCTGGAAGACGGCTGGTGCATTGCAGAGACCGAAGGGCATCACGAGGTACTCATAGTGCCCATCTCGCGTGTTGAAGGCCGTCTTCCACTCATCTCCCTTATGAATCCGAACCAGATTGTAGGCTCCCCGGAGATCCAGCTTGGAGAAGATAGTGGCGCCTTGTAAACTGTCAAAAAGTTTGGCAATCAAGGGAAGTGGATACCGATTCTTCAGTCACCTTGTTGAGGCCACGATAATCAATGCAAGGGCGAAGTGTGCCATCCTTTTTCTTTACAAAAAAGAAGCCTGCTCCTGCCGGAGAGGAAGACTTACGAATGAAGCCTCTCTGGAGGTTCTCCTGTATGTAAAGTTTCATCGCCTTGGTCTCGGGGGGGAAAAGCGGGTAGGTACAACCTCTGGGGGGAATCGCGCCAGGAAGAAGGTCGATCGGGCAATCGTAGGCGCAATGGGGTGGTAATTCCTCCGCCTGAATTTTGTCGAAGATGTCTCTGAACTCCCAGTAGGCGTCCGGAAGGAGGGGATTCTTAGATTCCGGATGTGTGGCACCTACTAGGGCCTTAGGCGAATCCAGACAAATGTCTTGACACCGGTCTCTCCAGGTGATGGGTTGTGACTGGAGCCAGTCGATCTGGGGGTTATGGTGCTGGAGCCAGGGAAGACCCAATATCACGTCTACAGCCGGCGTGTGGATGGCATCCAACTGAATATGTTCGGAATTGTGACCAGTCATCTTAAGACGGAGGGGAATGGTCTGCTGTGAAATGAATGCAGGCTGCAAAGGCCTACTGTCAATGGCTTCAAGGCCCACGGGCCAATCCTTGGCTACCAGAAGAATCTGGTTCTTCTCCGCAAAAGCCTGATCGACAAAGTTCCCACCAGAACCGGAGTCTAGGAAGGCCTGTGTGGTGATGTCACCAAAGCTTCCTGATAGGGTTATAGGAAGGAGTATCTTGGATGGTAGTTTGGGAGAGGAAGGAGAGGTTACCATGCCCAGTGTAGTTCTCCCAGTTCTCACTGGGGGCTGGCGTTTCCCGACTTGGAAGGACAGGTACTCACCAGGTGTCCACTATTTTTGCAGTAAAGGCAGAGGCCCGCCCGACGCCGGCGTAGTCTTTCTGTCAACGAAAGGCCAGTCCCACCCAGTTGCATGGGTTCTTCGGAAGATACGGCGACGGACTCCCCTGGAGCTGTATGTGGGAAGGAAGTGGGTTGGATACCTTTTTGACGCTTCCCTTTATCTGCTCTTCGCTCCTTGAGCCGCTGGTCCATACGGATACAAAGCGCGATGAGTTCCTCCAATGATGTAGGACACTCCAGGGCGGCCAGTTCATCTTTGAGGGAGTCATTTAAACCCTGCCAGAACACTGCAGCGAGCGCTTCGTCATTCCACCTTGTTTCTGCCGTAATAGTGCGAAATTCAAGTGCGTAGCGAGCCACAGAGCGATTTCCCTGCATTACATTGAGGAGAGAAGATGCGGCTGTTACCTGGTGTATCGAACACCCTCTGGAATTCAGCACAGAATTGGTCCAGGTTGGAAGTCAGATCCGGCCATTGCTCCCATGGGAGTGTAGCCCAGGCGAAGGCATCATTGGTCAACAGCGAGATAATGTACGCGACCCTGGAATGGGGAGAAGGAAAATGAGAGGGTAGAATCTCAAATTGGATGGAACACAGCCCCAGGAAGCCACGACATGCTGAAGGCTCTCCCGCATAGCGATTGGGAGTGGGTAGGCGAGGTTCAGGAGTGTGAGTTGGAGGTACCGGCGGGGAGAAGATAGGAGCAGGAGGAGCGGCAGTAGTATCGGGAGAGGACAGAAGGGATTTGAGTTGTTCCGAAATGGTACCCAAGGAGTTTTGGAGTAGTTCCATACGCTGGTTATTTTGAGAGAGACAAGTCTCTACTTCCTTGAACAGGCCATCGTGTTCGCTTAAGCATCGACCCACCTCGGCGGAGTCCAGGTCTGTTGGGCTGAGCATAATGTCACGGGACTTTAGGAGTGCTCACCACAAACCGGACTGGACCGCAAGGCCGAGGTGGGGATACAGGAAAACCACCGCCCTACAGCCACGTGAGCGGGTCCGGTAAGCAGAGTAGTGTGGATAGCCTGGTACGGGGCAGGAGAGTGTAGAATCGTAGAGGTACTTGCAAGATTCGGGGTCGGAGAGATCAAGAGTAATCGGAGTCCAAAGCCAAAGTCGAGGAGAGGAGAAGGTAGAAGTCCATAGGGCGAGCCGGGGTTCGAGGGTGCCAGAGGTCGGGAGTCCAGATTCAAGCAAGGGTCTGTAACGGAAGACAAGAGCAGACTGCGAAGTAGCTTGAAGCAAGCACAACCAGAGACTGACTATGCTCAGCAATCAGCTCAGGGCTGGTAGCACTATATACTGATAGGAGCCAATGAGAACCCCCAGCGGTGATGTCAGATGAAGGTAGAGCGCTGATAGGCTGAGGCAGGATGCAGGGCAGGTGTGGGTGGAACACGTACATTGGCGGCAGTGGAGATGGACATAGTGGTGCGTGCGTGACACGCGCAACGCACGCGACGGAAGGGGCGGAGTGAGTCTGCCAGGAAGGAAAGCAGGAGCTGTAGACGCGCGGGGGATCTGCCCCAGTGGCGCGCATGTTCAGCAGGATATGCAGGGAGAGAGGAGAGGCCACGGGACTGGACGCCGCGCGCCCCAGCGGCGGAGGTAACAGCCGAAATGGGCGCCGTGGGTGTTGGCATTAAAAGAAGATGGTGAAAGAAGATAAAAGAAAGAAGATTTTTCTTTTAACCTGAAGCTGATCTTCAAGGTGGATGGCGTTGGATTTCAGGTGATGATGTCACGGTATGAGAGATTGCAGATGGGATTCAGAGGGTGAAGACTCCAAGTGGAGAAGGAGTGGCTCAGTGAGTAAAGACACTGACTAGCACTGAGATTGATAGCTGGAACCTGGTTCAATTCCCAGTGTTAGCACCTTGTGACCTTGTGACCTTGTGACCTTGTGACCTTGTGACCTTGTGACCTTGTGACCTTGGGCAAGTATTGTATTGTATTGTATTGTATTGTATTGTATTGTATTGTATTGTATTGTATTGTATTGTATTGTATTGTATTGTATTGTATTGTATTGTATGTCTTTATTTATATAGCGCTACACGGATTTCAAGATAATGAATTTATTAAGGAAGAGGAGAGAGGGTATATATATATATATATATATCCTCAACAACCTCAACAACCCCTATAACCCCTAACATACACATATATAATCACATCAATGATACTATAGGCCAGTGGGGGTCCTCGGGTGTTACCCGCAGGCCTGCAGTACCAATTATGTGCCCCCCCAAATTAATGTAAAAACACATACATACTTATAAATAAATAACCCCCCCCCTAACACATACAGTATAGTAATGGGCACAATTACTATTATCCACAAATGGATAATAGTGAATGTGCCCATTTTAAATAAATAAACACCAATCAGTACATTAAATACATATAGCACTCACCCATGTCCGGCTGCCACGATGAAGGCCCTCCTCATCTTCATCCTCTTCATGCCCCCTCCGCAAAACAGACACAAGAAGGAAAACATCCAATGTAATGTCCCCTAACCCCTTAATCACCATAGCAGTTATTAACCGCTACAGTCATTAAGGGGTTAACCCACCCTCACCCACCACTCGGGAGGCCTACATACCCTCCACACTAACCCCCACCCCATGAGGCCTAACCACTCACACCCACTACCCACAAGGGAAGTCTACCCACATACCCTTGGGGCCAATACCCCCTCCCCCCACCCCCAGTACTCACAATAAAAACAATACACTGCCCCACAATAAGAATCATTCTATTTATTAAATACATTACCCACCCTCTGTGCCCCCCCATAAATACATGATTTATTCTTTTACATACAGAGTTCATACCCCAGCCCCACGCGAATCCCCGGCGGGCTGGCGGGTCACCTGACAGACCTACAGGGTACCAGCAACTTATTTCACACAGGTTCTGGAGGCCTGTTGGTGTCCCCACGGTAGGCCCGCAGATGTCTGGGAGCCCCGTGTCAGACCCACAGGTGTCTGCGGGGCTTCGGGTGGTTCTCACGAGGGCCTGGGGTACTCACGAGTGCTCACTATGGGTCCGCAGTGCCTGCGGGGATGAAGCAGTGGTCCCACGTCTGTGGTGGCACCGCGGACCCATAGTCTGCGGGGAAGAACCGGTGGTCCCACATCCGTGGGGGCACCGCGGACCCGTAGGTGCGGGATGAACCGGTGGTTCCACATCTGTGGGACCACCGGTTCTTCCCCGCAGACTATGGGTCCGCGGTGCCACCACAGACGTGGGACCACTGCTTCATCCCCGCAGGTGTCACCCGTGGAACCACCAGCCTGTTACCCATGAGATACCCGAGGAGGCCGCAGGTGGTCTCCAGAGGTCTCACGCAGAACCATTGAACCAACCCTGAATGTAAAATAAATAAACCTGGCCTATACATTCAATACATACATTCCCCCCCCAACACCTACAGTACAATAATGTGCAAAATAACTATTATCCAGATAGGGATAATAGATTATTTGCCCATTATTAAACACATTAACTAGCATATTCAAATAAATAAAGTACTACTGACCTCATCAATAAGAAGCCCCCGTTGCCAGCAACATCCTTGTCTTTCGTTGCCCACAAAATACATAGCCAATACATAGCCAATACATTGCAATTACATTCAGATATCAATTAACCCCTTAAACACCTTATCGGATATTAACCGCAAAGGTAATTAAGGGGTTAAGCCACACTGGCCCGATGTGTAGATGTGCAGAGGGTCTCCGGAGCTGAACCGCTTTGGTTTTAGGTCTGGTTACCCCTGCTTCCCGAGATACAGGCCCCTTTATGGGGTGCCGGTATCCCTCTGCTTTGTTTACATTCCGCGGTCACGTGATCGGGACATTTAAATGCAGAGGGATACCGGCACCTCATAAAGGGCCCTGTATCTCGGGAAGCAGGGGGTCCCCGGACCTGAAACCAATGCGGTTCAGCTCCGGAGACCCCCTGCACATGTACACTATCAGTAAAAGTTGTTTTGATATGTTTTTATTTTGCCGATGTTTGCGCAGAGAGAGCGGCGGGTCTCTCTCTGCTGCAAACACATATCGGCAGAAACGGCCTATCGCCAGGTTATCGGGAGCCAGGTTTTTTTATCGCCGGCTCATCGGCGTTTCGCTTTCGCAGAGATTCGGCAGGGATCGGCATGGATTTGGTCCTTACTGAATACTGCGAGAGCAAATTGCCAAAATCATGCCTATTGGCAACACTTGCCGAAGAGATTTTTTCGGCGCTTAGTGCATGAGGCCCTAGGTCTTTAAAGTGGCTGTCATGATGTCCTGGAAGCCCTTCATGGGTGGAGACCGGTTGAATCCCTCCTTCTCTGTCTAAAGGTATGTTTCGGGGATGAGTGGGTTTCCATGAAATACTATACAAATAGTTGTGTTTCTAGTAACCCTAATATAATTTAGACTTCAAAAGCGATTTGAACGGTTGAAGAAGATACATTGTATTAGCTTAAACAAAATAGTTGGCAAAACAATTTTAAAACCTTAGATTATTTTTTTTCCCAGAGAGTCTTTAATTTCTAAAGGAGGAAAGAGATACGCACGGCCTGAGTGTGTTGAAGAAACTGGAAGATGAAAATTAAAATATAACTACCGTTTTCAATTCTCCCAGTTTATCAGGTTTTCAGGGGTCTTTAAAGAATCAGTGTAGACAGCATAAACAGCTTGTTAAAATCACCCAAACTCTTTTTTACTTTTAATTACTGTATCACAGATTACATTTGTATATCAGTTCTCTTACTTTATCTTCAATATAATACTGGCTCAAGTTAATCAGGCCCAGTGGAGCCATTCAGAAATGTATAGATACCCTCAATAACAACCTTGACGATAGCCGGCGGCCCGATGAGGCTACTCATCGGGGCCAGGGCCGGCGCTTCACTGGCCTCCCGGGCAGTGCCCTCGTTGGATACCAGGCCGGGTTCCGCAGTCTGGGGAGTACACAGCATGGATTTTGCCGGTCGGGGCGCCATTCTTCATTTGGTAAGACATTGAGACGAGATATGCCCCATCTTGCTGCAGTAGTAGTACTGGATATTACTTCATAGGGGGCTATTCTGGGATGCCGGGGGAGATCGTCCTGAGGTGGAGCTTCCAGGGGCAGCCTCGAGTTCCTCAGGCTCCTCCTTTTCTGGAATCACATCCCCAGGAGGCCCTATTTTAGCCTCTGGTTTCTTGGCTTCCTTGGAGGAAACCCCCATCTTCTTGGCCGGGTTCAAATCCCGACACAACAGCACGGTCTCATGTGCCTGTACTTGGTCCATCAGTTCATCAAAAGACAAGGCTTGTCCCGGCACAAGGCACCCGCTGACTCGAACGGACACCGGATATAACGGGAGCAGTCTCCTCAGCAGTTGTGTGGTTCGCAGCCCGTCGGCATCCGCCTTCTGTGCTACTTTCCTCCTCACCAGGGTCCAGAGATCCAAATGTATACGCATAAGAAAATCAGACACCATTTCTCCTTCTTTCTGGGTTAGTGCGTGGAACTTGGCCATCAGTGCAAACGCGTCCACCTGGACTCCATAGGCTTTGGTGAGTGCATGAAGTATGCCGTGCGTGTCTGCATCTGGGTGGTCGTCTCGGTACCAATGCACCATATGGGAGGCGGGCGGTCGTAGGCATTCAATAATGCACTGCCTCCTCACGGTGTCAGTGCAGGACCATTCAGGGAGTACCTGCTCAGCGTGATTCCAGCCATTCCTCAAATATATACGGTACTGGCTGTAAGTGCAATATTGTTCTAACCAATCTCATGTTAATACATTTATTTTGCCATGATCTTTTCTCTCTTTTTCTCTTCTTTCCATTGCACACTCTGAATACAATGGAGACCTAGCCTTTCCTGATTAATCCCTGCTACTCCGGATGGGAAGAAAAATCCTCAGTACAGGCCATATCTAAGTTTCCTAGCCGTTCCTGATTAACCCTTGATATTCCGGATGCGATGAAAATTATCAGTACAACCCACATTTAATTTGTACTGTAAGTGCAAGAACTCTAGTAGGTATATAACCTTTATTGATATATTGTAGTCTTCTTTTGCATTTATATGGACTAACCTCAACAACTATACCTGAGTCAACGCGCCAGAGGACACTTTTTTCTTCTCTGCTAACATATGGAGGGACGTGGAACTCCCTCCTGGACTTAAGTATACCTATATTGGACTCTTTAATCTTCCTCTATTTACACATTTGTCTTGTTTTTACACTTGACTTTTTATTGTTTATTGAATAATTTTAGGATAGTGAGTAGCGCTCTTTTTCGCTTTTTTTTTTGCTTAATATCTTACTATTGTACTGTAGCTATAGTTAAGTTTTAACCCATTTAGTGGTTAGTTAGTCATGGAAACCTATAGCATGTCTAGCTGTCCACAGGCTATTGGATTAATATCTAGTTAAATGTGTAATAGTTCATGTTTTATCCCCTGTTCCATGTTGGTTTAGCTTACTGTATGTTGCCTAAGTATAAAAAATAAATAGGCAAGATAGGCCAGACTCCAGCCTGGTGCAGGTGAAAAATTCCGCATTTTTGGGCATGGGCCAGGCTCAATGAACAAATCGGGACTTGATGACTACCACCAAAGTGACAAACTTTACGGTATTTAGTAAATGTTCTGCCGGGTCGGATATTGTGATCAGATGCTACATGTAACGGAGCGCTCACCACAAACAAGGTGGGACCGCGAGGCCGAGGTGGGGATAGATATAAACACCAACCCAAAGCCGCGTGGGCATGTCTGGAATGTAGATTGGTCGAGGTAGCCGGTTTGGTGCGGGTAGTCAGAGATACTTGCTGGGATCTGGGTTGGAGAGATGCAGAACATTGCAGGTACTTTAGCCATGGTCAGGGTTGGAGAGTAGCAGATCGTCATGGTACTTTGCCAAAGTCTGGGTTGGAGAGGTGCGGATCATCGTGGGTAGCCGGGGTCAGGAGTAGAGAGGAGTGAAGACCGAAGAATAGCCAAGGTCAGGAACAAGGAGCTAGGAACCAGAATACAAGCAAGACTGTGGAGGCAAGGGTAGCAGTGAACACTTCACACATAGGAATGTTTATGCTCAGCCGACGAGTGCTGGGAGAGGTGAGCAAATAAGGGGAAGAAGTGCCAATGAGAAGGCTGCAGGGAGGAGTACTCAGCAGTAGGTAGTTCTGGGATAGGCAGGGGAGTATCCGTATTGCAAACTGTGCTAGGCAGAGAGAGAGTCCAGTGCAGGAGTGGGGTAATGGAGAGAAGCCAGGAATTGTTTGGCAGCCTGCGGGCACCGTGCGCGAGTTACGTCCAGCTTTGGGCGTAACCTCGAAGTGGAACCAGCGGGGAAGCGCAGGACTTGCGCACGTGCTTAAGCGGATGGGTGGCACACGCACAGGCACGAGAGATGACGCGGGCAGAGTCCAAGGGACCGCTCGGCTGCAGGCTGGGGTACGTGGTTGATGCGCCGTTGAACCTCGCCGATCCTTACACTACAGTATTCAAAAATCATTATTTTTTTGCTGAACAAAGTTGATGACTTTCACTATTAAAAGAATGCACTTGTCGTGCTGTAAATCTACAATGCTGCATTTTTTGGCTAAATGGGTTTGATTACTCAAGGATACTTTTCATCTGTGCAATTAGTAGCGCCCCCCACCCCCTCACCCTAAAGCAATGCCCTACCTTGCCTCAAGCAACGGTGAAACGAAGGCCTATCACGCACCGATTAAATGTTAGATACAATATACATGCCCATGCCCGCGTAGTGCCGCAACCCTTAGAAAATGCTGCGTCCCCGATGTGGGTGTGCCCCACAGTTTATGCCCCACTGCTCTAGGACAAAGAGTTATAAATATTTTTAAATCTTTTCTGAAAGTTTATCCTGTCATTGTGTAGAAGTATTGAAATCTCATCGGCAGAGTGGGTTTATTATCTTCATCTGTGCCTTGACGCTTCTTTATGATTTCAAGCTTTCCCTAATTGTGCTCAGAATCACACCTCATTCAGACTCCACATTGCTGAGGAACTTTTTAAAACTTTTTATAGTTTTTATTTAAATTTACATACGTGTCTGTTTAAAAAAAAAATCCATTGTGTCTTACTAAACCTATCACTGCCATACTGTATATTTAGTTTGGTTCCTGCATGGACTTCACCTCTACAAAATATGATAAAATGACCATGAGCACAAATCATTTAAGAAAAATGTTTAGTACTAAAATTAATGGGATAAGGATGAAAATTGCAATCAGCGTTTTAATCCCCCATGCACTGTAACACACACCTGATTCTGAATAATATTCACAAAGTCATCAAATTTGACTTCTCTTTTGGAGGTCACCATAGGGGGAAAAAAAAGGATATTATAAAATATACTACATAGATGTCTAAGATTTATTATTCTTTAAGGTACTGTTCAGTACAGTTTTTCCAACATGTCTCATGATGGAATACGAAAGATCTGTACTATTGAAAATGTTAAGTTTTGTCTTGAAACTTGCAAGAATAACTCTCCTTTCATTTAGTGCGAAAAACTATCAAAGTCTAAAGAAAGGCATTTGGAATGTATCCGACCATTGGTGACATATCTGTGTGACATGAGGAAGAATGTGACATAGCAAAGGAAATTATTAGAGTGAGAAATAATATTTTTCAAATTAACATAAAAACAATTTCCTGGATAAGCCGAGTTGTAAACAATACAGTAGGTTTTCTAAAAACACGATCTTTCCCTTTGGGAGCCCGGCAAATGTTTTGACTCGCTGCATTTGAGTGGAAAAATTGAAAAGAAATCCTAGATCCATATTATTATATAAAATGTTATTTTCTTTCCTGAAGGATTGGAAAAGTGCAGTATTTTACACTAGGCATTGCTTTTTAGCAAAATCATTTGGTCTAACAAAGAACACACAACTTATAGCCGCAATGTATCACGCTTTGCAATTTTATTTGTATTTCTGACAGAGGCCCTTAATCAATACAGTGCAAAGTGTGGCAATGCAAAGTTAACACTGTATTGACTTCTATTCAGTTGCATGGAAGTTGATGCATTGTTCACTGTGGATTACTCTGATTCTCACTATATTGAATAAGATAGCTATATTGATAAAAAATTAGTTGCCTACGTGAACTTGGTCAGACCTGGTTGTCTCTCCTTAGAGAACATTACAACTGTGAAAATCATTCTCCTAGATTAAAAGATGCATATTGACTACTTTATATATAAAATAAATAATGAAGACATTAGAATGACTACATAAAGACACAATACAACTTTTTGGGGCGTTCTGCTCTCTTATTGAGGTGCATTAAATATTGCCAACTAAATGTAATTCAAATGCTACAATATTATTGCATGGAGTCTTCTATCTACATTAAATATGGCAATTAAATATTGACATTACAGTTAATAGAATCTAATGATTTATTGCCTATACATTCTTGCTCTAAATACATTGTGGACCTTTTTTTTAGTCTTGAATAAACACAGTTTATTTGTATGGGTCTTAGGATGTCTTTCCATGGGTTACCTGGAGAAATACTGTACAGTTTAAACACAGACTAGGGGGGGAGCGGGGGCGTGGTGGGGTGTGACAGGGGCACGGCCATGACGACACCCGGCAGGTTTGCCCTCATTGGCTTAATCGCCGGGGGACGTGGCCTCGCGCTCCGTCGCCAGGTCACACCGCACCGCAGTGGCAGCCGCCCCTCGCAGCGGTCCCGTCCCCATTGAGGGGCAGCTCTTGTCCCCGCAGTGCCCTCCATAGCCGGAGCTGTAGTAGCCAGTGGGGACCAAGCCTAACTTTGTTTGTGTTGTACATTAAACATAATATTTATCATACCAGTGTAGCCCTCTTACCCCCACCCTAAGTGAGATTGAGGTGGGTAGGTGTATCTGACTACTTATCAGTGTGGTGCTGTACCTGTTTGGCAACCAGGAGGGCTGAGCTTCCGCCACGGGGAACCTGGGGTGAATTACTCTTACTACTACTATATGGTGCAGCGCCTCCACCTGCGATGGCTCCCAGCAGAGCGGGAGTTGTTTCTCGCAGGACACATACAAATGAACACATACACTGGATGTGAAATAGCAAAGGGCTTTACTGAACATAACATATATCTTACACACTTATACTCTAACGCTCATATAACTTTAGTGGCTCGGCCACTCTTATCAAGAGTAACGGCTCCGTCCCCTCACCGCGTGCCCTACACACCGTGTCCATGTATAGTACTATTGGTATAGGCTCGGTTCTTTAACCACTCGCTCAGTGTTCCTAAAGAGTTTAGCCTAAGGCGGGATCAGCGCCTGTTGACCGGTGTTGGTTCACTTGTTGTTATAGTACCTTCCGGTCACGGCGTGACCAGTACCTCTTCGCAAAGTGTCAGATGAATTAGCGGTCTGCCTCCTGGGTCTCAATGTCCAGCCATCTGGTCCCAGATGACTCGCCAGCAAGCCTGCTCCGCACGCTCGTCCCTTTGTCCCTAGCTGTCTACACAGTACCCTTACTGATGCTCGCTACCACTATGGGCATCCCTGCAGCACAGCAACCTTCGGTGACTTCAGCGAACACTCCTAGGGGCCTACGGGGTAGCCTGTCCTATGCAGGTGGGTCACTGACCCCCTGCACCCACACTACCTCTCCCTTCACCTCCCGGATCCCCTCTGACTAACTCAACTTAAACCTGCAGCAAACACACTGCACTCACACAGTACCTGCAGCAACCGCACTGCACTCAACCGGTACCTGAAGCAACCGCACTGCACTCAACCGGTAACTGCAGCAACCGCACTGCACTCAACTGGTACCTGCAGCAAACGTGCTGCACACACACACTGTGCCCACTTGTCAGCGTACACAGCACTGACAGCCGTGACACTGACAAGACTACACACTTCACACACTGCTAAGGGCAGGGTCCCTAACCTAGGGGCCGTCCCTTAGTACTTACCCACTACCCTAACAGGGATTGGGGCCTGCCTGGGACCTGGGGATACCTTACCTGGTGTAGGAGCCACTTGCTCCCTACACCCTGCCTCCCCCTTCCTGCTTCCAGCTCCAACTGAAAAACGTGGTCCCCGCAACATTGTAGCCTTCCTCCACAGGAGAAGCTGCAAAACCCTATTTGCTGGCTGGCTGCACGTGATGTGGGTGAAAGGGCAATCCCCAGAGGCTGCTGGGAATTGTAGTCCACTCAGGACCTCTGTAGCATTGGGACCGCGTGCGCTATCTTTACTGCGCACGCGCGATCCTGTAAGGCCTACCGCGGTGGTAAGGGAGCTAGGGGGAAGCCTGCTACACCAGCATAAGGAGCCATTCTATAAGGAAAATATTGCATTTACGTAGAGAAGTAATTATCATTTTCCATTGGTGTATTTTGCCATGACAAAGTGTGCTGAACTAATTCTGTACTTTGAGAAACGTTTCTAAATTATTCCCTACGAATGTGACTCTACAGGGAAAATGAGTAGCCTACCTCCCTTCTCTGTCTGACTTATTTGACCTTGAGAATTATAATGGCATCTCAGATAAAATGATCATAATCTTATGGACAGCGGGAAAGAGGGAACGTCTGGGTACATCTGTCGTATTACTGGGCTGTCTGAACAGGCAATGAAGCAGGTCCAAGCCATAAGAGGCCTGTGCAGTTTAGCTACAGGGTCCGCATTGAAGGAGCACACTCATTTATCTTTATTTACTGAACTCTGCATTCTGTGTTTGAAAAAAGCTGACAGGCTGACAGAACCTAACTTGGCGATGCCCATTGCACTGAGATAAATGCTCTGCAGACACAAGGACAGTATTCATGCCCTTTTGTCTTTTCTCAGATGTTCTTACTGTAATAGACAATATAAATACAGTAGCAAAAGGCAGCGTGTGACATTATCCTACCTCATTTCTATGAAAAGATTTTTTTTTAGCTTTAAGTCTGATTAAATGATAAATCAAAATGAAATACGTCCTCGAAAAAAATGGATCATAACATTAAGAAGTTAAATTAGAACGTGTTTTGTTTTGTACAATGTATTAAATAAATCGAGGAGACTGGATTATTCGGACAGCCCTTTCTGCAGTAGTCTAAATTGAAGTAAAATTATGCTTGATGTAGATTGTGAAACCTTTTAGTGGATCAGCATTAAAGGTTTTCATGGAGGAAGTTACTGTACAATGGGCAAAGCTTTCGAAACTTCTTAGGTTTCTTCTTCTAGAGATTTTGATGAAGTAATATTGCTAAAATGAAGATACTGTTGATATATTTTTTAAATGGACTGGGGTGTCTCTGGAGAAGGATTGAAAGTGATGTTCAGTTTCCATTTTGTAAAGTCAGTTATGTCTAGTGTCCATTTTGTGAGTAAGAATGTGTCTGGTGTAAATGAAAGATTTAGCTTCTAAGTTGATTTACGACTGTGCCTAAAGTAACACCCACATTCCTAGTGAGAGTTGGTACCAGGTACCTATTCATAGCTGTTTTGAGGCCAGTTTTAACCAGGTTTAATGAGCTGTAAGATGATTGGTTTAAGAATTAAGGAGTGGTTAGTGTAATCTGCCTAGTAACAGTTTTAGACAAAGGAACCACAAATTTAGAAAGGTTGCTGCCTGGATACTCCCTGGCAGACAGAGTCTTGTAGATTTTTGAATGAGTATGATGATACTGTACAATAAACTACTTATTATCAATTGAACACCGTTTGTCAATTTGGAACATTGACAATTTATTTAGGACCAATAGAGTTACTAGATCTTCCTATGTACAGTGGCACGTGAATAAACTATAGTACATGTAGCTGCTGATTTAATCTTCATTTACGGTAATTTAGACTAAATGCTATTTTGTGCAAGTTATATTTTGGCATAGTCAAATAATACAGTAATAACGACTTATAAAAGATGTCTAAGTCCCAGACTAACTTAATGAACCTAATGTATAGAGATGGGAGACATTTACGCCAAAGTTCGAACCTGCTGCAAAAATGCCCTTTATTCGCAAGTTTGACTTTATGTAAATTTGTCTAAATTTGAAAAAAAAATTGCCTGATTATATTTCTATTTATATTCGATTATAAGGAAATTGGACGAAACGAGAGCAAAACTTTGCTTAATTATGCAAAAAATGTACTACGCGAATGCATAACTTTGCTTTAAATTTAAGAGAACGCAAAAAGTTTACTTCAACAAACAAAAAAAAAAAAGAAAAACATTCTAGCAAAAAAAACCCCAGAGACTTTGGTGGAATTGCATACTTTTGCACGGTTTTCGAATAACAACAGGTCCGAACGAACTTTCCCAGGTTTGAGAAGATATACAGTAGAAAAGTTTGCCGGAATGTTCGCAGGATGAACTTTGACACATTCTCCCATCACTACTAACGTTAGATAAAGTAACAAAATAAAGTAACTTTATATTTCCTTATGTTAACGCCTCATTAAAAGCCTAGCATTATAAGCAAAAGACACTAGTCAAATGAGCCACTACGTAGCATAAGAATCCCCTACTCTTGAAGCCTGTTAATATTAAAGCCAAAAATATAACGGCATTTTATTTGTGATACATAAATCTGGTGTTACTCCCATCCAAATGTGTACACTTGCTTGTAAAGTTGTCAGAAGGGATGCACCTCAGTATAAGAGAGAATATATATTGCGCAGATCAGTTTGAATTTTTTTTTATAAGTATAAAGTTATAGGATCCGTACTTACAATTTGTATGAATTTTAAAAGTATGCTTACTACAATGCGACATCATCAGTGGTCTAATCTCTTCCCCGTCCCCTTCCCCTTTAGTGGTGCCGATGGTCTGGGGTATCCCCCCAGCTGCTGACCTCCTTGCCGGCATCTCTGCTTGCTCCGTCGCGTCAAATCCGGTTTCACCAAGACGTCACTTCCGGTTTCAGCTCTGGGCTGTCTATCACGTCTGGCAGGTGCTGCTGAGATTGGTGGCTCTGGCGGTTCCCACTTAACGCGATTCGCCACCCGATAGGCTTCATCAGGAGTATGGAGTCTGAGTATTTCCTGACGAAGCCTATCGGGCTTCTGACAACTTTACAAGCAAGTGTACATGAGCTAGTTTGCTACTGTTTTAGAACTGCCATTTATAACTCATTACACCTTGAGCAAGCATTTTATAGGAGCCAAGGCTCTGAACACTCACCAAAATTATTAAGACACCTACACTTATATATTCTCTTTTTTTTCTTTTTGTTGACTTTCTACCATGCTCCCTTTGGACTTTGAAAACCAATTCAGCATTCCTGGGACCAGTGAAGTCCCTACAAGAGGTCCTGAGCAGGGAGTTGCAATTATATTATATTTATATTTATATATATATATATATATATATATATATTAGAATAGAAAAAGAAGAGAGAGCGCACGCCCCATAGCGAATACAGTACATTTATTTGGGAAAGGGGGAAGGGGAAGGGGGGTAGAAAATCCACTCACAAGGGTAAGTTAAAATCAAGCAGTGTGTGAAATATATCACTGCCAACTCTGGTCACTCAGCCTCCAGACCCTGCAGTCCAACTCTCACTTGAAGCTGCTGGTAGATGTTCTCTGGTGCATGAGTAGAAAAGCTCCTTAAAATCAATGGTGCAGTCCAAATGGTCCAAATGTCTGCCGGCCGCAATGTGTATCAGCGCTAGATGCGGCCCATCATGCGCCTTCGTGATGACGCAGTTCCGTTCCGCATGGTCACGGTTTGGAGAGCAGGTAATTCCTTAAGAGTGCATCATGCTGGTAGTTGAACAGAAGGGGAATCCTCAAGGGAGCGTAGCGGAGCACAGCGAACAAAGGAAGAGGGCTAGACACCGGTGAATGTAAAAATCCTTTAATCCATAAGCAACATCATGGCCTGGGATAGGTAAAAAAATCTAGAGTTTTCCCAGGCCATGATGTTGCTTATGGATTAAAGGATTTTTACATTCACCGGTGTCTAGCCCCCTTCCTTTGTTCGCTGTGCTCCGCTACGCTCCCTTGAGGATTCCCCTTCCATACTGTAGGAAACTCTTGTGAGATTTTACAGTCTTTCAGCTACAGAGTAAAACCTACTTGATTCTTTACCTTTGCAAAGTGTAGCAATTATGCAAAATGCCCATTCGCCGTCTGAGACGTCCCTTGATTACATCATGAGAGAGAGCGACAACTAACACGGTGGTCTGTTACACCACCTGCTCGTCCCACCAATAGATGCATACTAGCGTCTATTTTACTCTTCGGTTTAGAAATGTTTTTTTCTCTCTCTTAAAGGGTAATGGAGCACGTTTCTTGATGGTGCTTTTGCACCTTGTGCTTCCCTCCCCCAGCTGCAATACTCCTTGTTCAGTCTAAGGCAATATTTGTAAAAAAAAAAAAAAAAAACTATAAAAACAGAGATTACATAAGTAGGACTACCTCGCTTAATGCACGTGTTGAATTATAGGCACGGATGTTATAAAATCTACAGCATTCTATTGGCAACGGACTGGAATTACCAATTCAGTTGCAAAACTACTCTTAATGATTTGGGAGAGACTTGTGTAGCCCTTGTACCCCCTGGATAGAGGAACTACCAGTGCTGCTGTCAACTGTTTGGCAGTCAGGAGGTCTGAGTCTCCGCGCCTGGGAAACTGGAGTGTAATTATTGTCTCAGTGCAGCGCCTCCACCAGCGTGGGATCCCAGTGAATTGGGAGGAGCCCCTCACTGGAACCAATATACACAGTAATTACACGCAGGTATATTATAACTGTATTTACAAAAAACATATATACATATCACACATCAAGTAGAATGCGGCCATGCAAGGCCTTTCCCACACAACAACACCTCCCGGGGGGAATCCCCAAAATGTTGGAGTGCCTGGGCACTTAACTCCTAGTGTCCACAAACAAGTCCCTCCCCAAAGAGTATGTGTGGGATAGCGCTTCCCTTACTGTGTTGGGGCCCTTTGGTGCACGTGAGTAATACCTCCCTGGTCTCTGTCCAGACCAGGTAAACGAGCAAATAACTCTGTGGATCCGCTACGTGATTCTGTACCGCTATCCACCGGTTCCTCTGCTGTGATGATCCTTAGGCCGATGCCTCTGGAGCGGCCTCCAGCTGGATTGTACCCCTATAATAGAGTCTCGGATACTATGGCCATACTCTGCTCATAGACTTTAGGCCGCACTTCATCTTCAGAAGCAATGTCCTGCTGCTGATGTCCCTTACTGACACACTACTGGTAATGGGTCCCTATCTAAGGCCTTTCCCCACAGCATACACAGAATACACCACCTACAGTGAGTCGAAGGATCTACTTTGCACCTGGGGGGAAATCTGGCCTAGTCCAGGGAGCACTGATCCCTAGACATTACCTTCACCCTCTCTGGCCTGGTCCCGAATAGCGTGGTGTCTCAGCACGCCAAATGTATCTACTTCTCTCCTCTGTGCTTCCAGGAGCCTATTGGTTCTCCTGCAACACATGTCTAACAGCCCTGAGTCTGCTGTGACTTGTAGTCCCCTTCCCAGGCCTACTCCTATGGGCTGTCGTACTATCTTCCCCTGCTCATGCGCATGCTTGTAATGGCCGCCGGGTTCTTGCTGCGCATGCACAAGCCTCCCTGACATATCGGCGCCTTTAACTGCCGCTCGCCGCTGGTCTCGAGCAACCCGCTCGCCCGCAATACCTGCCTGAGTTCCCACGAGCCGTCCCCCTCTCGCGCAGCCCGGAGTTAAGAGGGGGACCTGGCTTCACTTAGAACAGGATTTCTTAAAGGAATGTATAGTGATTTAACAACTGACTTTCCTAAAAGTATATGGCTGTAGAAAGTACACCTGAATCTATCGTTATTCCCAATAAAGAGGAAAAATAAAAAAGGAAAAACAAATAAAGAAAAACAGACAGAGTTAAAATAGAAATTCAGCATCCATTAGCGATGCTGCCGTACCTGATGATGCTGTAACTGCTACATGCTCTAAGGGTTATACAGTACATGCAACCCCTAGTACATGTACAGTAGATGAGTCTACATGACAGGTAGCAAGACATAAATACAAAAGGCAGACATTTGTAGTCAGCTACTGAAAGTCCCTGTATCATCCAGTGTTATAATACAGAATGTAAATAACAGTTATTTTTAATATACTGTTTTGTTGTGATAAATCACACAAGTATTCATAGGGTTACTGAATGCCATTGGACATGGGATTGTTTCTCTCATTTTGTTGAGATTTTACAGTTATTTTATGGGAAATCTTTATCCCAATCTTTATCTCAATCGTTAGCAACATTTTCAATCTAACATCATTTGATTTTCTGAAGATGGCAACGTCGATGATGAAAGCTATTTATGTGCAGTTTATTTAGTGACAGCAATATTAACTCCTGTGTAACAGAGTTTGTTATCTTTAGACCAATACATTTTTGCCCTTTTTGGTACATACTGTACAAAGGTTACCACACTACTTGAATGTAATCATTCAAGTTGGATGTTCACAGGGATATTAGACAACACATGTAAATAATTGGATTGTTTGGGCATGGAATACTAACAATTGAGTTCTCATGCGAGTGTCTTTAATAGTAGAAATATATATATAAAAAGCAACACTCATAAATTCAACTCAGACACAGAACTACAAACTGTACAAGGTTTGAATGTGAATGTGAACAGCAGGAACGGGCTGATTTTTAATTACAGCTCTGATGAGGTTGCCCTCCGTCTCATTAAAAAGGTCAGCACTTGTCAGTCACCAAATTTAATGTTTTGTTTTATAACTAATTTATGAGTGACTTCATAACGATTGTAATTATTTAATTACCCTGAAGTTTTTTTTCTGGTCATTATATCTCTGTTTCAAGTGCTGTGGGAAATTTTGGATTTAGACAAACTACTGAAGTTAGTTTTTCACCGTAACTTTTTTTTGTTACACAAGTGACATACTGGTATCAGTCATTTGCATGCGGTGTCGAATTTAAAAAAATGCCGCCCTTAGGCACTTACCTTGTGCTGCCCCCCCTCCTCCTCCTCCAGTGCCGCACTGTCCCATTGCCAGCCATGCATGCGCAGTTGGAGAATACAGACTGCGCATGCGCGATCTGCACTTGCCGGCTGCGGATGTGCGATCAGTGTTTGCCGATCGTGCACACGCACGAGCGACTGGTAAGCGCCGATCACACATGTGCGGAAAGCACTGATCATTTATTTATTTATAAAATATTTTACCAGGAAGTAATACATTGAGAGTTACCTCTCATTTTCAAGTATGTCCTAGGCACAGAGCTATAAGACAAATAATACATGGTTACAAATACAGTTACATAAATGAGCAGGGTATACATTATACAAGACATTGCATGCACAGTTAAAGATAATATATATTATGGGTGTATGAAACAGTTACAGACCAGATTAAAATGTGTGACAGCCTTAGATTTGAAAGAACTTAAATTGGTGGTGGATGTGAGAGTCTTTGGTAGGTTGTTCCAGTTTTGGGGTGCACGGTAAGAGAAGGAGGAACGTCTGGATACTTTGTTGAGCCTTGGGACCATGAACAGTCTTTTGGAGTCTGATCTCAAATGATAGGTGCTGCATGTGGTAGGGGTGAGGAGCTTGTTCAGGTAGCTGGGTAGCTTGCCCATAAAGAATTTAAAGGCAAGACAGGAAAGGTGAACTTTGCGCCTAGACTCGAGTGATGACCAATCTAGTTCTTTGAGCATTTCGCAGTGATGTGTGTTATAGTTGCATTGGAGAACAAAACGACAAATTGAATTGTAGAGGGTGTCAAGTTTGCTAAGGTGCATTTGAGGTGCCGAGCCATATACTATGTCTCCATAGTCAATAATTGGTATTAGCATCTGCTGTGCGATACGCTTTCTGGCCAGGAGACTTAGAGAGGATTTGTTCCTGTAAAGTACCCCTAATTTTGCATAGGTCTTGGTTGTCAGGGTATCAATGTGCATCCCGAATGTTAAGTGGGAGTCAAACCATATGCCCAGGTATTTAAAACTAGTGACAGGGGTTAGGGTGGTGTTAGCATTGGTTCTAATCTGGAGCTCAGTCGCTGGAAGCTTTAAAAATTTAGTCTTGGTCCCAAATACCATTGTTACAGTCTTGTCAGTATTTAAAAACAGTTTGTTTTAGGAAATCCAGTTTTCGAGTCTCAAAAAGTCAGACTGAAGTATGTGTTGAAGGTCAGAGAGGCTATGGCTGTGTGCATATAGGATTGTGTCATCTGCATACATGTGTATTGAGGCTTCTTGACAAGCTGTGGGAAGATCATTGATGAACACTGAGAAGAGTAGGGGCCCCAGAACAGAGCCTAGCGGGACACCACAGGTGATATCCAGGGGGTTGGAGTTAGAGCCTGAGATGGACACATGTTGGGATCTTCCTGATAGGTAGGACTGAAACCAGTTTAAAGCATGCTTCCCTATTCCAGAGCTCTGGAGTTTAAGCAGGATAGCATGATCAACTGTATCAAAAGCCTTTGCAAAATCTAAGAATACTGCACCAGTGAGTTGTCCCTGTTCCATTCCACAATGGATTTCATTGCAAACTTTTAGCAGGGTAGTTACGGTGGAGTGTTTGGGACGAAAGCCAGATTGGAATTGGCTAGGGAAATTTGTCTTGGTATAGAAATCGCTTAATTGGGAGTGGACACATTTTTTCATGACTTTGGATAGAATTGGGAGAAGTGAGATTGGCCTGTAGTTTGAGACAGTATTTTTGTCCCCACTTTTGAAGATTGGGACAACTCTGGCAGTTTTCCAGGTCTTAGGGATATGGCCTGCAGACAGGATAGAGTTGACTATGGAATCAATGGGTTTGGTAATGGCTGGGGCACCAAGTCGTAGGAACCTAGATTGTGTAATAAGTCAGGGCCACATTGGCTGCTTAGTCTTAGTTTGAGGAGCGCTTGTGTAATCTCCTTTTCGGATACTGGGCCAAATTGAAAATTGTGGGCAGTGTTGGGAGGGGGTGGGGCTATGTGGGTACTCCCAGGATAAGATTCAGGTTTGTGGTTTGGGTTGCGTTTCGCTAATAAGTTAGTGGCACACCCCACAAAGTAATTATTGAATGCATTTGCAATGTCAGTGGGGTTTGTCAGAGTAATATCCCCCTTAGTGATATTACTTGGTTGTTGATGGTTAGAAGGCTGGAATATATTGTTGATAACCTTCCAGAAGTTAGCTGGTTTGATGTATTCTGGTGGAGATTGTCAGAGTAATTTTGTGCTTTTGCGTGCCTTGTTTGCCTTGTGAACATGTTCCGCAGTTATCTGTATTGATTGAGATCCTTGGTAGTGCCAGTATCCGTGACATGGTAGAGTGCTATAAGGTCAGTTGTAACCATGGAAGGTGGGCCCCCCGTACCCTTATTTTGCGTAGTGGAGCATGGGTATCGCAGAGTTTTAAGAACTCGGATTGGAAATAGTCGAGCGCAGAATCAGGGTCGGGAATTAAATCGATTCTGTGCCATGGGCAGTTTGTAAGGTCATCCAGAAACTGTTGTGGGTTAAAGTTTCTAAATGTTCTAGTGAGGAGAACTTTAGGGCTTGCATGGGACGGTTAAATTTTACTTACACAGTACACTATTGCATGGTCACTGAAAATATCAGGAAGGATGCCAGAGGATTGGATTCTGCTGGGGTTTGAGGAGAGAATCCAGTCTAGCAAGAAATGGTTGTGCGATTTCAGGTTTGTCCGTGTGGGTTGGGAAATGAGTTGGATAGTTTAAGCGATTTGATTTGGATCTGGATTTTGTGGTTTTTAGGGTCAAGCCAATTGTAGTTAAAATCCCCAAGAACTAGCAGCTCACTCTTCTCATTCAGAGAGGAAATGGAGCCAAGAAACTGGGTGATATATCAGTCAGGGATTGTAGAGGGGCTTTAGGGGGGCGCTAGATGCCAGCAAGCAAAATGGGCTTAGAAATGGGGAGGCAGATTTTGCCAACTAGAATTTCAAAAGAGGGTAGGCTTGGGGGGCAATTGTGTAAATTATAAGGTATCTGCAATATAAAATAACACACCTCCTCCTCTCTTTGACCTATCTCTCCTGGAAATTGAGTATCCCTGAATGGCAATATTTGCATTGGGGGTTTTAGGGGTTAGCCATGTTTCTGTAAGAACGATGGCTTTGGGTTTATGCATAAGGCATCATGCCCTTAGTTCGTCCAGTTTGGGCTCTGGTGGCAAGCGCCGATCATGCATGCATTGGTGGCAAGTGCAGATCATGCATGCCGTCTCCAAATTCTGCAGGCCCAAAATTTTGCCACCTAGAGGGCCTAATGGGAAATCCGCTACTGATTGCATTTAAGACTTTTAGGTCCAGACACATCAAACTGTAGTAACCTAAAAATGCGGTATTATCACCCCCCCCCGCAAAAAAAAAGTGTTATTTTGATAGTGCAATAGTTCAACGTTGCATCACCAAAAAGAACACACTTTTTATTAGATCCATTAAAAATATCAGATACTATTAAAAAAGAGGCCTAATAACTAATAATAAAATTGGAACGGGATTAGCACTCAAAATACAGCAAATATTTTATCAACTACTGTACTCCAAGCTGGCACTAGTCCAGCCTTTCCTATGTATGTGATGGACAATCTATTGGCCATTATATACAGTAGAGGCAACGTTTATTCTAACATTTGCCGTAAACTAGCCGGGTTACATTCTGGGTATGTGCTGGGTATGTTCTGGGCTAGTTTGAGGCACGTTTAAGGCATTTCTGCATTGACTAACGACCCATAGGATTAACACAGCAGGGATCCCTGGCAGTCCAATTCAGTTTGAATGGGACTGCCAGGGACCCCTGCTGTTAATCTGATAGGCCATTAATCAATGCAGAAATGCTGGGGCTAGTTTAAGGAAAGTTTAAGGCATGTATTCAGAATGTACCTGGGTGTTTCCTGGTTTTTTTGGGGAATTGCCACTGGTTTTTGTTCGAATAAGAGTTGCCTCTACTGTTCATAGGCAAGATAAGCTAAACCAACCTGAAATAGATGATAAAATGTTACTTAAAAACATTATATAACATATTAACCCTTAGTAGCCCGCAAGCCAAACTAGTCATGGATTTCAATTTCTATCTGGTTTATCTGACCACAAATGGCTACAACAGGATTAATATACCATAAACAGCCGGATGGCAATGACGGTTAGACCTGACCTCTGGCCGGGCCCCAGCTATCCCGGCGCCGCTCTGTGTCCGGTTGATGGGACCAAGATTTCCTCCCTTGCGGCAGCAGGCACCTCTCTCCACTGTGGTTGCCTCCTCCAGTGCAGTCCCGCCCCCGCACCGGTAGTTCGGCAGCTTGTAAACACTGCGCAGAAGGCGAGTGCGCGATGTGCAACGGAGGAGGTGATGTAAGGTACAAAGGGGGTGTACTTTGAGGTGAGGTGAAGGGGGGAGGTGAAGTACAAGGGGGTGATGTACAAGGGTTGGAGGCCCGGCAGCGTTATTTGCAGCAAGAGGAGCAGCCATGGCAGCTGCACTTGCCACACTTGAAAGCCACGGCATTTACAGAGGAGCACAAAGTACGCCGGGGAGGGAAATCAGAAAGATGCCCACGGGTCGCGGTATTGCCCAACTGATAGACTCTTTCACAGACATTGCCGATGCCACAGCCCCTACCCCTAGCGCCATTGCACCGGCCACTGCCCCTGCCCCGTCACGAGTCATGACACCGGGACCTAGTGGGGATAAGTTGAGTAAAAACCCCAAGTACTCTAAAGATTGGAGGGATTTTGACTTGAGTGAGAGGGGTCTGATGGGGAAGTACCATATGACAATGTAATTCGTGTGTCTAATCCTATACATTTTCTCCTGTGTTTAGAGGGAGGGCCCGAGGGTCCCACACTACTGCAGAGGCAGGGCCTGTAAGTAAAGTGGTCCATAAGATGAACCCCACCATCTATACAGACAATACAAGAGGAAGACGCAAAGGCTCGCACTCTACTGAGGCGGTCACGTCCGGTGTGTCTTCACAAACAGAGTCAGAGGCAGGTACTTCCAGTGCAGTGTCAGAGTACGAGCACCGTGACAAGTGGTGGGCATCCCTATTTACAGGATACCACAAGGGTATCGACCGTACGCGGTTCCTGCTGATCAGAAACAACATAGTCGAACATTGGTGGGCTGTAGGTGTCTTTACTCCCCAGGAGGTGGCGGATGAGTAAGAGCATAGATACAGAGGCGACCAACTTTATTCTAACTCGGCTAGCTCCGCGAATTTCAGATTATCCCGGTTATGTGCGGTTTTGTATCGTTTTCGCCCGGAGTGTATTGCGTTATTTTCGCGCCCGTGATTTAAGCATTTTATTCCCGCTGTCTGCAATACTGCAATGCCGTGTAAAAACTCATGGGGGCATTTGCGAGCTGTTGTCTTTGAAGCCGAGAAGCCGTCCCCTGAAATTCATGAATTGTAATGCAGTATATATATATATATACTGTATAACAACAACCCCTATAACCCCTAACATACACATACAGTACTGTATATGCACATCAATGATACTATAGGCCGGCGGGGGCGAGATGTGTTTGCAGCAGAGAGAGATCCGCTGCTCTCTCTGCGCAAACATCGGCACATGAAAAATTATTTAAAATACATTTTTATTCATAGTGTAGATGTGCAGGGGGTCTCCGGAGCTGAACCGCATTGGTTTCAGGTCCGGGGACCCCCTGCTTCCCGAGATACAGGCCCCTTTATGAGGTGCCGGTATCCCTCTGCATTTAAAGGTCCCGATCACGTGACCGCGGAATGTAAACAAAACAGGGATACCGGCACCCCATAAAGGGGTCTGTACCTCGTGAAGCAGGGGGTCCCCGGACCTAAAACCAAAGCGGTTCCGCTCCGTAGACCCTCTGCACATCTACAGTATGAATAAAACACATATATAAATAAACACTCATTCCTTACCTTTGCGGCTATGTGCTATGGTAACGAAGCAGCATGAATGTATTTTTAATAATATTGTACAGTGAGCAGGGGGTTCCCTGAGCCACAAATCAAAGCTCAAGGGACCCCCTGCTCCTGCACAATATTATTAAAATACAGAAATGCTGCTTCATTACCATAGCTGATAGCCACTAAGGCAATGAAGGGGTTAACCCACCGTGCCCGCTTTATTGTGGGTAGCGGGGGTGGGTGAAGGGGGTATTTGGTCCTTGGTGTGAGTTTAGGACTTGCGGTGGGGTTGCGGGTGCACTTAACCCCTTCACGACCGTAGCAGTTAATACCGCTATGGTCATGAAGGGGTTAACCCCTCCTGCTACCCCCGCAAGCCCTAAACACCCACCGTTGGGGCTAATACCCCCTTCACCCACCCCCGCTACCCACAATAAAAAAAATTCACACACAGCAGCCGCCCAAAAAAATAAATAAATCTAAATAAATAAATAAATACATGAATATATATATATATATATATATATATATATATATATATATATATATATATATATCAACAACCCCTGTAACTCCTAACATAATACACTTACTGTATATGCACATCAATGATACTATACGCATGAATGTATTTTTAATAATATTGTACAGTGAGCAGGGGGTTCCCTGAGCCACAAATCAAAGCTCAAGGGACCCCCTGCTCCTGCAAAATATTATTAAAATACAGAAATGCTGCTTCATTACCATAGCTGATAGCCGCTAAGGCAATGAAGGGTTAAGGCAGAATAGCATGTATATTGGGGACATTTGCCCCCAATAAACATTGCAATAAACAACATACAGTACACATTTAAAATACAATAATATTTATAAAATACAATAATATAATAATAAACAACAATAAATACATTAAATACATATTTTTAATGTGTCTGTTAAGCTTCCCTGCCTTGACTGTAATCTGTGTAAAGCCCTCTCCCCCCTAATGTGTGTGTTAAGCTTTCCTGCCTTGACTGTAATCTGTGTAAAGCCCCCTCCCCCTAATGTGTCTGTTAAATCTCCTTGCCTGTGTTCCTGTGAGTGCAGTGTATGTAAATGTGGTGAGGGGGATCCCAATGTGCATACAGTATAATGCAGCGCCTCAATGCCAATGGCCCACCCCGTGAGGCCTAACCACCCTCACCCACTACCCACAAGGGAGGCCTACCCACATACCTTTGCCCCCCCCTCCACCGCCCCATCCTGCCCATGGCCCCTCCGCTGCTGCAAAACAGAGAAAAAAAATAAAACATCCAAAGTAATGTCCCCTAACCCCTTAATCACCATACAGTCATTACAGTCATTCAGGGGTTAACCCACCCTCACCCACCACTCGGGACTCCTACATACCCTCCCACACTAACCCCCCAACCCGTGAGGCCTAACCACCCTCACCCACTACCCACAAGGGAGGCCTACCCACATACCGTTGGGGAACACCCCCCACCCCCAGAACCCACAATAAAAACAATACACAGCCCCACAATAAGCATCATTGTATATATAGGGAACCCCCTGCTCACTGTACAATATTATTAAAAATACATTCATGCATATAGTATCTTTGATGTGCATATACAGTAAGTGTATTATGTTAGGGGTTACAGTGGTTGTTGTTATATATATATATATATATATATATATATATACAGTATATATATATATATATATATATATATTGTCGCGGCCGAGTTTATTCTAACATTTACCCAGTCTCGGCCGAGACATATATCGGGCGCGAGACGAGGTGTCCCGTGCGCGCGCCGGAGCCTCGGAGGATCGGTCCTCCGATCGAGGCACCCCCCTCCCCTCTCTGGGTTCACCGGGTCCCCCGGAGCCCCCCACCGCCATCCCCCACATCGCGGGACACAAGGGCTCCCTTCGGGGAGCCCTGGGCACACAGGAGCGTGCGCGCACGCTCCCGATGAAGCATGACCGCGCATCGGTGACGCGCGGCACACCGAGGGGATTCACCATCAAAGCCGGGAAACCTCGCGGCTTGCGGCTCTAGCTGCATTAGAATAAACTTGGTCGGTACTGTATATATAAATTTATTTATATTCATGTATTTATCTATTTATTTATTTAGATTTATATATTTATTTTTTGGGTGGCTGCTGTGTGTGAATTTAGGCAGAACGGCACCAGGAATCAGATCAATGAGACAATCGAAGGGACGATGTGGAGGAAGAATCTCTGAACGGACCTTGTCGAAAACATCAATAAACTCATAGTAGACTTCTGGAAGGAACCCCTTGGAAGGATCCGCAGTCTCTAAACCGGCAAGAGAGAGTGAAGTGAGAGCACAAGGAATGGCACATGGGGTAGACCAACGTATGGGTTGTTTATCAGTCCAGTCAATCACGGGATTGTGCAGTTGTAACCAGGGGAGACCCAAGATTACCTGTACAGATGGTGAATGAATGACTCCAACGAGATTTGTTCCTTGTGTCCATCCTTGGTGGAAAGGGTGAAGATCATGGTCTCCAGGGTGATAAAGGCAGGCTGGAGTGGACGACCGTCTATTGCTTCGAGTCCTATGGGAGTGGACTTCCCAAGCAGTGGGATCCGGTGTTTTATTGCAAAATTCTGATCCACGAAATTTCTTCCAGACCCAGAGTCGATGAAGGCAAGTGCAGAAATATGAAAGTCCGTACCCTCCATTATGATAGATAGAAGGATCCTTTTTGGCATATTTTCCTTACAAGAGGAACAAGAAGATATGGTATCCAAAGAAACTCCATCATACCTTATAGGCCGCTGGCGATCTCCCGGACGTGTAGGGCAGCGTATGCCAAATGACCAGCTAGGCCACAATAAAGACATAGCCCCTCGCTTCTCCGGCGCTGCTTTTCTGTAAAGGACAAATGGTGAGTACCCAGCGGCATGGGGTCTGGTGCTTCAGGAACTGGAACAAAAGAAGGAGAGAGAGTAGGAGAGATAGGTATAGGTACCAGCGTACGTGTAATCCGGCGTTCACTTCGTCTCTCTTGGAGGCGTTGATCCACCCGTATACATGTAGAGATCAGATCCTCCAGGGCAGTGGGTCTTTACGTGCAGCCAATTGATCTTTCACGGAGTCAGAGGGGCCATGCCAGAAGGCTGCAGTTAAAGCCTCGTTGTTCCAACTGGTTTCCGCTGCAATAGTCCGAAATTCAAGAGCGTACTTCGCGACGGTCCAGTGGCCCTGGGTGATATGGAAAAGAGAAGAGGCCGCAGTAGCCTGGCGGCCAGGAGTGTCAAAAACCTGCTGAAACCTTTTTTTGAAAGAAATAAAGTTCTGCGTGAGTTCAGGCATTAACTCCCAGATAGGAGATGCCCAGGCCAGTGCATCTCCGGTTAACAATGAAATGATATAAGCCACTTTAGACCTATCGGTAGAGAAGCGAGAAGGGGTTAATTCAAAGTGGATGTCACATTGGATTAGAAAGCCTCGGCATCCTATGGGTTCACCCGCATACTGATTGGGTGTCGGAAGATGTGATTCCTGGGGTATGTTTCCCACTAGAGTAGCAGCAGTTGTGGTTTGGCCCACCTCAGGGGGGTCAATGTTTGTTGGGCTGAACATACTGTAACGCTTGCGCGAGCCTACAAACAAGACCTGACCCCGGCACTGAGGTGGGAAGGACTGTGCCACACACCCACAGTAGCGGGGGCGAGCCCAGAAGGTGGTTTGTAGCGTTGCTGGGTCTGGGTATGTAGAAAGGGTTAATCCAATACTTGCTGGGGTCTGTGGGATGGAGAGCTACACGTAGTTGGAGTCCATAAGCCTGTGGTCTGGGGTTGGAGAGGTACTCGTCGTTGTTATCCGTATGCCAGGGGTCAAGAGCCAGAGAGAATCCAAATGCAAAGCCAGGTCGGTACACGAGAGGTTAACTGCAGAGAACAAGACAAGACTGGGCTGGACAAGACAGGCACATGCAAAGGCTACACAAGGTTATGTTCAGCAAGGTATGACAGGAAGAGGAAGTTTCTTATAGGAGACAGGAACCAGAAGGAGAGGGGGCGGAGTGGAGGCAGAGCCTCTGCAGATGCAAAGGATAGGCTGGAGGAGACAAGGGCTCACAGCAATCTTGACTCCCAGCTGGGGCTCGTTGCGTGACATCACGCGTGCACACCGCGTGCAGCGGAGGCGCGGCGTGACCGAGGGGGCGGAGCTAAGGTCTGTGACCTGGTAGAAGAGAAGCGGGTGCGCACGCGCTCTGTAAACAGAGCGGGGGTGCGCGAACCAGCGGGGGGCAGATCGGAGGAAGCAGCCGTTGCAGTACTGTTATGTAAAGAGAAGGAACCGCGCCGCAAGGGACGCAATCCCCGAATCCTCACACATGAACTGTGTTTGTTTCCCAGATTGTTCACCTGCAGGATGGAGCTGCTATAGTTAGGTCCAAGTGGGGACCATTGGATTCCACCTGAGGGAGAGTGTAGCCCTGGTAAGATTTTGGGCTATATATCTATCCTCCTACTGGTATAAGCCCAGCTAAGGGCAGGCCACCAGTAGTTAACATGGGTTTTCTCCGCTTCAAGCCCTGCCCTGAGTGGTGGAGGTAGGCCCCCTGACTCTGTGTGGAAGGCAAGAGACACAGGGGAGGGGCCTGCTGACATCAAAACTTTGCCCCAGTTTTACAGGTGCGACACTTTAGAAAATATCCTCCTTAATTCCACCAATAAAAAGACTCCAATTAGGAGGGGGAAAGTCTGACCCTCTCTATCTGTTTCTTTATCTCCTCTGGTCACATCACCCCTTAAATATATATATATTTATATATATATAAATATATATATACAGTATATATATATATATATATATATATATATATATATATATATATATATATATATATATATATATATATATATATATATATATATATATATATATATATATACACATGTAGAGGTATCAGTACCGTGTTAGCCGAGCTTCAATAATCAAAAAAATAAATAGATGATACCGTTCTGTGGCTAACGAAATGCTTTTATTTGTGCGAGCTTTCGAGATACACTGATCTCTTCTTGTTACATCGCCGGAAGAAGAGATCAGTGTATCTCGAAAGCTCGCACAAATAAAAGCATTTCGTTAGCCACAGAACGGTATCATCTATTTATTTTTTTATTTTTTTGATATATATATATATATATAAATAAATAGAAATTCCTTACCAGGCAGACCGGGAGTCCAAGACCACGCAGCAAGAAACGAGACAGCACTCAGTGTAAATATCAAAAGATGTATTATAAGATAGGCACATACAACCGACGTTTCGGTTCTCAAACAGGACCTTTCTCAAGGGAGCACTGTCCTTTTAGTTTCGGCCATGCGGTCTGTACTGTATATATGTTCTGCTAGGCCGGTACTGCTAGTTTATTTTTTTGTTGGTTATCATTGATGGTAGTGGGGTCAGATAACCAAGTGTAATCTGACCCAGTTAATTAATAGTGTAAATATTAATAAAAGCTGTGTAAATGTTAACCCCATTTTAGGAGGTCAGTGCATTGCATTGTATTGTATTGTATGTCTTTATTTATATAGCGCCATAAATATACATACTGTAGCGCTCACAGTAGTAATACATGTTGTAATCATATATATAACAAATAATATAAATAACAGGTCATGGGAATAAGTGCTTCAGACACACTGTAAGAGTAACATTAAGGAAGAGGAGTCCCTGCTCCAAGGAGCTTACAAACTAATTGGTAGGTAGGGACAGTAGGAGGGAATTCTAGTAAGCGCGTCTGCAGGGGCCAAACTTTATATATCATGTGTCCAGGATTTTCCACAGTGCTATTCATATGCTTCTTTGTGTTTATTAGGTGTTCGGAGGGGGGTGGATTGCTACGGGAGGGGACTAACAGATTCAAGACTTTCGGCACCTTTGCTTTTTCAAGCGCGAGAGTCAAGCAGAGAAGCAAACTTTAGTTTTGAGAGAAAGATTGACAAACTAATAATTTCTTATTACTTGAAAGAAAACTTCACACCAGGGAATAAAAAGAAATTAGAGAGAAAAGACACAAAGAAGCTCAACTGTGAAATCAAGATGTGTACTGTATATGGAAGAAGTTTAAAAATAATTCTATGTTCAATAGATAATCAGCCAAGATTAATGAGCAATTCAGAGACTGAGGAGAACTTTGGTTGATTTAATATAAGGCGAGCAGCAGAATTAATGATCAGTTGAGTGCCTGAGAGATATTTTTAGGCAAATCAGAAAGAATATAGTCAATGCCGTAATCAATTTTTATAAGGACTAAGCATGGAATTAAACTTTTGCTGCATCAATATTAATTTATTGTGAGACTGATTATGTGATTTAACAACAATAATTATAATTAGTAGTAATAATACTACTAATAATTTTAATTATGTCTAAATTGTGGTTATGATGAAGGAGATTACAATCAAAAGAAGATTCAATAAGGCAGCATCACAATTAACCCCTTCAGTGTGCACACAATTACTTCTGCCTCCTCCTAACATTCAAAGGATTACATTCATTTAACATCAAACAATCCGATTCCTGACCCGCAGCGAGGGGGTTCTTGATCCAGCGCTCTAGAGCACAGGCAGCCGCTGGTCGCACAGCAAACACAGAGGGGGAGGTGAGAGCGTGGAGCGGGGGCCATCTTTTCTCAGAATTCCACTGGGGGGCACGGGACCTTCCCCCCCCCCCCCTTCCCTCCACATACCTGCCGGTAACTTGGAGCCTCTGTCGGGTGACGGGGGTCCCAGTGGTAGCCTCCCCAGCCAGCACAAACAACTGTCTGCATAGTGGCAGTACCCAAGCTTGCCCAGAGCATCCCAAACACCCAAAATGGCCATGATGGTCCTGTGATTGGAGGAAGCGGGGCAGGAGTGAGAGAAGTGGTCCTGTGTCTGTACTGAGGAGACAACCGGAGCCCTAAGCAAGCAGTCCCCTCAGAAATCTTGTAAGCTGGCAGCACAGACGGTGGACCATATAATCCCCTGGAGTGCCACACCGGATGGTGAGAATAGACCAGGACTACATTTAAAGGTAGGCACTGATCTAAATAGCAATGTATCTGGAGGTCGAGGGGTGAAAAAGTAGACTTACACAGATCACCAGAGTCAAACTATTGATCATAGACTCTTCACTGAACCTGACTTAATTATAATAAAAATATACTGGGGAGATCAGAGGCCTCCGAACTAGAAGGCCTCCGAACTAGACTGCGCCCAGTGCAGTTTGAGGGCGCTTTCTCCCTCACGCATTCAAAGAAAGAAAGATGCCACCCACCCCAAAAAGAAAAAAAATAATAATAGAGAATAATAAAACCCCTGCTGACTATTAGTGCCAGCCATCTAAGAATTGCGGGTCCCCCCCACCCTCACAAGCAAAGGGGCTGGTGAAAAGAAAAGCTACCTAGCACCCTCAAAAGTTATTTGCATGGCTAACTCATGGGCCTGGGAGCTGATGATCGCCTAAAGGATGAGTTCCGCCCCAGCAAGGACTTAAAAGTGATTTCAAGCAAGTTTTACACAACCAAAGCTATACCAAACTACTCTGAACTTTACCACAAGCAATCTAAGATGGCTCCAAACAAGCCTCCTCAAAAAAAATGCCAAAAAAATCTTGCTTTGGGCTCCTACTTCCAGGGTGGCGTTTCTCAAGCGCGACCTACAGGCCTACCCCCGATGGAGGCAAGGACAGGACAAGGCAGGAGCCCACAGGAATGCCAGAACTTCTGAGCAACTCCCGAGTCACCAGGCAAGGCTTCCTAGAACTCTACAGGAAACTGAAAGCGCTCCTAAAGAATGAGATAGGAGAGGTGAAAAAGGAAGTGTTCTCAATGGGAGAGAGAATTGATATGATAGAAAGAAAGTTACATGAAATGCTAAGGAGCCAGGAAAACTGGGTCAAAGTCACCGAAGAATTAAGAGAACGCGTGGATGGCCTGGCATACCAGCACGAGGACATGGAAAACCGTGAGCGGCGGAATAATCTAAGGATAAGAGGCCTACCGTAAGAACTGGAGCCAAAGGCCTTCATCTCAAGATGGCTGATGACCATGCTGCCGGATAGAAGAGAAGCCGATCCTGCTTGACCGCAGTCATCGAGCCCTTCGACCCCGGCCGGTCTATCGGAGCACCGCGGGATGTCATCATCAGCTTCCAATTCTTCAAAGTAAATTAAGCTTTCCACTCAGTGGCGAGAGACACAGAGAACCTTACCTTCGAGGGAATCCACCTCCAGATCTACTGGGACCTGTCCCCGACTACCCTCACAGGGAGAAGAGCTCTGAGACCGGTGACGGCAGTGCTGAAGGATCGGGGAATCAGATATAGATTCTCCTTCCCCTTTCGCCTACTGGTAATCAGGGAGGGCAAAGCTCATACACAGATATCCAGCGGGGGGCCCACATTCCTGGAGGGCCTGGGCCTGGAGTTTGGAGCCACAGCGGAGAAGACGACCCCTCCTAGATGCAAACGCCGAGCTGGGAGATCGTGGGCTCCACAAGAGCCCAGCAGAAGAAGTCCCAAACCAATTTGTAAGAGGAAGCAGCCTAGCTCACTGGTCCCATGTAAGTACCTCGAGCCCTCTGAGGCCAGCACACTCCAGCATGACTCTTTACTCTTGACTTTTTCCTTTCATCATAAAAAAAGTTCTATGTTTGGTTTTGATCTATACTATGCTAAATGTGGTTATGTTCTATACTCTGATAAGTTCGAATATGTCTCATACTTTGCTAATGTTGGTTCTCCTTTACATTCTGCCATGTCCCCGGGGTGGCTGAACGGTGTTCAGTCAGCCATAGCCTCCTGAGATATGACCCCAACCAAGGAATGCGGTTCCCCATGTGAACCTCGAACCCCCTTGACACCCTCCCTATCCCAAGTTATCAAGGGACCTCAGGCCTTGGACATTGTCCACTCAGGGCATCCCGAACAGCCTTTTTCCAACCCCCCTCCTCCCCACCCTCTGTTACAGACTTTCCGTAACCCAGTGAAAAGTGGTAGATTAGCTCAATCTCCACTCTCTCAACTTTCTCTTGTCAACCTTAGCCTGAGACCGGTAGCAATAGATAGAAATCCCAATTACCCTACCAATGTCACTGAACATTATCTCTCACAACGTAAAAGGTTTTAATAACCCATGTAAGAGACACATGGCCCTATCAGACTACAAAAGACGGAAAGCAGACATAATCCTACTTCAGGAGACACATCAAACAAAGTAGAGTACCCTCCAATTTCGACAGACAGGTAAAAAAAGAGGCGTGTCCATACTGATAAAGAATTCCACCCCCTTCAAATCCACCACAGTGAGGGCAGACAGGGAAGGCAGATTCCTAATTGTGGCAGGCTCACTCCATGGACACGACCTAACCCTAGCAAATGTATACGCACCCAATGAGGCCAGCGCCAAATTCCTATCCAGTTTTTTCAACATCCTGGGAAAGATAGCAGTGGGGCAGGTATTCCTGGGAGGAGACTTCAACTTGGCAATAAATCCTGATATGGACAAAACAGGTCCCCAAACAAGCCATAGAAAGGAGGACACTAGAGTCCTTCTCAAAGGGCTCAACAATCTGCAGTTGTATGATGCATGGTGAGAACTGTCCCCCTGGCCAAAGAGTTCACATTTTTCTCTGCACCGCATGGCTCTTATTCGAATAGACTACATCTTTGTCCTGACAAGACATACCCAGAATCTCGCAGGCCAAGATACATGTGTTCTCTTGGTCGGACCATGCCCTAGTAGAAGTCCGATGCTCAGGCCTAATTACTCGCCCACTTAACTCTCAATGGAGACTGAACGAATCTCTCTTGAAAATTCCTAAGCTAAGAGACCTATTGGAGGAAGACATAGCTTCCTATTTCAAAACCATTGCGGGCAGCATGTCCTCACCATTCACTCTGTGGGTGGCTCATAAAGCCACCATAAGAGGCCTCAGGAAGGAAGAGAGAGTGGGAAGATGAAATTAGGGCAGTTAAAGATAGGATCGCAGACCTCACCAAGGCCCATCAGAGAGACAGAAACAGCCTAACACTGAGGATCCTTAACGAAGCGAAACTGGGGCTGAACCTGCTTTTCACATCTCAAGCGGAAAAGTCCCTGAACTGGACTAAAAGCAGATTATACGAGAAGTCCAACAAATCTGGAACAATGTTGGCAGCAAAATTGAGGAAAAAACAGGTGAGCCAATCTATCCAGGCTATTAGACAACAATTGGGCCTTCTCACATCTGGCCCCCACTAAATAAGCAAAGAATGTATGTCATACTACTTTTCCCTATACGACGGGAACAGAACGCTTCACAATGCAAAAACCTCAAAAAAATAGAATGCTTACTCGAGGAACAACACACAGAACCCCAGCAAGCTCATTTTAGGAACCCCTGAGCCCCCACAAAATATATATGTATATAAGTGTCAAAAAGGAGAGCTATTGAGCCTGGCAAATGTAAACAACAAGTGACAGAGAAGCCCAATGCTACATCCAATATGACAAAAATACACTGTAAAATACTTATATATTCTCTTGATAAAGGGTAATTTAGTTTAACCCTTTGGCCAAAGCGTTGTAAGCATGCGAGCCACGACAAGGCAGACCCTGTTCGCAAGTCCTAACACTACCAGATAAAATACTAATATATATCTATTAGGATTAAAATTCTCATTTACCTGTATTAGGAGGGAGAAAGACCACATTGGATCTGTATCCAGTAGAATGAAAGGACATTCTCACTTGGGAAGTGGGGTGGGGCGGGTTTTAAAACCTGGGAAGGAAGAACCACTAACCAATAGCTGAGACAGAATCTCCTGCCCTTGTACTTAGCACAGTGGCTTCCAATACAACACATTTCACCGGTCTCGGTTCCTCAGGAATCCTATCCTGCTATTTTGTTTTCCGGCTTATTTAGGCTATTCTCCTAATAAATTGATTAAGCCTTTGGTCTTAATAAGCTGATGTTAGTGTTAATAAAAACGCCACTCAACACATAGTGGTGTTCAAAAAAAGGACAATATGCAAATATTGTCAATAGAACATAGCAGGCGGAGACCAAACAACAAAGGAACATAAGGCTGAGTCCATGCTAACTGCAGCCGTGCGGAGGCGCGCTGAGGCTGAGGGAAAGCGGGTGCTTTCCCTGGCCTTAGTTCATGCGCCGCCCGGGGGCGTGTCGGGTGGGGCGTGCCAGTGACGTCACGGAGCTGGTTCGCCCTCATTGGGCGAATCGTTCACGTGACCGACCCTGCACTCCCGTGAGCGCCGAAACTAAAAAAAATTAAGACCTACGCCTCCGCATGCCTACGGACGCATGCGCGAGCCCCTGCTAAAGCTGCCCTCATTGCGTCAGCGCGCCTCAGCACCTAAGCCTAAGAAATATGTGAAAATTCATAAAGGTAAATGAAGGGTTTCTGTATTTGTTTTCCATACATACAGTATATGGCCAATTCCATTTACATAGCAGCATACTCCATAAGGTATTGAAAGTTATATGGTGCTACTGATACATTCTGTTAGAGGGGTAGGTCTGAGCTCATCTAATCTCCTGCCCACAGTTTCCTGATTGGCCTAGCTGTCGCCCCACAGTGAGTGATGGGGAAGAAACCGTTTATAACGCCAGACCTGGCAGTTTGCAAGCAGACATACTGCACTTGACCAACCACTCAATTCATAAAAAACCTCTTCTTGGAGCATACTGGACTCTGCACAACAAGTAGGTTAAGGCTAAGACTATTTGGTGTTTGGAAAACAATGTTTAAAAGAAATGTAAACTCCTAAAACCAATAAGGGAGCTAAAATAATCTACTGGTAACTGAAAATTGTAAAAGAATTAAACCAGATATGGTGAGAAATACCCCCCCAAAAAATTATTTCACTGTAGAGGTTGGCACTTACCTGTAGTCTGGTGTTGATTCTAATTCATTTCTTAATTTTTTAATCTTAAGGGTTTTGGTTTTCTGTTTGCTCTGAAATGTACTGTTCTGGTATGTTCTGATTTCAAACACCCGTTTTTGCTCTGATCCCTAATACTAATCCTATGTGCTTGCTGGTAATAGATAACAAAACATAAATACACATATTGTATTGTATTGTATGTCTTTATTTATATAGCGCCATTAATGTACATAGCGCTTCACAGTAGTAATACATGTGGTAATCAAATAAATAACAGAAAATATAAATAACAGGTCATGGGGATAAGTGCTTTAGACATAAAAGTAACATTAAGGAAGAGGAGTCCCTGCCCCGAGGAGCTTACAATCTAATTGGTAGGTAGGGAGAATGTACAGAGACAGTAGGAGGGAGTTCTGGTAAGTGCGTCTGTCTGTCTGTATACTGTAGTACCTACAAAAACAGGAAGGCCCAGCGCAACACACAAAAGGGCACAACTTATACTGTAGTCCAATACTTCAGTGCTTATCTGCTCATGAGTAAGGGTCATTTAGTTAAACCCTTTGGCCACTTCACGTCATGACCAAATGCAGGTCCTAACACTACCTGGTAAAATTCTCATGCACCTCTCTTTACTGCTGGAGGGAGCAAAACCATACTGGGTCTGTGATAAACAGGATCATGATAAAAACTGCTAATTGGAAAGTGGGGAGTTACACATACAGTAGCTCTTTAGAGTGTGTGTTTAGATTTGTGACAAATGTTCAGAAATACATTACCATGCCTAAATGTTTCAGAAGCTGGCGTGGTCACAATAGATATTTCACGCAAACTGTCAGTTACTTGCGGTCCTGCCCAGGTTAGGCCATTTATTGCACCAGTATGTACGGCCAAACTATTTGTCACATTGGCGCTATGTTGCCATAAAAGATGCGTTACCACTCTGTACTGGCAGATAGAATTTTGGGACATGTTGGCCAAATGCATATTCATCTGCTGATACTGTATGCAGAAGAATGCATCCGAAGCAGCTGTTACTGCAGAATGGACTGATCATAATGCTCTAATGAGCAGTTAGCTGGAGCAGGGGAAGGTGCTGAATCAGATGCAGCTGAAGGTCCTGGACCAGAAGCAGAACATAATGCTGGAGCTGGTGCCAGAGCAGCAGATAAAGGAGCTGGTGTTTTATATTCCTCTGGAGGAACTACAGTGAGGTTTATAGTCACTGTGTCCCCCTCTTTTCTCTCTTCCCCATTGGTGACATCCATGGAGCTTTCTAACTGTGCAGACGGGAGTCTGCATGATGGTCCTTCAGAAAAAGTACAACTACTGCATGCTCAAATAGAACCACATTTGTATTTAGTGTGTGTGAATAAAAATCAATTTCTTTACATCCCTTTAATAAGATGAATAATATGCTGTTATAATAATTATTTAATTTACTGTCATTCTATTTCACAAAGTATATTAATCTGGTGTAATAATGATTTGAAACAGTAATATGGGAATTAAAAAAGCAAAAGAAATACTTTATAATTATTGTAACATATTGTAATGAGCAAGTCATGGCCTATAGTATACTTGAAGATTATGAGGTCCTACATCTAAGTATTGTATTGTATTGTATGTCTTTATTTATATAGCGTCATTAATGTACATAGCGCTTCACAGCAGTAATAAACGTGGTAATCAAATAAATAACAGATAATATAAATATAAATAACAGATCATGGGAATAAGTGCTTTAGACATTAATGAAGAGGAGTCCCTGCCCCGATGAGCTTACAGTCTAATTGGTAGGCAGGGAGAACGTACAGAAACAGTAGGAGGGAGTTCTGGTAAGTGCGTCTGCAGGGGGCTAAGCTTTATATATCATGTGTTCAGAATATCCACAGTGCTATTCATATGCTTCTTTAAGCAAGTGTGTCTTAAGTTGGGTCTTAAAGGTGGATAGAGAGGGTGCTAGTCGGGTACTGAGGGGAAGGGCATTCCAGAGGTGTGGGGCAGTCAGTGAAAAAGGTTTAAGACGGGAGAGGGCTTTAGATAGAAATGGGGTAGAAAGAAGACATCCTTGAGAAGAACGCAAGAGTCTGGATGGTGCATAACGAGAAATTAGGGCTGAGATGTAAGGAGGGGCAGAAGAGTGTAAAGCATTAAAAGTGAGGAGAAGAATGGAGTGTGAGATGCGGGATTTGATCTGAAGCCAGGAGAGGGATTTCATGAGGGGAGATGCTGAGACAGATCTCGGAAAGAGTAGAGTGATTCTGACAGCAGCGTTTAGGATAGATTATAGGGGAGAAAGGTGAGAGGCAGGAAGGCTGGATAGCAGGAGGTTATAGTAATTGAGACGGGAGAGAATGAGGGCCTGAGTCAGAGTTTTAGCAGTCGAGCAACAGAGAAAAGGGCGTACCTTTGTTATATTGCGGAGGAGAAAGCGACAGGTTTTAGAAATGTTTTGAATGTGAGGGGCGAATGTGAGAGAGGAGTCGAGTGTGACCCCTGGGCAGCGTGCTTGGGCTACTGGGTGAATGATCGTAGTTCCAACAGTAATGTGGAAGGAGGTAGTAGGGCCTGGTTTGGGAGGAAGTATGAGGTGCTCTGTTTTAGCCATGTTGAGTTAAAGGCGGCGGAGGGCCATCCAGGATGATTTAGCAGAGAGACATTCAGAAACTTTGGTTTGTACAGCAGGTGTAAGGTCGGGTGTTGAAAAGTATATTTGTGTGTCATCAGCATAGAGGTGATAATTAAACCCAAAAGATGTTATTAGGTCACCTAGAGAGAGTGTATACAGAGAAAAGAGAAGAGGTCCCAGGACAGAGCCCTGGGGTACCCCCACAGAGAGATCAATAGAGGAGGAGGAGGTGTTAGCAGAAGAGACACTGAAAGTACGATTGGAGAGGTAGGATGAGATCCAGGATAGAGCTTTGTTCCGAATACCAAGAGTATGGTCACATATAGATCATTGGGAGAACTGCCCACCACATATTTGTGTGACTACCATGCAAATAATACAGTAATCGTATGTGTGTCTTATCTACAAGGTTGTGTATAAAGTAACAGTACATGTACTGTATACATTAGATTGATATACACTGTATAATATATGTAGTCTTTTTTAACTTACCGGGTTGCTCATCTGCAAGATCCTCGGTGTTCACCACCCCATTAATAAGGATCTACAATTCCTCCTCAGTGAATTTAATGCTCCTGATTCTCTCAGCAGCGAGATCATCATGAGCAGCAGCAGCAGAAGCAAGATCATCATCATCAGCAGCAGCAGCAGCAGCAGCAGCAGCAGCAAGATCATCATCATCATCATCAACAGCAGCAGCAGCAGCAAGATCATCGTCATCATCATGAGCAGCAGCAGAGAGATCATCATCAGCAGCAGCAGCAAGATCAGCAGCAGCAGCAGCAAGCCCTCATCAGCAGCAAGATCATCAGGAGCAGCAGCAGCTGCAGCAAGATCAGCAGCAGCAGCAGCAACAAAATAATAATTATCATCATCATCATCATCTTCCACAGTAGCAAGATAATCAGCAGCAGCAAGATCTGCAGCAGTAAGATCATCATCAGCAGCAGCAGCAAAATCACTATCATCATCATCATCAGCAGAAGTAGCATGATTAGCAGCAGCAGCAAGATCAGCAGCAGAAGCAAGATCAGCAGCATCACCATCAGCAGCAGCAACTACATAATCATCATCATTATCAAAAGCAGCAGCAGCGAGATCATCATCAGCAATCACAGCAGCAAGATGATCAGCAGCTGGTAGCAAGATCTGCAGCAGCAGTAAGATCATTAGCAGCAGCAGTAAGATCATCATCAGCAGCAGCAGCAGCAGCAGCAGCAGCAGCAGCAGCAGCAAGATATCATCTGCAGTAAGATCGGCACCATCAGCAGCAGCAGCAGCTGCAGCAGCAACAGCAGCAGCAGCAGCAGCAAGATAATCATCAGCAGTAAGATCATCAGTAGCAGCAGCAAGATAATCATCTGCAGAAGCAGCAACAGTAGCAGTAAAATCATCATTAGCAGCAGCAGCAACAGCAGCAAGATAATCATCAGCAGTAAGATCATCATCATCATCATCATCATCATCATCATCATCATCATCATCATCATCATCATCAAGATCATCATCATCAAGAGCAGCAGCAGCAGCAGAGGTGGAAGTCTCCTTGGCCATGTTCACACCTGAAGGGTCAGGCTAAAATGCATTGTCTATTTACAGATTCACCCACCAGTATCCAATCACTTGCCTGGGTAAAAACTAAGGCATCTCACAGTCAATACCGCAACATTTATGTGAGATTCCTAATGGCCCATCGGATTAACACAGCAGTGGTCCCTACAGTCCCATTCAGTTTAAATGGGACCGCTGGGACCCCCCACTGTGTTATTCCGATGGGCCATTAGGAATCTCACAGAAATGTTGAGGCATGTTGAGGCATTTACTGTGAGATTTCCCCAGGTTTTCCAAGGCAAGTGATCTACTGTAATACTGGTTACTGCATCTATATGTGAATTTAAACATGCGCATGGGCATGGCTTTTCTTGCATCTCCGCGCTATTAACGTACAGCCACTACATATATCGCTACGATACTACTTGTGGTGACGGACGCTATTTTTGCATAGCATTAGTGTTGCTGCGGATTAAACTCAGAGTAGCGTTATTTGCCCTGATTTAACACCGCTTTGTGGATCTGGTCCGTGGTACTTCTTAAAACAATGAAACACATTTGAAGCCGTCACGGCCATGAAGGGATTCATCCGATTCATTTCATCACTAGACTTTGTATTTTTCCTTCCAATGCTTCACCTTAATGAGAAATATTTCCTAAGTAGATTTTAATGATACTTTCTACTAAATAGAGCTTTTACCTGAGATTGATGAGCAAGATTGTACAAATTGGTATTATATCTATTCTTAGCACACCAAAAAAAAGAAGAATATAAAGATTTAACAAATGCATGTGACAGAGAGAGTAAAATCATTTTTTTGTGCCGGCCATAAATCTTGAAAAAAGAAAACACGTTGGAATCCTAGATATAAAAAATGATGCCTCTGCATACTCCAAATTTCTGTTCGATTTTTAGCTGAAACATTTTTTCTTTATCAAACGCTTTGTGCTGCAATGTGATAAAGCCCCTTGCAATCCATAAAACTAATTCATCATTTATCAATCGTACAGAAAAATGGTTGCTTGTTATCTGTCTGCGTAGCCCGTGAGGTAATTTTACCTCGTAAATTCCCAATACCGAACAGTTGCATCATCTATTTATATACATTAAGTTTAAAAGCCCCATATTGTAACTGCTTTAGTTAATATTAATAAACGCTGAAAATGTATTCCTTGACTTATCAAAAACATATTTTCTGTAACTGCCCTTGTACAGTGAATGGTCATTTATTTTCACAGACAATGTGTTTCAATTACTAGACTATATATGTTTCTTCATATTGTCACGAAAACCTGAAGTGAGCGAGTAAACTGATTTCTCCGAGGAATAGGAGCAAATGAAGTAGAAGAACTAGTTAACTTATTGTGCTTAACAGTCCTGGAGCTAAATGTAATCTTGTCAATTTATTCAATAAAAACACAAAATACATTTAAATAATTATACTATGTGAACTATTTAACCAATAATGTTTTTAAGTTTCTAGAAGTGTAGATTAAGGAACATTTTCTATATACGACAAAGAGGCATCTTAGACAGGGTTTTTTTTTCTCAAGAAAATTGTGAAAAAATGCCAGTGCCTTCTTATTAATGCTATATACTGTAGGGTGAGACACCCGAAGCAGCACTGAAAACAGATTTCAATAAATGTTCAGCCTAATGCAAAATCTCCATTGGAAGGGGCTGGTTTTATGAAACTATCTTTTCACCCTGTATTGTATATACTCCTAAGGGTTTGTTTTGGAAGGAGATTTGTCATATAGAAAACAGAATTCGAAACGCAGGACTAGCAGATATAAAACAACATGTATCAAACCCCTATTGTATTAACCACTTAGCATCTATATACAGTAAGTCATAAAGTCATGCACCATGCATGCATTCATGTCCGCTATGGTACCTAATCGACAACTAACTAGCCTACTACCCATTGTATACCATAGTGGTGTAATTATTATGGCACACAATGAGTTAATCCCCCACCTGCTTGAAAGCTTACTACATTTGGGGGGGGGGGGGAACTCTTAATGTTTTGCAAATGCATTTTGGACAGTTTTGCACATCTATAATAACAAAGAGTTAACTGACCCAACACTACCACTCCCCAGGTGCCCGAAGATGGAAGGCCCTCGGAGGGGGTGAGTGAAGTGGTTTGATCCCATTGTATACCCTAGCGGTTATGCCTCTATAGCTTACAAAGAGTAGTAGGCTAGTGGTAGAAGTGTAAACTTGTCAGGTACCATAGATGACAGGAAGGCATATATCATGCCAGAACTTCATGCTTTCTATGATCACTCAGGGGTTAATGCAAAGTTCTGTTATCGATTCCGGCAGGTGTATATTACAGATCAGTATCCAGTATACCTGGCATCTTTGCTATTGGGGAGAGCAAATAGCATAGACGAGAATAAGATGAGAGCTCTATTGGACTTTTTACAGCCTTTTTTCTTGTGTCTCTCTTCCAGGAAAGATATTTCTGAAAAAGTTTATAAAGAATTAGACGACAAAATGTACAAAAACTTTTAGGGGAGAAGTCAGATACATTTCTTACACCAACCGCCGCTTCGGAGCACAGTACATAGATTAGTAGGCCCCAAAGGCCCTACTTTTTTTTATGACATATTTCATTCTTACTATAGGCCTCAGTCACTTAGGATTATGCAACCCGCATTGTGTCTAAAACCATTGTTGTCATTGTACACTGGCTCATAACATTCACATTACAGTATTTGCCAAAAGGGAATATGCAATGTGTGTGCATCAAATGTGTACATTGGATTGTTAATCTAGGTAGCTGTTGTATATATTTTAGGTCAAACAACTCATTTTAATGCGGCATATCACTATCCAAGTGTCTTTTTATACCAGCTTTGGATAGAATCGGGGTCAGTTTTAAAGGTTCCAAGCAGAAACCTTTCAACTTTGTAAGTTTATATCAAGATACCGAATCCTGCTTCAACATATCAAAACACAAAAAGAGGAGCATGTTAAACTTTAGAAATACAGAGGTAACAAGCCATTCCAACCCCAGATTCAGATATAAGGTGACCGTATTTTTAAAGTGACAAACCAGAACAACATTTTTATTTGAAACATGTACTTCGTCATCCATTCGAGGAATTAATCTGCAAGCTGTCGTTTAGTAGTATCAGACACAAATACACGTACGGTGGGTACAGGTACTTACAAGTGTCACCGACTGCAAGATGCCAGAAGCCATCAGGAAGTCCGTGCACTTTATTGGCAGTGCTATACAAATGAGCGCTTTAGCCGGGACGTGGGAAGGTCACTTACCTTGTTTCCGGTCGGAGGTCCACTGCAGGTCAGACAGATGCAGGGCGGTTCTACCGAGCTGGCAGAGACTCCATGGGAGTTGCTGGTATCCAGGTGAGAGCCCCTAGCGGAGCCCAGCTCCCGCTGCAGCTCACAGTGAAGCTCCAGGTACTGTAACAGCAGATGGTCACTAAGTGCAGGTACACACTTTATCTTGGAGGGGGAGGGGCATTCAGTGCCATGCTTTGAGGTAAAGACTGGGATACACCGGGGGAGAGCTCTCACCCCCCTGTCGGCAGCTCTGTCAGGACCTTTAAATACAAAAACGTTTCATTTGTACCCGCTTTGAAATTGTCGCTCCAAACACATTGGAGCGGGTAATTTCAAAACCGTGCAAATGAAAAAGTTTACAGTACTTAGCCTTTCAGGGAAACCAGGACAAGCGCTCTAAACCAGTCCTGTCCAGGTCAGACCGGTACATCTGGTCTCCATTTTCAAATACTGTGTAATATATTTAATGGTATTTGAGTTCATTTTGTTAATGTGTAGATATATACAGGTTTACTGTCCTCTGCGCCACGGAGGGACACGCAAAAGTCTGCGGAGCTGGGGACAGTGTCTGCCGCGATGGAGCAGCGCGGGGTCCATGTGACTGAATGGAACCACATGTGGCCATAGTGCCGAGGACACTAAGCTGTGCTACATCTGTATTAGGCTAAGTCCCCGCTAGCGCTGATCAGGCTGAGCGGCCGGCGCTTGCGGAGGAGACTTACATATTTATACACATCTGTATTAAGCTTCATTTTACAATCCATGGAAAATGTCTCAGTTAAGTGCACATAAAGATGTAGCCAGACTTGGACAAGCTCTGGAAAAGGCTTCAATCTTTATCTCATGTAAGGAAGGTATTTTATGCTGTACCTGATGCTCTTTCACTCTCATTTCAAAATAATATGACCTTTACCCTATGCTCAATTACAGCCGTTATTTAAGTAATAATCCCTGAAGAACATGGGCATTACTGGCCAATAATGCCCTGGCTGGAAGAGTTGAAGGCCCGAGGCGAAGCCGAGGGACTTTAACCCAGCCAGGGCATTATTGGCCAGTAATGCCCTGTTCTGAGGGGATTATTACTATTATAGGCGAAATGTCGGCTTATTTCATAAATAATAGACACTTTTGTATAGTTATACAGATTTTTTTATTAAAATAAAATGGTAATTACATGAAACCACCTCTATATACGCTTACACTGCAGCTATCTACATCCACAACACTGCCGCCCCCTCTGTGTACACACACACACACACACAGCAGCTCACACACAAACTGCTGCTACACACACACACACACACACACACACACACACACACACACACACACACACACACACACACACACACACACACACACACACACACACACACACACACACACACACACACACCACACCACAAAACGCAGTGCCTCTACACACACACACACACTGGAGCTCTAGACAAACAACACAGCACCTCCTCTACACTCACTACACAGCACCTCTACACACACACAGCAGCAGCTCTACACACAGCAGCTCTACACACACACAAACTCTGCTGCTACACACACATGCTACACCCATAAACACTGCTACGGACACACACACACACACACACACTGGAGCTCTGTACACACACACACACACACACACACACAAACAGCACACCACACACAACACAGTGCCTCTACACACACACACTGGAGCTCTAGACAAACAACACAGCACCTCCTCTACACTCACTACACAGCACCTCTACACACACAGCAGCAGCTCTACACACACAGCAGCTCTACACACACATAAACTCTGCTGCTACACACACATGCTACACCCATAAACACTGCTACGGACACACACACACACACACTGGAGCTCTATATACACACACACACACACACAGTAGCTCTATACACACACATACAAACACACATCAGCTCTACACTCACACAAACTGCTGCTACACATACAACAGCACAACACACACACACTGCAGCCACAATAAAAAATGCAGCCACTTACTAAACTTTGCACTCTCCCCCCAGCTCTACACACAACACAGCACAACACAGCACCTCTACACCCCCCCCCCCCCCCCCACACACACACACACACACCCAACACTGCACCTCTATACACAACACATTTACTTCTTTGCAGTCTCTCTCCCCCCCCAATTCAACTGAATCTGCTCAGAAAATCTCAGTCAGCTCGGGTGGGGGAGGAGTCAAACCGTGGCTGATACTTTTTGACCAATCCCCTGCCATGTCTCAGAGCTTTTACTTAATTCAAACCAATCCCCTGCCGTGTCTCAGCTGTTCTGAAAGCTGATTGGCTGGAAATAAACAGATTGAAAACTGCAGTTTGCAAGCTGCTGAAATTCAGGGCATTACTGTGGATAATGCCCGGAATTTTAACCAATCAGAGAGCAGGGTTTTCAATAATGCCCTGAATTTTACTGCTTTAGCCTATAATTTTGCTTACAATTACTTAGTGTATCAGACATTAACGCAGGGCAATAATGGTTGTTCCCGTTTTAGTTTACATGCTGATATTTGCCCTGATTTAACAGACCTTGGTGAATCTGTGTGTTAGTGTCAAAAGTCTGTATTGATAGTTTTTATTTTATTTTGTAACGCACAGTTTCCGTCTGTTTTCTTTTTTTTATTTTGTATTCCATATACTTTACATTTACTCTATACAGATGTGGTAAGACTCACTGTCCCTAGGGATGCGGAAAAACAAAGAAAAGTCTGCGGCGCCAGAGCCGGTGTCTGCCGCAATGGCGCTGCGGCGGCTCCATGCTTCTCAGCAGGAACTCTTGCAGCGTTAATCCTTTGGTACCCCAATCAGCGCGGCCACGTAACCGTGCGTGGCAGTGGCACCGAAGACATTAAGTCTTGCGACATCTATACTTTAAATAATAAAATAATCATAATAAGAATGGTAATAAGAATGAGTACTAATCAGCATAATCCTGTTGGCTAGGCATCAGTATGTCTAAAATGATGAGGATTTGCTTTGGAAATTATATTAACTTTCTCAAAACTTTAACAAACATTTTGCTTTCTTTATTTTTTAGGCAACACTGTTTTCCACTGAATATTTCACACGTTCTCCATCTAAAGAGAAAACGGATGCATGTCAGCAGCAGCAGCAGCAGCAGCAGCAGGGGAATGTTTGATTCAGTAGGAAATTGTATGCTTGAGTTAACACAATGTTTCAGTCTAGCTAGATATTTTAGCTTAGCTGGTCATCTCTCATAAGAACGCACCACAAGACGAAATTGTACCTTTTCCAGTTAGTTACAGCAGGTATGTGTGCCAGTAACAAATGACATTTCCGCACCATGTAACCTTTCATTGTGTTAGACTGAGGACGGTCTGCCATCTAGTGGAAATAAGAGGATAAGGCAAAGCATTTTACAAAATACAATGATGCAAACGTGCCATCAGGGGTGGCCAACTCCAGTCCGCAAGAGCCACCAACAGGTCAGGGTTTAAGGATATCCCTGCTTTAGCCCAGCTGGCTCAATCAGTGGCTCAGTCAATGACTGAGCCACTGATTGAGCCAGCTGGGCTGAAGCATGTAAATCCTGAAAACCTGGCCTGTTGTTTGCCCTTGAGTATGGAGTTGGCCACTCACCAAGTCCCAGATCCACAGACATCTGTTATTTACAGTAACAGTGCGCTAACTGAGTGCTAAAAGGTATTTCCGGAGCCCCATGCAGCAGTGTTTAGTGCAGTTTGTGTGGAGCGGGCATTGCGTTAGCTAGAACGGACGTATGCAAAAGAGGCGTTCCCCTTAATATTGCAGGTTCACAGACCTCCGCTACAGTTAACATGCCTAATTAATGATGTGCGAGTTAGGTCACAGCGAAACATGGACTTAACCACAGCCAGACCTATAATGAAGCTGCACGTCATGTGCAACATCAGGTTCCCGTAGCATAAAAGAGACAGCGCTATTTTACAAGTACAGCCACTGCTTTTTAATTCTTACATTACTTACATCTAAAGCTGCTGTATGTAATACAATGATACCCATTGAATCATTGAATCAAATAAATAACTGTAAACAATTTGCTGGAATTTTTTTTTTTTTTACATATGTTCAAATGTTTTACCAGGAAGTAATACATTGAGAGTCACCTCTCGCTGTGATGCGTCAGCCTGCCGGAGCTGCAAGGAGGGGAGGAGGGGAGCTGTCTGGAGCTACGGGAGGGAGGCAGCTTGGGAGGGAGTTCTGATCTGCACTGTCCTCTGTACAGCATGGCAGCATTTCCCCCCCTCACCTCCATTGCCCGTTTTGCAGGCTGCCCGTGCTGCCTGCTGGGGAGGTTGCGGCCAGCTCTGGCTGCTGAGCTTGTCGGCCCGGGAGGAGAGGCAGCAGCAGATGCCGGTGGGGGGGCAGGGAAGGGATGGGAATCCCATCTCAAAGGGAAAGCACCATGGCAGAGGGGTTTCCAGCCTGGGCGCTGTGTGTGTAGGGTCAGATGAGTCAGGCTTCAGTGCCTATTACTTCCCCCCTCCCTTCCTCCAGTGGATGGCAAGTGTATCTATCTATCAGACTATTAATGTGTGTGCTTGTGTGTGTGCGTGTGCGTGTGCGTGTGCGTGTGTGTGTGTGTGTGTGTGTGTGTGTGTGTGTGTGTGTGTGTGTGTGTAATGGCCCCGCCCCCCACATCATGGCTGCGCCCTCCCCCCCCCTCGACCCGTTTTGGGCCTCGCCCCGCTGCACCCCAAAAACTTCACTGCAGACCGCAGTGCAGTGAGTTTCACGCGCTGCTGGCAAGCAAGGCGGCCGTGCGGGCACATGCAGCGGGGCCTCTGCCTTAGGCTGTGGCCCCGCTGCCTGCGCTGCACGCGCGCCTGGGAGGCAGGTGGCACATGTAGCCAATTCCTCCGGTCTGCAGAGAGCTGCAGGGGGAAAGACAGGGAGGGGGACACATGATTGGGGAGTGATGGTGCGCTGCCGTGACTTCACCCGGCAGGTTCGCCCTCTTTGGCTGAACCTCCAGGGGGCGTGGCCTGGCACTCCGTCGCGACTCCTGCTCTCAATTTTCTTGAGAGCAGGAGTTTCTGTCGGCGCAGCATGGCGCCCCCCCCCCCTCGCAACAGGCCCGGCCCCATTGTGTGGCAGATCTTGTCCCTGCAGCGTCCGCCACAGCGGGCGCTGCAGTAGCCAGCGGGAACCTGGCCTTACACACTTTCTAAGCTTACACTGAAGGCAACCGAGTAGTTTGCAATATATTTGGCTTTAAGTATAAAAATGATGATTTAAAATGTTATAATGTTTTTACTATCATGACCTTATATACTGTACCAAATGTACCACCCACCTTTAACCTTCTTCACCACAGTAATACCCACCTTTTAAACTCCAAAAATAAATGTCATGGCGATAATATATCCCCCCTGTTGAGAAAATGGACAAATATGTTGTTTGTCACGAGGGATATGTAAATATTACGCTTTTGTGTAATAATCAAAAGAAATGACAGAAAGTATTTATTATGCATATACTGTACCTGTATTCTGAACAAATAACAGAAACAACACCCAAAATGGGTACGAAAAAAAGAAAGAAAAAAGGTGTTTTTTCCCCTTGCAGGAGTGCCACCACGCTGGTATGTTAAGCCAAGTTGTGGCTCCTTTGATAGTGTTCCAGAAGGCTCAAGTGGAGTAGACACTCTGCTCGATTGACTTACTGTAGGAGTAGTGAGAAAGGAGGGTGAGCAGAGCACTGCAGTAGCCTGCTGCAGAACATTTACCATCTCTGTGGTCTGGTGATTAATGTCCTGTGTTGAGGGCCTCTGTTATGAGGTGGAAGAGATACCTCAATTGTTAGCACTGCACTGCACTGCCACCAAATAATGCGAGTGGCCACAGGCAGAGGGACCAGTGGGGCAGATGGAGGGACTACAGCTGAATCTTCTACAGCAGTTAGCTCGAGGATGTCACCCTCTTTGCCTAATGTGATTTTCAGATTGGAAATACAGTATCAGGTCCTGATGCTGGTGGTTGGAGGTCTTGTCTGTGAGATGGCCGTACGATGAAATGAAAAAGACATTCTTCATTACAACATTACATTTTTAAATGATGTGTTTAAACTGTTAAGGTTGCTCCTATAAAGTGATACTTTATAAACAAAGAAAACTTAAGGCAAGTTAAAGTAAAGGCAACGCTTAAGCACGCCTTTACTCCCAATTATTTAGTTACAGTTGTCATTTTAATGGGAGCAAAGGTATATTAAAACGTAGCATCTTTGTGTGTACTGTATGTTACCTCTATATTGCTACTGTAACATTAAAAATGTATTATATATTTTTGTAATATCTTGTTAATCCAATTTCAATCTTGTAAACTTTTATTTATATTGACAAAAGAACACACACAATTTAAATGTATGTCATTTTATAAACAGTATTATCATTATTTCATATTGAACTAGATAGCAATGTGGTTACTAATTTCTGTATAAACGTGCGATAGTGGCCCAGTTAATGCTTGGAGTTTACCTTAACTGCTATATGTCACATGTTGTGATTGAGTGGCCTGAATAATATATGTATAGTGTATAATTATGAAATGGTTACGGTTACATTGATATTCATTATTATCTTGAAATTACTTACCAGCTACCTCTTCCAGCAGCTCAGTGTCTGCAGTGTTGGGCAATTAAAACCTCTGAGCTGGCAATATCACCTCCATCGACCGCTGCTCATAGCCACTGAGCTGGTGGCCCCCCTCCAGTCATCCTAGCTGACATCGCATTGTCCGCCAGCTTCTACTTACTGTACATTTTCTCTTGCTGTCAGACCAATGTTTCTTTAGCATGTCAATGGTCCTGACTGCATGCCCCAGAGTATTGATTGAGGTCAGAATGTTCCTCCACATACATTGTTTTTAATCAGTGCTTGTATTATAACAAAGCTCACTGAAAAGTTTGGTTTGTGGTCCACCCTTCCATTTGTAAGCACGTCAAGCTGCACCTTGGTGAATCACTGCATCATTATCCTAGCTGGCTGTGCAGAGGGACTAGGTGCTGCATTGTGAGACTGGGACATACAGTACGGTATACCGGTATGTGCTCTGAGTAACAAACATTAGTTAACATCTGCTAGGCGTAGGTCCTCTTGGACACAGTTAGCGTAGGACTACCTGTGCCCAAGAGAACCTATGCCTAGAAATTTTCCACACAGGTTTTTTATTTAGAGAATCCCAGGTTTTTTAGGCTGCAGGGCATTGTTTGAATTAAGAGGCTTCCTACTTATGTTGGACACTTTATCATGTATTTTTGTGTTTTATAACCATTTGATTATCATTATTTAATCACGTTAGCGGTGTGATATAGTGTTAGGTCTTGTGTATGCTATTTCTTCCACATTAATTAACATCTATGTATACTTTATTTAAAAACATTTTAATTGTTTCTGACATAACTCACCCTAATACTGTATATATATTACTAATTGGAGGTATTAGATATTAATGCGCATTGGCGGCCTGGTTCCATAATGGATATGCACAATTTAATTGCCATTGCGCAGTATATAAACACATAGGATTCCGTGCTCTACTTAAAGTTCCAGATATTCCCTGTTACTGAGACTTCCCTGTTCCTGTGGATTCCTTCTTACTGACCCAACCATGCCACCTGACCACTGCTCCTGTGCCGCCTGCCTTGACCTCAGCCTGAATCTTCACTTTGCATCTTTGCCGCCTGCCTTGACTTCAGCCTGGATCCTGACTATGACTACTCTAACAGGACTCTGTCCCCTGACTCTGGTCGGTGGCTTTGCCTCATACTTACTTCCTTCCAAACTGTGCTCAAAATAAGTTAACTGTGAAGGGTGCCAACTGTGCCAAGTGGGCCTGTGCCAACTCACTTCTCACGCACGGGCAAGTTTCTATACAGCTTTTGCAGGAGTCTAGGAAAATAATTTAATTTCTTTTATAGAGGTGATTACGGGGTTTCTAACTAATAGCAGGCTTGCTGGAGGAACCTGCATGTTTAGGGCAAAACTAGGAAGAGGGTGTGCTTCCAGCATTGAAGCCTATTTTAGTAGCTTCGATGTTATCACTGTCAACTCGAACATTTGGCACGACCATACCTCACGGTTGTGTTATCACGGTATTCAGAAAGAGTTATCGCAAATCAGAAACCATGAGGTACTGTAGGAAAATGCCAATACCGCTCAGATAGCAATGTCCTTATCAAAGCCTTTTTCTATGTTCTGTCTATGTGATTAGCTCACAGTCTGTCAGAACAGAGAGTACTGCACAGAGAGATTCTGCATCTCCCTGGACAGCTATTACAGGCGATCGCACTGTTTTTATTTTATTTTAATAACACAGTATTGAAGCATGGGGTCTCCGGAGCTGAAACGCAACATAAATAGCAAGCTTGACCCTACCTGTCTTTCTAACTATCGACCCGTCTCCCTCCTGCCTTTTGCCTCTAAACTCCTTGAACATCTTGTATTCATTTTCTCAATAACTATTCTCTCCTAGACCCTCTACAATCTGGCTTCTGCACTGCGCTCTCCACAGAAACAGCCCTCACTAAAATAACTGATGACCTCCATGCTGCCAAAGACAGAGGTCATTACACTCTGCTCATATTACTCGACCTCTCCGCAGCATTTGACACCGTAGACCACCCTCTTCTCCTTCACATTCTCCATACTCTTGGTATTCGGAACAAAGCTCTATCCTGGATCTCCTCTTACCTCTCCCATCGTACTTTCAGTGTCTCTTCTGCTAACACCACCTCCTCCTCTATTGATCTCTCTGTGCGGGTACCCCAGGGCTCTGTCCTGGGACCTCTTCTCTTTTCTCTGTACACACTCTCTATGGGTGACTTAATAACATCACTTGGGTTTAAATATCACCTCTATGCTGACGACACACAAATATACTTTTCAACACCCGACCTTACATCTGCTGTACAAACCAAAGTTTCTGAATGTCTCTCTGCTATATCATCCTGGATGGCCCTCCGCCGCCTTAAACTCAACATGGCAAAAACAGAACTCCTCATACTTGCTCCCAAATCTGGCCCTACTACCTCCTACCACATTACTGTTGGAAGTACGATCATTCACCCAGTAGCCCAAGCACGCTGCTTAGGGGTCACACTCGACTCCTCTCTCACATTCTCCTCTCACATTCAAAATGTTTCTAAAACCTGTTGCTTTTTCCTCCGCAATATCACTAAGATACGCTTGTTCCTCTGTTGCTCGACTGCTAAAACTCTGACTCAGGCCCTCATTCTCTCCCGTCTTGATTACTGTAAACTCCTGCTGTCCGGCCTTCTTGCCTCACCTGTCTCCCCTACAATCTATCCTAAACGCTGCTGCCAGAATCGCTCTGCTCTTTCCTAAATCTGTCTCCGCATCTCCCCTCCTGAAATCTCTCTCCTGGCGTCCGATCAAATCCCGCATCTCACACTCCATTCTTCTCCTCACTTTTAATGCTTTACACTCTTCTGCCCCTCCTTACATCTCAGCCCTAATTTCTCTTTATGCACCATCCCGACTCTTGCATTCTTCTCAAGGATGTCTTCTTTCTACCCCCTTAGTATCTAAAGCCCTCTCCCGCCTTAAACCTTTTTCACTGACTGCCCCGCACCTCTGAAATACCCTTTCCCTCAATACCCGACTAGCACCCACTCTATCCACCTTTAAGACCCACCTTAATACACACTTGCTTAAACAAGCATATGAATAGCACTGTGGATAATACTGGACACATGATACATAAAGCTTAGCCCCCTGCAGACGCACTTACCAGAACTCCCTCCTACTGTCTCTGTATGTTCTCCCTACCTACCAATTAGACTGTAAGCTCCTCAGAGCAGGGACTCCTCTTCCTTAATGTTACTTTTATGTCTGAAGCACTTATTCCCATGATCTGTTATTTATATTATCTGTTATTTATTTGATTACCACGTGTATTACTACTGGGAAGCGCTATGTACATTAATGGCGCTATATAAATAAAGACATACAATACAATACAATTTCAGTGTCGGGGATCCCCTGCTGCCCGAATTACAGGCCCGGGTATGGGGTGTCGGTATCTCCCTGCATTGTTTAAATCTCCCGCGTCATGTGACCGCGAGCTTTAAACTTTTCGGGGATACCGACACCCTATAACCTGACCATTAATGCATAGGAATTTTCTTGGATAAATGCGTGGGTGCCTCTGAGGATGAGGAAGGTGGCCTTCATCCCGTTAGGGGTAAATAATAATTGTATTTACTTAGGATGTTCATTGATTGCCAAAGTGGCTATTTAAGCCCCATTGAGGGCATAGGTAGGCACAGTGACAATCAATGGTTCTATCATTAAAATGTATTTTAAATGTTCTGTTTTTTTATATACGTGTGTATTTTTTTTTAATGCTAAATACCAAAAACCACTATTTGACACATTTGGCTAATAGGGATATTGGGCATTAGTCTAGAGTTGGGTTGTTTTTCCTTGGGGGGTAGGGTAAGGGTTTGGGTGATGGGGTAGTTACCTTGGGGAGGGAGGTTAGGCCTCTGGGAGGGTGGTGGTTGGATCAGTTAACCCCTTAATTACTTTAGAAGTTAGTAAAGCATTGCATGGTGATGCTTTGCTAGCCAATAGGGTGGGCAAATGGGGTAGGTGGTATAGGTTAGTGTTTATATTACCCCTGTCCTGGAAAAGGATTACTTATTTTCTCTGTTCTCAGGCTGTCAGCACTCCCCAGGGTAAGTTGTCACATTGGTGTTACTATTGTAACTACTTTCCCCCATAGTTTCTTCCAGTTGCCATGACAACCTCCCTATGTTCAAAACCTTAGATGGTTTGCCCATACTCCCCTGCCATGTTTTAGTATTTTGTTTCTCCTGGCCATAAAGTATATCCTGTATGTACAGACAAGCATACTTCCTCTTGGATCTTGCAGTCTGTGAGTACACACCTCATACTGCCTCTCCCATACAAGGCATTATTAATTTACCTCCCCCCACAAGTGCCACCCCTTAAGTTATTTTTATGTTCCTGTACTTTTGCCAATAAAGCTGCAGAAGATAGAAAGACTTTGTGTGTATTTAAAGGGGATGAGTTAACCTGCCTGACCATACCCTTTTGTTACAAGGTGCTGAAAAGCCAGAACAACACCCTTTATAGACCTTTGTGTTGAGCGGGTAATGTAAACCTATGAATAGTTGATCTGTGGGCTATAAAAGGGGTAATATTAATTTAATGTATTTAAATTGATATTTTCTCATCTTTTTCAGGTTGGTTTATCTTATCTCGCCTTTGTAAATACTGTATGTTGCCCATTATATACATAGAAAAGACAGGGCTAACACCAGCCTGGTGTAGGGGGTACATTGTTTGCAGTCTTTCTGCTGGCAATCCCGTTCCGATAAATATCATAATGTGTAGGATTTCATATGTTTACTAAAAAATGCTGTATTATGACTCCATTTTACTGGTACCGATATTTTTAATGGATCCGGAAAAAAAGTGCTTTATTTTTGGCAGTGCGACATTGATGTATTGCACACAAAAAATAAGGCACTTTTTTGGCTACCATATTTTAAGGCAGCTTGATGTATCCGGGCCATTGTATCATGTTCTGAGTCAGCTTACCATAACACATTGAACTCGAGTTAGGCCACGCATTTCTGTAATTTTGTGAACTATGTTATTGCACAAGTTCTGGAATCAAAAATAATTTTAAATGGAGGTAAAAAAAAAAAAGCATTTGCATTTTGGAGTAATAGACCAGGAGACCCGCTGTTCAGGTTGAAAAATAAAGAATACTGTACAAATAGCGGCGACTATACCTTAAAGCAGCGGTGTGCAAACTGGGGGGCACGCCCACCATGGGGGGCACGAGATTGTCTGCGTGGAGTTTACAGAGGCCCCGCGCGCTTCCCGAAGGCACTTAAATTAAGCGCCGGGAAAGTGGCGAAGGCCTCTGTAAACTGCACTTACCTTGCTCCTGGAGGCGCGTCGCCATGGCAACGCGGCGTCAAATGATGCCGTGAGGTCATGACGCCGTAGCCAAGGTAAGAGGGGGGAGGGGGGCGCGAAGAGAGGGGAAGAGCCGGCAGGGGGGGCGCAGGGAAAAGATTGCGCTCCCCTGTCTTAAAGGTATCGAACGCACAACATCATGGAAATTACATGATCCCTAAAGCTGTAATTAGCATGGTTCAAATCATGGGCATTGCCTGATTAAGATTATTTTAAAAAGAGAAAGCAGAATTGATCAGTGATTTAATGCATGCATTTTATATCGTACACAACTGTGCATTCTATGCATTTATGGAACACATCGTTTTAATTATTTATTTATGTATTTGTTTATAAAATGTATTACCGGGAAGTAATACTACTAAATGTAGCCGACTGACATCTTTTTAATTTATTTCTAAAATGTTTTACCAGGAAGTAATACAGTGAGAGTTACCTCTCGTTTTCAAGTATGTCCTGGTCACAGAGTTATAATGACAAATACATGTTACAAATACATAGTTACATTAAGTGAAAAGGGTTATACAGTACATTATATACAAGACATTACATGCACAGTTAAAGATAATATGTATTATAGGCGTATATACAGTAACAGTTACAGATCAGATTAAAATGTGAGACAGCTTTAGTTTTGAAAGAACTTAGGCTGGTGGTGGAAGTTAGAGTCTCTGGTAGATTGTTCCAGTTGTGAGGTGCACAGTAAGAGGAGGGGTGGCCAGATACTTTGATGAACCTTGGGACCATGAAGAGTCTTTTGGAGTCAGATCTCAGATGATAAGTGCTGCATGCGGAAGGGGTGAGGAGCTTGTTCAGGTTGGCGGGTAGCTTGCCCAGAAAGAATTTGAAGGCAAGTCTGTGCCCTATACTATGCCCCCATCTATATCTATAAGTCTCAAATAATGTTTGTGTGTGTATGTCTTCCCCTTGTGTGATTGGCCCTGTGTTCCCCCTGTGTCATTGACCACGGACGCACCCCCCGCCCCCCTCACCCCACCCCTCACATTGCACCTCTTGCCCTCACTTGGATTAGGAATCTCACTTAGCAGGACCATCCACACCACTACCACCTGCCGCCGGCCTCACCTCTCCCCCACCACCAACCCCCCTCCCCCCGGTCACACCACTCTGTGTCCCTGTCTCCCGCTGAGGCCCCCTGCACCCGGGTATCACCTCCACCTGCCTCCCCCCTGGGTAGCGCACCCCCATGCCCCCCGGGTGTCACCCCCCCCCCACGGCCCCCTGTGTCAGTCCACCCCAGACCCTGCCCCCCCCTTTCCGCGGTGCCCCCTGTCACATGCGCATTGCAGGTGTGCTCCAGCGGCCTGCGCACGCTGCGGCTCCAGCCTGCGGCTGCTCCCGCTCATCAGGCGCTTCAGCCTCCTCCCGACGCCTGCTCGCGCCCGCTCCGGGTTGCCGTGCGCTCGGCGGCCTCCGCTGCATGCTCCGCCCCCCACCCGGGACCATCCGTCAGAGCACCCGGACAGGAGAGAGGCGCCTTCTGGACCGGTGGGAGCGCGGAGACTGGATGGAGTTGGCTGGTGTCTGCCGGTGGGGGGAACGGGCGGGTCCTCACTGCAGTTGTTGTGGGTGCCCGAGGACGTGTGTGTGTGTGTGTGTGTGTGTGTGTGTGTGTGTGTGTGTGTGTGTGTGTGTGTGTGTGTGTGTGTGTGTGTGTGTGTGTGTGTGTGTGTGTGTGTGTGTGTGTGTGACACTGTGTGTGTGTGTGTGTGTGTGTGTGTGTGTGACACTGTGTGTGTGTGACACTGTGTGTGTGTGTGTGACACTGTGTGTGTGTGTGTGTGTGTGTGTGTGTGTGTGTGTGTGTGTGTGTGTGTGTGTGTGTGTGTGTGTGTGTGTGTGTGTGTGTGTGTGTGTGTGTGTGTGTGTGACACTGTGTGTGACACTGTGTGTGACACTGTGTGTGACACTGTGTGTGACACTGTGTGTGTGTGTGTGTGTGTGTGTGTGTGACACTGTGTGTGTGTGTGTGTGTGTGTGTGTGTGTGTGTGTGTGTGTGTGTGTGTGTGTGTGTCTGACACTGTGTGTGTGTGTGTGTATGTGACACTGTGTGTGTGTGTGGACCGGTGGGAGCGCAGAGACTGGACGGAGTTGGCTGGTGTCCGCCGGTGGGGGGAATGGGAGGGTCCTCACTGTAGTTGTTGTGGGTGCCCGAGGACGTGTGTGTGTGTGTGTGTGTGTGTGTGTGTGTGTGTGTGTGTGTGTGTGTGTGTGTGTGTGTGTGTGTGTGTGTGTGTGTGTGTGTGTGTGACACTGTGTATGTGTGTGTGGGGGGGGACACTGTATGCGTGACACTGTGTGTGTGACACTGTGTGTGTGTGTGTGTATGTGTCTGACACTGTGTGTGTGTCTCACTGGGTTTGTGTTTGTGTGTCTCACGGTGTGTGTGGCACTGTGTGCTGCGCAGGGGGGGGAGACCGGAGCAGCGCAGGGGGGGGAGGGAAGACCGGACCTGCGCAGAGGGGGGGGGACCACAGCTGCGCATGGGTGGGGGGAGGCGGAGAGAGACAGGGGAATGGGGGGGGGGTGGCGAGAGGAAGGAGCGTGAGGTTTTGGTCTCGGGCAGCTAGTAGTCTTTTATTGGCATTAGAATCTGCTGTGTGATGCGCTTTCTGACAAGCAGACTTAGGGAGGATTTGTTCCTATATAGTACACCTTGCTTGGCATAGGTTTTGGATATCAGGGTATCAATGTGCAAACCAAATGTTAAATGGGAGTCAAAATATAAGCCCAAATATTTGAAACTATTAACAGGGGCTAGGATAGTATTAGAATTGGTTCTGAGCCTTCATTGGAAGCTTTAGAAATCTAGCCTTGGTCCCAAATACCATTGTTACAGTCTTGTCAGTGTTTAAAACAGTTTGTTTTGGGAAATCCAATTTTCAAGTCTCACAAAGTCAGATTGAAGTACTTGTCCAAGGTCAGAGAGGTTAGGGCTGTGTGCATACAGTATAAGATTGTGTCATACGCATACAGTACATGTGTATTGAGGCTCTTTTACAAGCTGTAAGAAGATCATTAATAAACATTGAGATGAGTTGGGGCCCCAGAACAGAGCCTTGTGGGACACCACAAGTGATGTCCAAGGGGTTGGAGTTAGTGCCCGACATAGACACATGCTGGGATCCATCTGATAGGTATGAATAAAACCAGTTTAAAGCATGCTTCCCTATTCCAGAGCACTGGAGTTTGTTTAGTAAGATAACATGATCAACTGTATCAAAAACCTTTGCAAAATCTAGGAATATTGCACCAGTAAGCCTGTTCCATTCCACACTGGATTTCATTGCAAACTTTTAGGAGGGTAGTGTAACGCTCGCGCTGCCCCGAAACAAGTCAAGATCCCGGCACTGAGGTGGGAAGGTATAACACCACACACCCGCAGCAGCGGAGGCGTGCCTGGAAGGCGGATAGTTTAGCGTTGTCGGGTCTGGGTTGGAGAGATTAGGAGATGCAGTATACTTCCCAAGTCCTTGGATTGGAGATGACCGGATAGGCTGCAGCCAACAAGGCAGGGAGGAGAGACTTGCCACGCAGCTGGGGATCATCGCATATCATGGCGTGTGCACGCCGCTCTGGAGAGATGCGCGACGCGTGCGGGAGGTGGGACCAGGTTCCGTGCCGCCGCTAGAAGAGCTGCGGGTGCGCGCGCTCTGTAATAAGAGCGGGGGAGTGCGCATGGGCAGGAACAGTGGCCGCGGTGGCAGCAGCAGGTAAGGAGGGAACACACCGCAAAGGATATGTTCCCCGATTCCTTACAGGTAGTTACCGTGGAGTCTTTGGGGCAAAAGCCAGATTGGAGTTGGCTAGGGAAATTTGTCTTTGTATAGTAATCGCTTAATTGGAAGTGAACACATTTTCCCATGACTTTGGATAGAATTGGGAGAAGTGAGATTGGCCTGTAGTTTGAGACAGTGTTTTTGTCCCCACTTTTAAAGATTGGGACAACTCTGGCAGTTTTCCAGGTTTTAGGGATATGGCCTGGAGACAAAATAGAGTTGATTAGGGAAGCAAGCGGTTTGTCAATGGCTGGGGCACCAAGTCATAGGAACTTAGATTGCAGCAGGTCAGGTCCACATTGGCTGCTTAGTTTTAATTTGAGGAGCGCTTGTGTAATCTCCTCTTCAGATACTGGGACAAATTGAAAACTGTGGGCAGTGTTGCGAGAGGGGCTATAGGGGTACGCCCAGAATGAGGTTCATGTATGTAGTTCGAGTTGCATTTCGCTAATAAGTTAGTAGCACACCCCACAAAGTATTGCATTGTCAGTGGGATTTGCCAGGGTAATAGCCTCCTTAATGATATTACATGGTTGTTGATGGCTATAAGGCTGGAATATATTGTTGACAACCTTCCAGAAGTTAGCTGATTTTATGTATTCTGGTAAAGCTTGTCAGAGTAATATTGTTCTTTTGCATGTCTTGTTTGCCTTGTGCACATATTCAACAGGCATCTGTAGTTATTCAGATCCTTGGTAGTGCCAGTTACTTTGTAGCTTTTCCACAATCCATTGCTAAGATGGTAGAGCGATATAAGGTCAGTTGTTACCCAGGGAAGCCTGCCCCCCCGTATTCCTATCATGTGCAGTGGAGCATGAGTATAACAGAGTTTTTAGAACTCGGATTGGAAGAATCGGGGTCAGAAATTAAGTCGATTCTGTACCAAGGGCAGCTTGTAAGATCAGCCAGAAACTTTTGTGGGTTAAAGTTTCTAAATGTTCTAGTGAGGAGAACTTTAGGGCTTGATTGGGGTGGTCTGATTTTGCTTACAGAGAATACGATTGCATGGTCACTGAAAATGTCAGGAAGGATGCCAGAGGATTGGATTCTGCTGGGATTTGAGGAGAGAATCCAGTCTAGCAAGGAATGGTTGTGAGATTTCAGGTTTGTCTGTGTGGGTTGGGAAATGAGTTGCGTTAGGTTAAGTGACTTGAGTTGTATCTGGATGTTGTGGTTTTTAGGGTCGAGCCAATTGTCCCTGAAATCCCCAAGAACTAGCATCTCACTCTTCTTATTCTGAGAGGAAATTGAGCCAAGAAATTGGGTGATATCAGTCAGGGATTGTAGTGTGGATTTACGGGGCAGGTAGATGCCAGCAATAAGAACGGGTTTAGAAAAGGGGAGACAGAATTTGCCAACTAGATTTTCAATTGAGGGTGGGCTTGGGGGGCAATTTAGTAGCATAAATTGTAAGGTGTCTGCAATATAAAATAACACCCCTCCTCCTCTCCTTTGCCTGACTTTCCTAGAAATGGTGTATCCCTAAATGGTGATAGTTGCATCGATGATTTTAGGATTTAGTCATGTTTCTGTGAAAATGATGACTTTGGGTTTAAGCATGACACCATGCCCTTAGTTCATCCAGTTTGGGCAGCAGGCTCAGGATATTTACAGTATATGGGCATCAGATATCCTTTCAAATGCGAAAAATGGCTATTCTCAGGGTATGGGACAGAGTTGAAAAGGGAGGGCTCAGGTTACGTTCAACATCCCCTGCAAAAGAGCGTAGCAGTATAAATAGAAATTTGAGTAGTTTGCAAGTTGTAAATTTGCGATTTTTGCCATTTTTATGAGTAGTGGTTGGTGTGCTGGTTTTCAGAATTCTCCACCAACATTCAGTAGATAGTGCAAGGCTTTGAGTAATTCAGGGTGTATGATGATATTGGGTGTGGGCTAGGAGTGAGGGGATTGTAGTGGATAGAGAGAGTAACATTTGGGGGGTTTAGGGGTGGGATGAGAGATACAGTGAAGTGTTGGGAGAGGCTGCAGTAAATAAAGTGCAGGGATGGTTAATTGGGCAGACTAACAAGCATGGGATAATTGTGTGATCATATAGCTCTCCGTTTGTTGCCTTGTGTAGAATAATTTGTCAGAAGTTCCAGTCTCCAGTCCACTTGTAGTCCAAATACAGTCTAAGTACATATTCACTTTAAATGCCCACTTCAAATGCAACACTCTTACATGCAATGCGCACCCTAGCAATGCTCTCCCTTAAGTGTTTCAGATGTGTACATTTAACACACATGACCTCCCCCCAATAAATCTGCCTGTTACAAGCTGGACAATTAACAGCACACAATTAACAAAACAACGTTTGCTATTCTAAACATATCAGTGATCAATAATAAAGACGGTGGGGTATTTCATTAAAACAGCGGGTTGCAGATGAATCAGTGGGTTATAACATACCAGGGATCAATAATAAGCACAATTATTAAGCCCTATGACGATGGTTTACCAAGACCATATGTTTATAACAAACATACAGATTGACCATGATTTATGTGTTATTGACCCCAAATAGTGTGCACCTCATCTGCGGCCTTGGCCGGCACTTAGCTGCACTGAGCAGCATGAACTTTGTTTGTGGTCAGAAGGAATTATTATTTGTGTTGTTGCAGTTCTGTGCATATCCGGCAGGTGGCACACTGAATATCTTTGTCTATGATACTCTGCATGGTACAATGCAGTGAGTGCAGGTGTTTGGAGAAGATAAAATGCACACATCTCTCTTTGTCTAATGACCTTGTACAGTTCTGTATATATTTACTGTTGCAGTTTCACACTATGTATTTAGGAAATCTGTGTCATAGCTTTTGTGCAGTGCATATCATGAGACATGGCGCTTGCTACTGCTTGCCACACAGACCGGCTTGCAGTTATGCCTATATGATATATTGCACCATTAAGGTTGAGACAGATAAGAGAGCAACTCTACCTGAGATCTATGAGGATATCGTTGACAAGTACAAATTCTGCAGAGAAACACTAAATCAAGAAGGGTGTAGGAATTCTATTAGACATAAAGGTGGAATCCGATTCACCTACACACCGTGTGTCACTTGGAAAAGGTGAACAGCGGCCTAAATGCGACCTAATCGCTGCCAAGTGCAACGCATGGAGAATTTCCCATTAGTATTAACGCAGTTTCTTAATAGGACTTCCGCTGCGTTAATCCCACAGGGCCCCCACCAGCCTGGAAGAGCTGCGCGAGGAGGGCAGAGAAAAGCAGTCCCTCTGTCTCCTCTGATCCCCTACCTCTTCTTACCTCTCAGCCACCGCTTAACCCTGTGACTCTCTTCCACCTGGGACTCTCTGCCCCCACTGACTTCTGAGACTCCCTGTCCCCCCGACTCCCTAACCTCTCTGATGCCCTGTCCCCTCTGATCCCCTGCCCCCTCAACCCCCAGCCACCTCTTACCCCTGTGACTCACTTCCCCCTGTGACCTCTGCCCCTCTGACCTCTAGGACTCCCTGCCCCATCTGACTCCCTGTCCCCTCTGACTCCCTGTCTCCTCTCTCTGTCTCCCTGCACAGCTCTTACCTGCGATCACGCTGTTTTTATTTTTAGCACATAGTTTTGAAGCAGGGGGTCTCCGGGACATTTAAACTTGCAGGAGATACCAGCACCCCAAACTAGGGCCTCTACCTAGGGAACCAGGGATCCCCGGACTTGAAAGTAATGTGGTTCAGCTCCGGAGACCCCTGCTTCAATTCTATGTAATAAAAATAACATAAAAGTAGCTTCATTACCTACGTTTCTAGATGCTAAGGTAAGGAGGGGTTAAACAGCACTACCTGGTTTGTTGGTGCAGAGGGGTTATGTGAAGTAGTTGCCCTAGGCTTGGTGGTTAGACCTCCCAGCATAGTTGCGGGAAGAAACTCTGTCCAGATATTCGATCACTTGCAGAGGGCAGCTGCATCAATTTACTGTGTAGATTTTCCAGTTTTCACCAGTATTCCCAGTGGTGCCAACAATTGAACTTTGACAGCTAAAGGGGAAAGAGGGTGATCCCCATCAATTTGAGGAGAGCCATTATGGACAAACTGAAGATGCAGTTTAAAATGAGAGTTGCACAATCATTACAGCATCAATGCATCAATGCAATTTTGCAGCATCAGAGGACACTGGGGCGGAGCGTTCCGAGCAAAGTACACAACTTTCTTAACTAAATAAATAATGTTTTACATAAAATGTTTTTAATCTAATAAATAGGTTTACAGAAAATGCTTTATATTAAATACGTTATTGAGGTTATTGTTTAATTTGTTTTTTCAGTCTTGTTTGGCAGGCCGATGAAAAACACTGTGTTTGTGCAGGAAACACATCCAGCGATACTGCCAATAATGTACTGTAATGCAATTCATGCATCTACAGTATTTTCTTCTCTACAAAACAATCTCACAATTACTTAACATTTGAACATGTAAAAGACACAGCAATAAGATGTCAGTTGGTGGTGGAAGAAGATTGTATTATTGTATAATTTAAAAAATGCAAAAATTCCTATTGTAGTCATAGTTAAATTCTTGTTTTCATTCTTGTTTTCATCCTTGTTTGGCAGGCTGATAAGCATCAACCAGTTCATGCAGGAAAGACATCAGGCAATACTTTCAGCTAATGTTATGTAATTCATGCATCTATTTTTTTTTTACAATACACAAAAATTCAATGACAGGCATATAAGTTTCAACCAGGTCCCATAAAAACTGATAGGAATCTGAATTCTCAGCACCATCCACGCAACATACAGACAACCCTCAGGGAGACTCAGGACATGCAGCGCAACCCCCGCCTACCTGTCTCCATGGGCCGTCAGTTCCCTCGTCGCCGCGGGGTCGCTCCCCTCGGCGGTCCCATCGCTCCCCCTCCTCAGTCGGAGGCGCGGTAACTCCGTCCCGCGCGCACACGTGTTTCCTCCTCCAGCGCTGGCCGCGTGCGTGCGCAGCTTACAGAGCACGCGCCCAGCATCCGCTCTTCTGCTTCAACTCCTGCTGTAAGGCTCCGCCCCCGTACACCGCGTGGGCGTACTCAGAGCACTACCAGTGCTCACCTGGGTTGTATCTGCCGCACCAATCCGGAGAGGCTCCCTGCAGTCCTCCTGATCCGCCCCCATCCCTGATTTGTCAGCCCAGCCTTATCACGCATCTCTGAGCCCTCACTCATCGCTCGACATAGTTTCTCTATGGAAGTTGTTTGGTGTACTCTTGGTGATTCTACTGATTCTGTGTTACGCTGTGCTCACCACGGACAAGGAGGGACCCCGAAACTGAGGTGAGATGGGTAACAACTACGCCCACAGCTACGGGGACACGCCTGGAAAGTGGAAAATAGGCATCTGGAACCGTCTGGGAGTATAAGATAGAGTAAGATACTCACCGGACGAGAAGGGAGGTTCCAGAAGAGAGTTGGTACCGAGAGCCCGGGGCCAGAGCCGGGAGGTAGGTCGGAATCTGCAAGCTAAGGTAAAGGGGTTGGGGGAGTCCAGGAGGTCAGGGTGCAAGCCAAGGGTTGAAGTCCAGAGCGGGTCCACAGCCAAGCCGGTAAGGTACACAAGGGATCACTAGAGAAGACAAAGAGACAGGAACTGAGGCAGGCACGACCGTGGGTAACACAGGTCACACAAAGCTATGCTCAGCCAAAGAGGGAATGGCTGAGCAAGGTATAAATAGGAGGAGGGACCAATAGGAAGAAGGGGAGTCACGAGGGAGCGGCCCCAGGGAAGATAGGGATTGGTGGGAAGGATATTGCCACAGCTGCGCTAGATGTGAAGCTTGTGGGCGGTGCACGCACATCAGGCGTGTGCGCCGCGCAGGAGAGACGCGCGCGGCCTGAGCTGGGGGCGGGAAATGCTCCTGAGGGAGGACGTAAAGGTCCTCGGCCGTGCGCGCGCATGCGCGCATTCAGAAGCCGCCGCGGGAAGCGGAGGAGAAGGAAGATCCCGCCCGTGGCGGCGAGGAGGCAGAGCCAGAGCGGAGGCAGGTAAAGTCATGGGAGGAACCCCCTTAGAGAGAGGTGTTTCCCCGGACCTTACATTCTGACACGGCTCGTACGACTACCCCCTTTGGCTCCCGACCTCGGCTCTCCACGGACTACGTATTCTCTATCATCCCACGATCACGGCTTGGACCTCAAACCTTCTCATCTCTCCATTCCCTGACCTCAGCAAGGCAACTACTATTCTACTTCTACACCCGGTACCGGCTAGTATTTTTGGCTATTCTTTACTGTGCTCTGCATATCTCTACAGATTCTGGATCTCCCTATCTCCAGACTGCACGCCCTGGATGTCTTGGACTGTTGCAAATTGACAGGTAATAGACTCAATTGTCAGCATTGCCTTGTCATTATATGAACTGTATATTGCTACACTTGATTGGGAATATATTGCTGTGTTGTTCTTTGTGAGTGGTCAAGTGGACACAACTAGACACGGACCCTTTCTTGTGCAACACTACACACATTGCGTATTGGACATCCTTATAGCATCCAGGACCCTAATAAATTTCATGTGAAACTAGAAGACAAATAAAAAGAGACTTTTTCTCATAGAGCCTCATGTGATTGTATGAGCACCGTTTTTTATACCACAACAATAGTTAGTATACTACTTCCATTTCATATTTACTTGATATCTTCTAATAAAATAAAAAAGGAATTAATGTATCTGTATTACAGACCAGTCATCAAACTGAGGTTATCAACCAACTAAATATTATTCAGCCAGCAACCTTTGCATTACAACATCAAAGCGTTTAAAACAAATGTACAGCATATCTACAGTATTCCATTATTCACAATGTGCCAGGGTCACTTATAAAAATCTCCCAGCTGGAAAAATAGTTCCAATATTGTACAGAGTTTACATTTGAAGCATTACAAATATAGATTATAGGACCTCAGCATGTAAACCTTTAAAGAGTTGGGAAAAAAAAGGATTTAAGACTTTGAGGCTGAGTCTCAAGCGACCAATTGCATTGAGAGCAGCCCCAGACATCCATTCAAGTCATGGGCTTTATAGAATTAACCCCTACGGGGGTATTTTAATCAAATGTAATAGTGCAGATTGGGGCACTCTTGCATATCAACTCCCATTTACTTCAGTGGGAGTTTCCGTGCAATATTTCCCTGATTCTGTATGTATTCTCAGTTTAACGGATAGCTTCCTTAGACCCATATTTACTGGAGAGTGAGCCTTGAGATGTCTTCAGGCACAGCAATCTGTATTACGGAATAGCAACACTTAGTAACTATGTCCCATCGGTCCTTATTCAGTATGCCTGCACGCCACTTCCCCATCCTGGAGAGGATTTTATTGCTATTTATTCTAAATTAGTTGAACTCTCCTCCAGCACTTGGAAGCAGATTCACATCATATTGAATAAGGTCTTTAGGCTGTAGACTAGTCAGTACATTAGCCAACACATCAATTAATCCATCAGAGTTATGCATCACATTAGAGATGTGCGAACTTCGGATCACAAGTTTTTCACCCCGACTTTCACAAACGTTTGATTGAAGTTTTAAGCCAAACCAAAAGTACTAGTGTAGGAGTGATGTACGTTCAAATGTAGTCACCTATATTATTGATATTGTCTATTTATAATGTGTCTACGTGGTCTGTAGCCTGGTACAATGTGGGGGTACAGAGTGGTGTAAATTACATAAACAGAATGACACACCAAATAAGGGCAAACAAGCATAAGCAGATACAGAACTTAAGGAGGGCCCTACTCATGGCAGCTTAGAGGGAGTAAGGGTGAATGTTGGAACATAACGTAAAGTGGCTGCACCTGGTGGGAAGGAGTATGCTTCAGGACGGAGTATGGTGCAGCTGCATATCTGGTCCCATTAACGTTTGGGCGTACTGATGTTAAGGGGTGTTAGTCTGCAGTTTGGACCCTGTACTCCAGATACATGAGAACGTAACTGATAAACCTGGAAATTAAGCTAATTTAAATACATTTGATATATATTGCATATTTAAATTAGCATATTTCTCACGTCTCATGTGTGTTAACAGGTATCTCTCCAGGTGGAGTATAGGTGGTATATACAGTACTCTAAGTACAGTAAATGGGTCCTAGATTAAAGAGGACTGTCTCTCGGTCTCTCTCTGTCTCTTCTACCATCTCTCACGAAATCTGCTCCCAATTTGCCGGTACTTTTTGGCAAATTTCTAACTTTTAAAAAAATTTGTGCAAAACATTACCTAACCTAAGTTTGCACATCTCTAGATATGATCCTGCAAGGCTATAAACACCTTGTCATTACCATTGTTTTTACATCTCAGGTTTTTGTTCCCCCCCAAAAAATCATATGATAACCACAATTAATGTACAGGTACTGTACAGTATATGAGCATTGTTTTACTGATGAAAGTAACATTGCATGGGTTAAACCAATGACAGCTATGCATGACTACAGCCCAAGGCTTTTCACGAGATGAAAACAGCAAGAAAAAGATGATCACTTTTCAATATATCACCTAAAAAAACAATATGACAGTTCACATTATTAAAACAGCATCAATTACCACCAGTACAATTTAAAAGCGGGCACAAATTCCAATTTCATAGTGCAGTTTTCTGTGAAGAAATTATTCTTTATCCCAGGGGCACACGTGTTTCTTTCTGCCAATAAGTGTCAGCAGCTAATCTGATTCCTTCAATAAAACAATGTCAGTGCATAATTTAACCGGGATAGAAAATCTGATAGCTGAGAAATAATTGATGAATCTTAAACATAGCTCTGTGTAATCTGTGATACTGACAAAATTAAAGAGAGGCTCGATTTAACTGAATCAGTTGGATATATTTCATAAGGATTGAAAAGCAGAATAAAAGCAATGATTGTGCCTTGGTAACTTAAACCTATACAGAGACCATGTGCTGAATTTATCTTTGTATCCTGCAGTTTAAGCACCTTCCAAGGTAGTTAAGAGTGATCAATGACTGTGGATTTAGTGTAAGTGAACAGGATAAAGCTTATGATAATTCAGGGGAAAACAAAAGAAACTGAGATTCTAGCATAGGACCTGCTGGGTAAAAAACTATAATTAGCTATTTCAAGAAAAGCTTATCTGTAGTTTATGACAAAACTATAGTCTGTGGTTTATCATACTAAAATTAAAGTGAGGAAATCTAAACAGAGTTGCAAAATCAAGTATTAAGATTTTTGCATGATGCTACTGTATATTTCATGCACAGAATTTAAAAGGTGAGAATGACAGCAAGAAAAAATCGAGTAAAAGAGCAACAGGGGACTGTGATGTACACATGGATCTGTGTGTGTGAAACGGATCAACACAAACAGACCATGCGGTTTGTCTCTCACTGCTCCGCAGGGCACTTCAATGAGAACGCACATCCCTGCAAATCCTCACACAACACCCCAATTACACTGTCCGCACCAGGATTATTTTAAGGTTTTAATCTAAGTAGAGATGTGCAAATTTAGCGCATTCCAAAGCGTTGTTTGCAAATGTCGCCTTTTTCAATTCTATGAAAAAGTTGGCTCTGATCGCAAGGTTTTCAATTTCACTTAATGCAAAGATTCAATGGGCATTGCATGGCCGATAGTTTTGATTACTTTTGCCTTAAAGATTTGATGGAACTTGTAAAAAAAAAAAAACGGAAAAAAAAAAAAAACGGAAAAAAAAAAAATTTTTTACGTCACTGGACCTCTGTGTCATTTCTTTTTAAAAGGGAAGTAAAAAAATGTTAAAATATTTGGGCAGTTTCAATAGAACTTTTGGCTACAAATGATCTAGCTAAATATTTGCGGGTTAGCGAACTTTTGGGAAGTTCGCTCAAAACGGCAGAGAAGCGAATCCCAACAGATTCACACCTCGGGCCCCCTTTGCCAACATAAAAATGCACAAATATTGCAAAAACCCAATTAAGCAAACCTGGGTGGTAACACAAGTCCACAAATTAGGGCAGTCCCTTCAAAGATAAAACAGATTTAATTAGAGCTCGAAGACAGAACTTATTACTATTTAGATTTAATATAATGATAAAAGCTCTTATAAGGCAAAGAAGGATGGGTAGCCGTGTTGGTCCTTTCTTCTATGTAGAAACAAAGGAGGGAGAGGGAGTAGGTTATATGATGCCTTTTATTGGACCAACAAGTAGTTGATATGGTACAGTACAAGCTTTCGAACCTTGTCAGGGTCCTTCATCAGGTGTGGCAGAAATAAAGAAACTAAATATAATAAATTGTTGCAAATTCACATACTCATACTGTTCTTAAAAATTAGAACAGTTTCTAAAAAAATAGAAGGGAACAAAAGAAACACTAAAATATGGAAGGTTTAGCTCATATGCCGAGGAAAGGTACCCATCTTTTAGAATTATTGTAAAAATAACCTTAATTTGTAACTAAATTTAGAGTCTTATAAACACTTTAAAATGGAACCATTAAATATTTTAGCGTTTCATGGTATCTATGATAAAAATCTATAGAAAGCATGTTTTACTACCTTCATAGCACTACAGTATATACATTTAGGAAAAGGAAACCCAGCTCTGAAGAGCTTACAATCTAATTGGTAGGTAGGAATAACATACAGAGACAGTAGGAGGGCTTTCTGGTAAATGCTTCTGCCAGGGACCAAGGTTTACTGTCGCGGCTGAGTTTATTCGAGCATTTGCCCGGTCTCGGCCGCGACAGTAACCTGGCTCGCGCCGGGATGTCCCGGGCGCGCGCCGAAGCCTCGGAGGAGAGGCCCGCCAATCGGGGCTTCCCCCTCTCCTCTCCGGGTCCCCCTCTCCTCTCCCCTCGGGGAGCCCTGGACGCGCGTGCAGGGGGCGCAGGCACCCGATGACGCGTGACCGCGCATCGGTGACGCGCGGCACGCCGAGGGGATGCCACTAGCAAGCCGGGAAATCTCCCGGCTTGCGGAACTGGCCGCACTCTAATAAAGTGTGCCGCCAGTGTATGTATGAGGTGTATAGTATCTGCCACTGAGCTACTCATATGCTTCGTTAAGCAGGTGTGCTTTAAGGTCAGTCTTAAATGTGGATAGAGAGGGTGCTAGTCGGGTATTGAGGGAAAGGGCATCAGTGAGAAAGATTTAAGGCAGGAGAGCGCTTTAGATACAAAGGAGGTAGAGAGAAGACATCCTTGAGCGGAACACAAGAGTCGGGATGGTGCATATCGAGAAATTAGGGCTGAGATGTAGGGAGGGGCAGAAGAGTGTAAAGCTTTAAAAGTGAGGAGGAGAATTGAGTGTGTGATACAGGATTTGATAGGAAGCCAGGAGAGTGATTTCAGCAGAGGAGATGCTGAGACAGATTTAGGAAAGAGTAGAGTGATTCTGGCAGCAGCGTTTATTATAGATTGGAGACAGGTGAGATGCAGGAAGGCCGGACAGCAGGAGTTTACAGTATTCGAGACGGGATACAATGAGGGCCTGTGTCAGAGTTTTAGCAGTCGAGCAACAGAGGAAAGGGCGTATGTTTGTAATATTTGGGAGGAAAAAGCGTCAGGTTTTAGATACGTTTTGAATGTGAGAGGAGAATGTGAGAGAGGAGTCAAGTGTGACTCCTATGCAGCATCCTTGGGCTACTGGGTGTATGACAGAACTTCAAACAGTAATGTGGAAGGAGGTAGTGAGGTCAGGTTTGGGATGAAATATGAGGAGATTTGTATTTGACATGTTAAGTTTAAGTCGGTGGAGGGCCATCCAGGATGATATCGCACAGAGACATTCAGAAACTTTGGTCTGTACAGCAGGTGTAAGGTCAGGGGTTGAAAAGTAAATTGTGTGTCGTCAGCATAGAAGTGATATTGTAACCCAAGAGATGTGATTAGGTCATCTAGAAAGAGTATGTACAGAGAAAAGAGGATAGGTCCTAGGACAGAGCCTGGGGTACCCCCACAGAGAGATCGATAGAGGAGGCGTGTTGCAGGGTACATGCAACCACACACGCGGGTTCTCTTGATAAGACTTATTTATTGAGCCTTAAAAAATACAGCACACAAAAACAAAATAGCTTCTTTTCAGCATACAAAAAAACAAAACAGCTTCTCTTCAGCATGCAGGACACAGACAGTTCATCAAACATGTACTTTGAAAACAGACCTTATAGCAGTAATCTTACTTCATCATTTCAGTCCTATCTCTTGACCAGCTGGCCTCCATGTGTGTACAGCCTGGGGGGTTTAAAACACCTTGATTATGTAGCTGGGACCACTCTAATTGCCAGGAGCTTCCCAGCTGAAAATTAACCTCGTCACTGCTGCACTGCATACCTACACATACGTCTGCCAGGCATATAGCTGGTGACGTTCATTCACCCTGTCACAAGGCGTTAGCAGAAGAGAAACTGAAAGTACGATGGGAGAGGTAAGAGTAGTTCCAGGATTGAGCTTTGTTACGAGTACCAAGAATATGGAGACTGTGAAGGAGAAGAGGGTGGTCCACAGTATCAAATGCTGCAGAGAGGTCGAGTATTATGAGAAGAGTGTAATGACCTCTGTCTTTGGCAGCATGGAAGGTAACCAGGGAAAGCGGTGCACCAGGTTCCCTGGTTACCTTCCCTTGTTTGCTCCAGCTGGTAGCACGTGGATTCTTCGCACGGATTCAGGACACATTCTCCAGTGGATCATTCTCCCACTAGCAAAGCACACTGGTTGCAGCGTGACAGCAGGTATTTCTGTGGGTGAAGTAGGCAAGGGGTTCCTAGAGTCAGCCAAGCTGTTCTCAGTCAGGAGATTCGGCGATTCTTACTGTTACCCATTATCACCCCTCCCCCTAGCCTGCACAATTTGTCTGCTGTGTTATTAGACCATTTGATGTGCCTGCTCTGTGTGGTTTTATCGTTGATTATGGATTGATTATTGACACTCTCTAGCTCTTGAGCACTGGCTGTAGGATCATTACCCTACACTTCTTTTGGCAGCATGGAGGTCATTAGTTATTTTAGTGAGGGCTGTTTCAGTTTAGTGAGCAGTGCAGAAGCCAGATTGTAGAGGGTCTAGTTGAGAATAGGTGTTGAGAAAATAGAGCAAGCGAGAGAATACAAGACATTCAAGGAGTTTAGAGGCAAAAGGCAGAGAGGAGATAAACCTATAGTTAGAAAGACAGGTAGGGTCAAGCTTACAGTTTTTGAGTAATGGTATGACTGTTGAATGCTTAAAGGCGGAGGGAAAGGTACCAGAATAGAGAGAGGAGTTAAAAATATGTGTGCGTATAGGGATTATAGTAGGATCAAGAGGTTTTAGGAGATGGAAGGAAATGGGGTCAAGAGGGCAAGTGGTAGAGGGAGAAGAGGAGATCAGCAGTGACACATCTTCCTATGTGACAGCGTCAAAAGAGTCAAGGAAGACAGGAGGAGAGTTAGGAAGAGATGTAGGATGGGAGGAGGAAACAGAGGGGATGTCCTGATGTATGGATTCCACCTTTTCTTTGAAATAGTTAGCAAAGTCCTGAGGTGAGATGGAGGAAGAGGAAGAGGCAGCTGAGGGTGGTCTGGTTAGGGAATCAAAAACAGAGAAGAGTCTGCATGGGTTAGACTTGTGTGTATTGATTAGTGAAGAAAAGTAGGTTTGTTTAGCTTGAGAGAGGGCAGAGTTGCAACAGAATAGTATAAATTTGTAGTAAAGGAAGTCTGCGACAGTGTGAGATTTTTCCAGAGGCATTCACAGGAACGAGTGGAGGAATGCAGCATGCGCGTGTGGGAATTTAGCCAGGGCGAGAACGGCAGAGAGAAAGCAGGGCATGTAGATCAAGAAAGGATGATAGGGCAAAGTTGTAGTTGTATATAACACAGAACAAGTGAGTGAATCTACAGTAATTAATTAAATTACAGGTACTGGTCATTTTCATAATGGTTCATTCCATACAGTATATGTTTATTTTTACCCATTTCTTTCAGAGTTAGATGCAGTCATTATACTCACGAGTAAAATGTGCGTGTATATTGAGAAGAAATAAATTATTTAGACTTGTTTGCCTGCATATACAAAGGCCCTGCGTCAGTATGGGAAGTTAATATACAATATGTACATTTTAATGCAGTTGTTGTACCTACATGGGGAAATAGATATGTGTGTTGAGAAAAAAAAGAATGAGTTATCTTACAACAAATAGCCATACATGATATAGGGTTAACAAGTATTTCCACTGATCAGTAATACAGGCCCACTTGCATGTTCCATAATTTCTGCATCATTATGTGTGGTCAATAAACTATATACATATTTAGAAGCAGTTATCATTACTACAGAGTGAAGGAGGCATGTACATTGGGAAAGGACAAATTAGTTTTATCATAACAAACAATTACATATGGGATCGGGCAGAAAAGCATTTCCATCGATTAGATTAAGAATCACACTGTGCCTACATGTATAGAACATCCTGCATCATTATGAGTGGATAATGATCAATATGACAGCAATAATCATAGTATATGTGCATATATAAATACCCTGCCTCATTCTAATTGATCAATAAACTACATACAGCTTTAGATGCAGCCACTAAACACACACATTGTGATAAGTAAGTACATTTGAGAACAGAGAAGTGAATTATACTATATTGAATAGATCACATAAGAGATCAGATACATCACATGCAAACAGATCTTGGAGCGTGCTGCAAAGTTCTCCATGTGCTCTGATCTTCATACTATACACTGGCGGCAAACTTTATTCTTACTTGGCTAGCTCCGCGAATTTCAGAGGACCCCGGTGATGTGCGGTTTTGTGTCGTTTTCTCCCGGGGTATATAGCGTTATATTCGCGGCTGTGATTTAAGCATTTTATTCCCGCTGGCTGCAATACTGCAATGCCGTGTAAAAACGTATGGGGGCGTTTGCGAGCTGTTGTCTTTAAAGCCGTCCCCTATAACCCCTAACATACAGTACTGTACATTTTTATTCATAGTGTACATGTACAGGAGGACTCCGGAGCTGAACCGCATTGGTTTCAGGTCGGGGGACCCCCTGCTCCCCGAGATACAGACCCCTTTATGAGGTGCCGGTATCCCTCTGCGTTTCAAGGTCCCGATCCACGTGACCGCGGCCTGTAAACCAAGCAGAGGGATACCGGCACCCCCTAAAGGGGCCTGTATCTCGGGGAGCAGGGGGTCCCCGGACCTGAAACTACAGCGGTTCTGCTCCGGAGACCCTCTGCACATGTACAGTATGAATAAAAAACATATATAAATAAACACTCGTTCCTTACCTTAGCGGCTATGTGCTATGGTAATGAAGCAGCATTTTTGTATTTTAATAATATTGTACAGTGAGCAGGGGGTTCCCTGAGCCAGAAATTAATGCTCAGGGACCCCCTGCTCCTGCACAATATTATTAAAAATACAGAAATGCTGCTTCATTACCTTAGCTGATAGCCGCTAAGGCAATGAAGGCAGAATAGCATGTTTATTGGGGACATTTGATTTGCCCCCAATAAACATTGCAATAAACAACATACAGTACACCCCCTGTGTATTTAAAATACATAAACAATAAATACATGACATACATATTTTTATTGTGTGTTTTAAACCTGCCTGCCTTCACTGTAATCTATGTAAAAAACCCTCCCCCTATTGTGTGTTTTAAACCTCATAAAGGGGGCTGTATCTCGGGGAGAAGGGGGTCCCCCGACCTGAAACCAATGCGGTTCAGCTCCCGAGACCCCCTGCACATCGACACTATAAATAAAAATGTATTTTAAATGTATTTATTTATATTGATTTATTTATTTAGATTTATTTATTTTTTGGCGGCTGCTGTGTGTGAGTTTTTTTTTATTGTGGGTAGATGATCTCTTTGATAAAGTCCCTTCGCGGGACGAAACGCGTTAGAGGTTTTTCAATGTTCACCATTTTGTACCAATAAAGTTTTTTCTATTATAACGCTTGGTTGAGCTTCATGGAGACTTTGCAGTGACCGCCGGGATCTCTCCTCTGTTTCTATTACCTACCGGATCGGCAGGAGCACACAGACCGCGCTACAGCAGGGAGGACAGCCCTATACCAGCATCTTTGGGGAACTCACGGATTCTAGCCAGCTGAGACGGGTAATACGTCGTGTGACACGGGGTCTGGTAAGGGTAGCAGCCTCTGTTTTTTCATGACTTACTCGGCGGCATTTATCTCTATGTGTAGCCCTGTACTTCTAAACAGTTACTGCCTTTTTAGCCCCCACCCCGGTTAGTCCTTTACATGTGCGTTTCTGTTATATTGTGATTTATCTATTTCATTTACTGCTGATAGTGGCGGTCACCTCCGTTTTTTGCACACAGGAACATTATGACTGCTCATTTTATATAGCAAGTTTTGGTAGCATCAGGACATCTTTGGGGTCATACCCCCTTCTTTACCATTACATATAGATTTAGATGCAGCAACTAAACCCACAAATTAGGATAAGGATGTACAAATAAAAACAGAAAATTTAATTATACTATGCGGAATAGTCACATAAGAGATCAGATAGATCACATGCAAACAGGTCTTGGAACGTGCTGCAAAGTCCTCCATGTGCTCTGATCTTCACAGGTTTTGTTAACTTGGTATAAACACCGAAGAAAGAAAAAAGAAGAAAAACCTTTCAGGTGCACACCTCGCTGCCTTGTAGTGCCAATTTCTTCATCCTTTTTTCCCATATGACCCGTGACCAGACCTCTTTTCTTGGCCGAGAGCTCTTACTGATAAAATGGACAGGTGCTGCATTTCCCGCCACTTTAGGCATTTCCCGCGACATTTTGAGGAAGAAGGCCTCCTTGTCTTTAAGGCATCTCAAGATGGCCGTCACTCCAGCGCACGTGACAATGACCTTAAAGGGGACACCTCAGCAATACTTAATGCCTTGTGAAGATAGGCGAGTAGTTCCGTTTACAAAGTCTATGCAGCATAATATCCAGATATAGAAGAATTGTCCATAGAATAAAGATTCAGTAGAACTGGGAGGGATATGTGTCTAGTGATGTCCATGCGACAACCACACAAAATTGGCACATTAATAAACACCCAACCAGTATGAGAACATGAAATAATATCCAATGTATACAGGAAATATGACGAGGCCCAGCGGCCTTTACCTGTATACTCTCAGGTGCAATCCGATTATCTGCAGCGTGCGGTCACTGCAAAGGTTCCATGAAGCTCAACCAAGCATTATAATAGAAAAGACTTTATTGGTACAAAATGGTGAACATAGAAAAACCTCTAACGCGTTTCGTCCCGCGAATGGACTTTATCAAAGAGATGATCTTTTTATAAAGTCCCTTCGCGGGACGAAACGCGTTAGAGGTTTTTCAATGTTCACCATTTTGTACCAATAAAGTTTTTTCTATTATAACGCTTGGTTGAGCTTCATGGAGACTTTGCAGTGACCGCCGGGATCTCTCCTCTGTTTCTATTACCTACCGGATAGGCAGGAGCACACAGACCGCGCTACAGCAGGGAGGACAGCCCTATACCAGCATCTTTGGGGAACTCACGGATTCCAGCCAGCTGAGACGGGTAATACGTCGTGTGACACGGGGTCTGGTAAGGGTAGCAGCCTCTGTTTTTTCATGACTTACTCGGCGGCATTTATCTCTATGTGTAGCCCTGTACTTCTAAACAGTTATTGCCTTTTTAGCCCCCACCCCGGTTAGTCCTTTACACGTGCGTTTCTGTTATATTGTGATTTATCTATTTCATTTACTGCTGATAGTGGCGGTCACCTCCGTTTTTTGCACACAGGAACTTTATGACTGCTCATTTTATATAGCAAGTTTTGGTAGCATCAGGACATCTTTGGGGTCATACCCCCTTCTTTACCATTACATATAGATTTAGATGCAGCAACTAAACCCACAAATTGGGATAAGGATGTACAAATAAAAACAGAAAAGTTAATTATACTATGCGGAATAGTCACATAAGAGATCAGATAGATCACATGCAAACAGATCTTGGAACGTGCTGCAAAGTCCTCCATGTGTTCTGATCTTCACAGGGTTCGTTAACTTGGTATAAATACCGAAGAAAGAAAAAAGAAGAAAAACCTTTCAGGCGCACACCTCGCTGCCTTGTAGTGCCAATTTCTTCATCCTTTTTTCCCATATGACCCGTGACCAGACCTCTTTTCTCGGCCGAGAGCTCTTACTGATAAAAGGGACAGGTGCTGCATTTCCCGCCACTTCAGGCATTTCCAGCGACATTTTGAGGAAGAAGGCCTCCTTGTCTTTAAGGCATCTCAAGATGGCCGTCACTCCAGCGCACGTGACAATGACCTTAAAGGGGACACCTCAGCAATACTTAATGCCTTGTGAAGATAGGCGAGTAGTTCCGTTTACAAAGTCTATGCAGCATAATATCCAGATAAAGAAGAATTGTCCATAGAATAAAGATTCAGTAGAACTGGGAGGGATATGTGTCTAGTGATGTCCATGCGACAACCACACAAATTGGCACATTAATAAACACCCAACCAGTATGAGAACATGAAATAATATCCAATGTGTACAGGAAATATGACGAGGCCCAGCGGCCTTTACCTGTATACTCTCAGGTGCAATCCGAGTATCTGCAGCGTGCAGTCCATCCAGGTGAGTAATCCAAGAAACGGCAGGTATCGATGTAGCACAGCAAGGGAAATCCAGCCTCCAATTCCAACATGGAAAAATATCCAGGCAACTCCAAAAATAGTATTTAATTGATCAAATTTATTGCAGGCTAGTGAACAATAAAAATGGACAACATGAATGCACCTTCGCGTTTCATGCAACAGCACTTTATCAAGGTGTACCCCTTAAGCTTCTTAAGCGTCTATATAAAGTAATACCTTTTTACCATTGATCTGCAACATGGGTATTTTTCTCTGTCCTTATGTTTCACCATCCTAATGATATCCGGGTTGGAGTGAATCTATGCCGGTGTGTAGAAGATTGAACACATTTCCAGTAACCTGTTGTTGCCCATACACTACTGCTATCGTGTGAGTAGGCTGCAGTGAGTAGGCTGCACATACGAGCAAAGACATCCAGTGAATTAACACACACCTGATTCTACTGTCTGCACTTACAGTAGATTGTTTTTCTTGTTGTTGCTTTTCTTCTATATGCTCCCCCTGGGTTGTGAGAAAACACACCGGAGTCTGCATTTTAGGGGCTGAAATCAGATAATGCTGGAAATGCAACTACAGTAATACCTCAAGAATTCATTTGAGCTACAGGCAATTCACATGTAATAATAATACAAACCATAATGACAAATAATGACTGCATGTAAATTGAAATGAAGGCAATAAAAAAATAGACCTTATCTGAAACTTAAATCTTTTTTTGCTGTAAAGACCTTGAGCATATTTTAGGACTCACGCGTTGAATAGCTTGTATGATCACTAAAATCCTGCTTTTTCATCTAAACAGTATAAAATAATAAGGAAGCATTACACAAGTTGGAAAACTATAATTAAAGATATGTCATGCTGTTTTCCTAGTTCATTGGTTTAAAGCCAAACATTAGTTACAAGTCAATTTTAGATACACCATTTCACCCTGGGAATGGCCTTGTTTCAGAGATAGCAAAGCTAATTACCCACTCAGCCGATTCCTCTCTCCCCAAACGGTGTCAATTATCTGAGCTCTAGTTTAAATAAGGTAAATGTAACATTACTGAAAGAATACCAGATACTAACACCACAGTTGTGCATAAAAATGAACATTTGAAGAAGGTACTAACTCATGCTAAGTACCATTGTCAACAAATGCATCTCATTTAATTTATTTTGTAAATACTTTATATCAAGAGGATAAGTGAAAACATTTCCACAAATTTGTCAAATCTCAACAGTTTTGTAATTAAGAATGCTTTTTATACTGAGTTATCCATTTTACATATACAAAAGTGAAGACACTGCCATTCATTCATTTAATTGCACGTGTTTTAGATACAATATATACAGTATTTAAATACCTATAAGTTACCAAGAAATATTTGAACTCCAGAATTGGCACATTTCCCAATGTAAGAGGTCTATCCATCAATGCAGTTGTAGAGCAGAATAAAGAACACGATTTTCAATTAGGGATTCTTGGCCTTAATGTAACAAAATTCTATAATACCCCATGTGCTGCAGCTTGGGATTTGAGAAGAGTCAAAAAGAGAGGCAGGGAGCAGACTCTCGATGCACATGCTGTATTCTGTGCCTCTTACAGTATGTGCATCACCTTATATTGCATAATTGCAGCTTAATCGTGTCTGATTCCAGCACTAATATCCAACCAACAAGACAACTATTTTGCATCAACTGTATGTACCTGTATCCCCGGTCACTGCCTGGCCTGCCTTCATCCTTTTGGACCCCTTTACTGCTTTGCACGTCCTGTACCATATACTCAGCTTGTTGATCCCTGTTCACACTGCTATGCTTATTCGAGTCACTAATCTGCTTGGACAATGCTCACACCCAGCAAACGTTCCAACCACTTTCTGAAATTGGGCGAGAATAAATAATCTGGTATTTTTTACTTTTACCAAGTACAGTGTGCACAAATTGTATATTTAAGCAGCATGCTGTATATTATTTTTCTATGGAGAAATAGCTAAACAAAATGTTTCATTGAACATTGTATTTGTTGCAAACCCTGATCGCAAACTCTTCTCCTAAAAGAAAACGACATGTCAATCCGGCCAATATATGTCATACGTTTATCCACAGATTTCTGAAATCTATAATTAACAGAATAAATTAAATTAATTTAATTAAACATTAAAGGTGGAGCCTAAGGAAAACAACACATGACCTGGCTGTTCCTAGCCACATTGGATTATATTAGTATACACACATGGTGCGTTTGGAGCCCACCTACCTCCCCCTCCGCCCCCCAAATAATGACAGACATGTTGGGTTTTTGGGGAAATACAAGGCCACAAGCTTTATTTATATTTAAACCTGAGTTTTACCAACTCTTCTTTACCACCTGCCAGGCAGTCCAGTCTTTATCACCTGCCAGGCAGTCCACCCAACGGCATTGCCATGGCTCCAGACTCCTGACTGTAGAACCGAACCCCCAATGGCATTGCTGTGGCTCGCGACTCCTGACTGTAGTACCGAACCCCCAATGGCATTGACGTGGCTCATGACTCCCGACTGTGGTACCAGAGCCCCCAACGGCATCGCTGTGGCTCATGACTTTGACTGCTCACCATACCAAGTGTAGCGTAATTATTCCAACCAGCTCCATTGAGGGCGTCATTATATCAGGTATCCTTATACCTCCTAGTCTCTCTGAGCCTGGCAGGCCCACCACCCGACTACTGCTGTGACAAATCCTATAATGAAATACATATTCGTATCATCCCCTTTCTAATTAAAAAACTTTTTTTTAAATAGAACATTAAAACAGTAACATCATAACAATAAAAGACAAACATAAGGAGGGTGGACGGGGATCTTCACTCTCAGCGCACCTCCTACATATAGCCTCTCTTCTTTGATACGTCACTAGCTTCTCCCCCCAAGCTTAACTCCGTAACTGCCGGAGGAGAGGACTGGAGCGGAGGGTGGCAATGCGGAAAGCCCTTCAGAGTTGTGGAAGGGAGAAAGGAAGCTCGCAACCAACCATGGGGCCCCAGAATTATTGCAGGGGGCTGATTTTAAATTGAATAGAATGCAACGGGCAATACTGTATTTATTAAAAGGTGCCAGAAGGGGTCATATGAAGTAGCACTGCTTAGATAATATTGCCAATAGTGGATAATATTTAGTGAACCTTGCTCAATAGATATCCATGCATCTAAACAATTATACTTTTGTATGTATGTATATCTTTAATTATATAACACCATTAATGTACATAGCGCTTCACAGCAGTAATACACGTGACATAATCATATAAATATCAAAAAAGGCAAATAACACATAATGGGAATAAGCGCTTCATAAAAATAACATTTAGGAAAAGGAGTCCCTGCTCCGAAAAGTGTTTACAATCTAATTTGTTGGTTGGAAGAACGTACAGTAGGAGGGGGTTCTGGTAAGTGCATCTGCAAGGGTCCACGGTGGGTGCATGCGGTGTATAGTATCAGCCACGGAGGTACTTTTTGTTTTCTACTATAATGGGGTTTTTTATATTTCCAATGGATCTCTGTAGAATTACCAATATAATAAACCAAAACCGTATTGAATATTATGTTGGGTTTTCAGTGATAAATATGACTCAATATCAATCAGCTACAGTATATTTTAATACACATATGTGCAGAGCAGAAAACAGTATTTAATTTATTTGTACAGTGTTTAATATACAGTACATCTTATTTTGGTTATAAGACAAAGGCAAGCATACGGACTATACAATCTTTACTTCTACGTTAAGCATGAACTCAGGCTGGAGATAAACCGGGATAGCTGTGCAAGCAATCCTGCATCCCTTTCAATTTACTTAGCTTAAGCTTAATTAAAGTGGGAAGCACTTGATCCTACAGTATATCTGAGCTGACTGAGAAGGCTTACACTGCAGGAAGCATTTTTTTGTTAGACAGAGCATCCCTGGCTTTCTCACAATGAGACCTTAGAACATAAAAATGAATAAAGATGACTGAAATCATAATGTTACACTGCAGATAAACTTTGTGTATCTCACTTCTTTTTTCTGCTGCCAAAAACAACATGCAACTTGCAAGACACAATACAATAGCCAACAGTAGGACAGTTAGATTAGGGAAAGAGATTTATTTTTTAAGAAATGCTTTTGTGGAGATATTTCCCTTTATAAAAATGCATTTGGGTGAGAAAGCTGTTTTTACGTTTTAATACTTTTTTAGGTACAAGACTTTCCTTAGAGAGCACTTCCAATTATCTTTTCCACCTACCAGATCTTTTATGTTCTTAGTTTTATTTCGAGCTCAAGGAAAATTCATATTTAATTTCATCCCAAGTGAAAAAAAATATGTTAAAGTCAGAATCTAGTAATTATTCCCATTTTCCAATACTTTGCATATAACAGGAAGTTCAGGTAAAGAGAAAACACATGAGTGACCAACCCTTGAAATTACACAACTGTACTTACCTATAGTAACTAAAACAACCACCAGAAACTATTACAATAAAAACGACCTTCAGTTAGGGTTTCCAGGTGGCTTCTCCAAAACTACTTGACACCGTGGTGAAAAGAGCATGTCGCACACACACACTCGCTCAATGCTGTTTCCTCCTTTCCTTGGCCCCACACCCAGGCACCTAACACCTCCTGATTGGCTGCATTACCCAGCAGCCAATCAGGATGGAGGAAGCTGCTCAGCCCCTAGCAACAGCCCTGCTATCTCCCTGCTCTGGGAAATCTCACGGCCCCCAGGCCGGTCAGGTCACTATGTCCAGAGCGGTAATATAGGACACATACATGTTCAGAATTACCTCTAATTATTTACTTGCTTTTCTTTTTACGAAAAGGAATTTAAAGCAGAAGTTTCTTTATTGGCTAAAAGAACTACGGAACTTGACAATAAAACAAACATTTCTTTACAAAACCAGGTAAATACAGACGACAAGGTTCTGCGTCTCAATGAAGAGATAAGAGCCATGAGTGATGGTATCGACGATCTAGAGAACAGGGAGCCAAGGCAGAATTTACAAATCCGCCATGTCCCTAAGTCGGTCTCCGCAGAAGCCCTCCAGCCATAACTTAAGAGACTGTTCACATCAATTGACACCCTGTTGCAAGATGGTGATCTCGTGATGGAAAGAGGTCACAGAGCCCTAGGACCGAGATCCGAAGATCCCAGAAGAAGTAGAGATGTAGCCATAAGACTCCACCAATATGCAACCAAGGAAATGATTACAAAAGGCTGTAGAATCAGCTGCTCAATTGAATTTGAAAACAGCTCCATCCAGATTTTCCAGGATCTGTCCAGGATGACAATTCAGAGGAGGAGAGGGCTGCGACCAGTGACGGTGGTGCTTCAGGAAAAGGGTATTCGTTACCGGTGGGACTTTCCATTCCGTTTGGTGTTAAACCATAGAGGCAGACAGGTCTTCCTCCGTTATCCCGAGCAATCAGCGTCTTTTCTATCGGCACTGGATCTGACTCCCATCAAAGGTTCAGGTCAGCCCCGAAGACCCCAAAAAGATACCATGGATGACGATCGATTGTCTGAGGTTGCGGTTGCACGGAGATAAAAGATTCAAGACTAACGGTGGCTTTGAGGGTCTCTCGGCGAGTCTGTGGCCATCTGTTGACCGGCAGCTCGGCAACCAACGGCAACTCAGGAAATGATATCCCAGATGTGCAGCTACTATTTGTTTTTTCTTTTCTTTCCGCCTTTGTCCCAGTCTCCCTCGATACTTTTTCCAATCTATTAAAGGAACTGTTTAATACACAGTTTGGAATCGGCTGCCTGCCTCTCAGGTGCCAGTTTGCTAAAGATGATCGATGGACGAAACCGGCGAATACACGGATTGAGAGTCCCGGCGATTGGTGAGGGGCCTTGGCTCAAAGATTTAGAAGAGCTGCTTTTTCTTGCTTGGTTATAGATACAAAGGACACTAAGCCTAAACGAGAAACCAAAAGCAATTTACTACTCTAAAATTTTAATGCTAAAAGATATTGAACATTTAAAGATAAAATGTTAATCCAGTGTTTTATATTTATATATTTCTAGCCGGGAAGTCTATTCCTATAAGTATGTGCTTTGAGTGGTATGCAATGATCATGTATTGTACATCACTAGTTCTCACAAGGTAAGGTAATCTCATGGTTTTCAACAACATGGTAGTGTTGTCTGAAACACTACCAGTGCCATGCGCTACTCGAGGGAGACAGTTGAAGCTTAGGGAGGTCAATGCATGGCTTAGAAAGTGGGTAAGAAGGAGGGTTTGAGTTTTTTATAGCACTGAGATTCCTTATCTGAGAGGTGCAATCTTTATGGTAGAGATGGATTGCACCTCAATGAAGAGGGATCTTCTGTGTTAGGGAGGTGGGTGTTAAAAAGGTTGGAGGAGATTTTAAACTAGGAAGGAGGGGGGAGGGACGAGAAACAGATATTGAACTAGACACAATAGATAGGAATGGGGAAATAGCTAGGAGTCATTGATGTATAATGGGGGGAGTTGAGAGTTTGGCAAGCAGAGAGACACACATATTTATTACAGATAATACTAGAAAACTATTAACACTAAATCCAATTGTAGTAGAAAGGCAGGAGCAGATAAGATAACATTGCACGGACTGGAAAAACCTTAAATCCATGCTTGCTAATGCAAGAAGCTTGACAGATAAAATGGGGAGCTTGAATAAATAGCTACAGGGGAACATTGTGATATCACAGGCATTACTGAAACATAGTGGGATAAAACTCATAACTGTAGTTCATTTAGATCACTATTCCATTTTTCGGAGGGATCAAGCAAGTGGAACAGGTGGTGGAGTAGGTTTATTTGTTAAATCAGATTTGAAACCTATAAAAAAGGAAAATGTTTATGAAGGGAATTATGAAAATATACAAAGCATTGTGGCTAGCAATTAGCAATGAAGGTAAAAGTATAAAGAAAATGTTTGTAGGGATATGCTATATACCACCAAATATATTTGAGATTGAGGAAGCCAAAATACTTTTGGAAATGGAGAAGGCATCCAAACTAGGCCATGTTTGCTTAATTGGTGACTTTATTTATCCAGACTTAGGGGCCTATTCAGGTAGTTTCGATAAGTGACTTTTGACAGTTTTGAGCACTTTTCAAGTGAGTCTCCATGTGTAGCTATTCAGAAAACTCCGATAACTTGCCAAACTCGCTCGAAAACTGCTTCTTCCTAATCCGTAGTACCCTCGCAATGTCAAACCGAGCAGTACTGTAGCTGAAAAAATGCTCAAATTCGCATTTTTTTTTTTAATTGAGCTATTCACATCGCGGCTGCAATTCACAGGTTCTGATCTCGCCACATTTAGGGGTGTCGAGATGGGATCTGAGATGTGCATCTGATGGAGAAAATGTATTCTTACTGCATAGGATTTAAGCCGGGGGTCTCCGAAACTGACACATATTAATATTAGCCCTGGAGACACCCTGCTTCAATCCTATGTAATAAAAGAACATTTACAGCCAGCTTCATTACCTTAGCGGCTAACCACTAAGGTAATGAAGGGGTTGAATACCAGTGCCTGGTTTGTTAGTGGTAGAGGGGGTGGGTGAAGGTTGCAGTTGTCCCATGTGGGTTTTTAAACGTACCGGGAGGATTGCAGGAGGAATTAAGGGGTTAAACCCTCCCGGTCCCCACCTGGTAGGCCTAGACACCCACAATCGGCCAAATACCACCTTCATAGTTGCCCCGGGGAGGGTGTTCAGACTTTTCAGGCGGTATCAACACTTCCTTTACCTTAGAGGTTATAACCGCTAAGTTAATGAAAGGATTAATTCCTCCCACTAGGCTTAAACAACCTCCTCGTGGCAACTAGCCCCTTCACTCAGCCTCTCTAACACCAACACCACACAGGAATGGGCAAAAGTTCTATTAATAATGTATACTGTAATAGCGATTTTGCCCATTCAAATAATCATTACAGTGTAATACTGTAAAATACATTTCTAGAAAAAACACCTTACTATAAAACAAAACTCTAGCCATCCAATCCATTGACTGTCACTGTGGTCATCCATGCCCTCAATGGGTCACAGAGAGCTACCCAACAACCCCCTCTCCTCTTCCCACAACTTCATCACCTCCCAACACATACTGTGATGGGCAAAAGGCCTACTATCCATATCTGGTTCTAATTACCCATGCCAGGACGAAGGCCATCCTAGTCCTCATCTTATGTACTCTGGTCCTCTGCGGGCAGCAACATTAAAATAAAAATACTAACTACTGGCCACTAACCCCTTAATTACATTTGCAGTTATTAACCGCTACGGTAATTAAGGGTATAAACCCCCCCATGCTACCCACCCAGGAGGCCTAACCACCCTCCCCTGGGCATCTACCCCCAATCCCCACCCCTTCTACCCCCATCACCACACTTATAGTTTGGCAAAGCACTAGTAGCCAAGTATAGCTAATAGCACGTTTGCCCATTTATTTTCAAAACAAAATACACAATAAAATAACATTTACATAACAGTACAAAAGATTACTCAGTAGGCAATAAACCCATTGATTGTCACTGTGATTATCTATGCCCACCATGGTAGCAGAAATAGCTACAATGGCAATGAAAGGGCAACCTAAAAAAATAAAAATAGATTATAATTAAATTGAAACAAAGATTTTCTAAAAAAGGAATTGATTGTCAATGTGGTTACTACCGCTAAGGTAATGAAGGTGTTAACACCTCCCGTAACTTCCCAGGTTGGACTAACCACCCACCCTGGTGCAAATACCCCCTTCACCCACCCCTTCTACCCCCAATTAACCAGGTACTCTGGATTAACCCTTTCATTGCCTTAGCAGCTAGCCACTAACGTAATGAAGCTGCTTTTATTTTATTTTGATCACACAGTATTGAATCAGGGGGTCTCCGGAGCTGAACCACATTCATTTTAGCCTCTGGGACCCCTGCTTCCTGAGTTACAAGCACCAGTATGGGGTGCTGGTATCTCCATGCATTGTTTAAACGTGTGTTCTTAAAATAAATTAAAAGCTGTGCGTTCGCCTGTTTTAGGCGTGAAGGCAGAGTGACTGATTCAGTCTTTTCTTACTGTGCATCACTTTCAGACAGGTGTAGCCTGGTAGGATTCAAACAGTGGGAGTCCCATTCAGATACAGGGACACCCGCTGTGTTAATCCCAATGGGTCATTACAGCCTGCTATGGACTGTCCTGCGGAGTGTCCTCGCTTTTGCACACTGTGTTCTGTCCCATGCCAGCGGGATCTGCTAGATAGGAAAGACTGCATCTGTATAAGGACTGTGACATCACATTTGCCTGACAAATGGTACATCCACAAATCCAATTGGTGGATGTACAATGTGATAGCTACCATTTTTTTGCTGGTTATATCATCTTAAGGGAGGAATGCATATGCTACCTGATTGGCTGGCTTAGCTCCCTTTAAGGTGACATCACATCATTTTAAAAAGGGAGTGTTAGGACCTGCATACTGGCCATGAAATGGCTGCAGGCTTATAATGCTTTGGCCAAAGAGTTTAACTAAATGACCCTTATGAAAAGACAAACAGTTACGTATTTAACTATATATTTTTTGTAATATTGGATGTACTGTCGCGGCCGAGTTTATTCTAACATTTACCCAGTCTCGGGAGCGACAGATACCAGGCACGCGTCGAGGTGTCCCGTGCGCGCGCCGGAGCCTCGGAGGATCGGTCCTCCGATCGAGGCACCCCCCTCCCCTCTCTGGGTCCACCAGAGCCCCCACCGCATCCTCCACATCGCGGGACACCAGGGCTCCCTTTAGGGAGCCCTGGGCATGCACGCCGTGCGCGCACGCTCCCGATGAAGCGTGACCGCGCATCGGTGACGCGCGGCACGCCGAGGGGATTTGCCACCAAAGCCGGGAATCCTCGCGGCTCGCAGCTCTAGCCGTTTTAGAATAAACTTGGTCGGTATTGTAGCATGGGATATTTGTATATTTTATTGTATACATTTTTTCACACCCAATAGCACTCCTTTTGACACAAATATATATAATGTGATATGGTGGGTAAATTATCAATTGGTAACAGTTGTTTGGAGGTTTGTGACCCTCCTCCATGGTTTTAAGCTCACTCCTCCACACTTTTTAAGTAGCAGGGTTTTCCATGCACCTGTGCAGGACTGGTCTATTGAGACATTTCTCCCTCCACTGCAGAGTTAAATGAGAATTTTCACAGGTAGTGTTAAGAGCTGCATAGTGGTCATGCGATTATATGGCTGCAGGCTTATGATGCATTGGCCAATGATCTTAAATAAATGACCCTTACTTGTGAGAAGACAAACAGTTCCTTTGTTGTATGCATGAAGTTTTCAGTTACAACCTGCTGCTCCTTGGTAAGTTGGAACTCACAAAATATTATGATGAACACTCAACCAAAAACTCATGTCTTTAACCCCAAGGTACTAACTACTAAGAGGAGGCCTCTTGCTTGGAAAGTGTTACTGACACGAAACAAACAAAACAGCTGAAAATCCTTTGTCCCAAAAGTAATTGGTTAAATGCAGCCACAAAAATAAACTGAAATAGATGCCAAAGACTCCCAGATCCCAACAACCTCAAGATGGTCTCCTGGACTGTCAGAGGTCTAAACTCACCAGCGAAGAGTAGGATGGTACTCACCCACATCAAATGTTCGAAAGCACAGGTTATGCTCCTTCAGGAAACACATCTTCTAAAGGAAGACACAAAGATTTACAAAAAACAATTGATCAAAATTTGTATCATGGCACCATACACAGGAGAGCAGAGAAAAACTACAATACTAATAAATTAGTACCTAAACTCTGTGACTCACAAATTTTTAAGAGACGCAAGGGGAAGATAATGTCAGTTCATTAGGATATTGGCTATTGCAGTAATTTCATACAGTTGCCCCAGTGCACTCCTAAATAAAGGATCTTTATAAAGTAATCCTCTTAGCGTTAATTAATTTAATCACTCTCAATGAACTATTTTAAAACTATTGATCCAGGGCAACTAATTTGACCCGACATAGGATCAGTAGCGTGCATCCACCATAAGTCTATTTTAATCACATTTATTTGAAATATATATATGATCAATAAAATGTATGTTTTAACTCATTCATTAATCATCTGGACTGGGGGTGTGCGTGCTGTCTGTTGGGTTCTTTTTCCCCTCCTGACTATTATTGATATCTTACCCATCAGCACCCACCCCTATCACACTATCACTTTCAATTACAGCAGAAGCGGGATATCTCTCTGTGTTCTACACTGAGGAGGTGAGCAGGTAAGGAAAAAGATGGGGAGGAGGGGAGTATGTGGGGGAGTAGCTGGTGAGGAAGTGAGCATGTGGGGGAGAAGCTGGTGAGGAGGGGAGCATGTGGGGGAGTAGCTGGTGAGGAGGGGAGCATGTGGGGGAGAAGCTGGTGAGGAGGGGAGCATGTGGGGAGAAGCTGGTGAGGAGGGGAGCCTGTGGGGGAGAAGCTGGTGAGGAGTGGAGCATGTGGAGGAGAAGCTGGTGAGGAGGGCAGCATGTGGGGGAGTAGCTGGCGAGGAGGTGAGCAGGTAAGGAAAAAGATGGTGAGGAGGGGAGTATGTGGTTATAGTATCCATGGTTTCAGTTGTCCTTCTTCATTGTGAATAGGATCCTTGTGTGAAGGCATCAGGCCCTGGCACAGGTTTCCTACAGAGAGTGGAATTTCACTGTATTAAAGTTAGACTACCCCATCACTACAAAACACAAGCATGTTAAGATATCGCTTTACAATTAGGCATTAGAAATGATGAGATAACTGTATGTCATTTGAGAAAAACATTGTGAAAATCTGACAGCAGTGGGAGCAAGCCCGGAGTGTGGTATAGCGTTGCTGGGCCTGTTGAAAGAGTTGTTAGCATACACTTGCAACGCTTGGGAGTGTCCGTGAGAATAGTCGTGTCCGTTTGCCAATCTTCAGGGGATCCAGAGAGTAGAGTCGTCAGAGAGCAAGCCAGGTCATAGGAAGCCAGAGGTCAGCAAAGTCGTAAGCGTAGCAGGGTTCAAGGGGTAACCAGAGAGCAGAGTAGTCCAGGGAGAGCAGGGGTCAAAAGCCAGGGAAATAGAAAGTAACACAGGAACAGGTATTCACAGGAGCACAGAGGGAGCACATTATTCAGAGAGGCATAGTACCAGCACATTTAGCATGCACAACACATCAAACTAGTCAGGTGATAAGTATACGATTGGAGAAAATGAATACATTCGAAATATATATCATATTGAAAGGTAACACTTATATGGGTTACAACTGCAACAACCCCATTTACAAGTATCTCAATTATTAAACAGAAAATTCCAGGTCTTGATATGAAATGTTCATAAATTGGGTAAAAGTGTTTGATGGGCATTGTTGTGTACACTGGTACGGAGGGCATGTCTGTCACACTAAATGTCCAGTTGTCTCAATTGTGGAATAGAATCCACTTTTTAGTTTAAGACATATTGTTAATGGATCGTATTTATGGGACCATGCTTTATACAGTAGTGGCCTGGAACTGAAACTATCTAAAAATGTAGTTATTGGTGTATTGGTGTACCCCTTGTTCCCCCGTACCTGGGAAGTAACTACTGGTACTGCTATTACCTATCTGGCCACCAGGAAGACTGAGCCTCTGCCACTGGGAGCCTGGGGTGATATCTGATCCTTCTCGATGCAGCGCCTCCACCTGCAAGGGATCTCAACATGGTGGGATAGGCCCCTAACAGGAACAATACCAATAACACACACACTCAGTTATATAACCACAAACTTTACGCAACATGCAAGACCAGTACCCTTAACCACACATTATAATAGGCCCAACTTAGTACCACCAATGAGTGACCCCAAAGTACATAGGGTGCTTGGCACCAATACCCTTATGTCTGTTTCCCTAGTGTCAGGGCCCACCCAAAAGTGTTGGAGGTAGCGCTATCCCGTGAATGTTGGTGCACTTGTAGAGGTACCTGCCCAGGGCTCCTGCACCCGGGTACTGCAGATTTACAAAGGGGATCCATCTGATCCAACGCTGTCGTCATCCTCAATGGCGTGCGCCTCCACGTGTTGTGAATTCTATCATGGATAATATCACCATACAGAGGCAATTACAACGGAGGTGGTCTGGTCCCAGACCGCAGGCCGCAGTCACCGTGTGACGTCTTACCGATGCAGTACCCGACTATAAGCAGCTACTGGGGAAAGGTCCCTAACTATGGGCTTTCCCTGTAGCAGCCGCAACATATTATGAGTCGGGGCCTAGGTGGGGCCTAAGGGGGGAGATCTGGCCTTGTCCAGGAAAGCACTGCTCCCTGGACACTACCTGCTCTGTTGAGATCCCTCTTCCGACTGGCGTGGTCCCGCTGAGCACGCCAAATATATCAGTCTGTTGCAAGGGGATTCCGGGAGCCCTATTGGCTGCTGTGGGCCTTGTGCCCCTACTCCAAGAAGCTCATGGGAGTTGTTGTTCCCCTGCAGAGCTATGGGTGTACTGGCCACCATTCCTTACTGCACTGCGCATGCGCCGGGTGTAGCATGATGGCTGCCGCTACTCTGAATACCCTCTGTGCATGTGCAAATTATTACTGCGTATGTGCGGCACGTCTAAATAGGTGCGTCCTTACCGGCGTCCCGCCGAGGTGCCTTGGTGACTGGGTCGTCCCTACAACCTCCCTGGGTGCCTGGTGAGTTCCCCGCTTGTAGCAGAGGTAAGGACGGCTAAAAGGAAGTCCGGGCTACATCGGAATCATACGGTTTTACAGCTGAGCGCTGTACTGGATCCTAGACTCTTGCACTCACATATAATGAAAATGAAAATATCTAGGACAGGGTAGCAAATGGTGGACACTTTAGTACGTATCTATAAAACGTGTGTCATGTGTACCTTATGTGTGATATAGGAGAATTATTGGTATGATCACATTTCGTGCATGATGTATAGGAAATTGTATGTAGATCAACCAGTGTATTTGCATAGAGGTGAAGTATATTTTGTATTTGTGTAAATGAGAAAATGTTGTGTTTAACATCCCAGATTATTCCACCTTGCCTGAAATTACAATGGATAAATGAACTTGGTGTCTTAATGTAACTATGCAATTCTATTGAAAAAGTCCAATGTACAGAGATGGAAAATGAGCAGCACTCAATGGTCTTTTCTTAATAAAAAGTGAGTTTATTGAGCGGTGATCGACGTATCGATCCGCTTACTAGCAGACCAAAACATCGGCCACTGCTCAATAAACTCACGTTTCATTAAGAAACGACCATTAGAGTGGCGCTCTTTTTTCATCTAAGTAGTTTGGACATCGGCGGTGTCTGCATTGAACATCGCATGCTGTGACTGAGCACCCGTGGCAGTCGGCTGTTAGTTGTTAGTGCAGCTTCCCCTCGGGTCATACCTTTGTTTAACAGATATACAAAGTGGCAAACAGCAGCAGCAAAGTATAATACAGTATATAAAAATAATCTTTAACACATGGTACAGGGGAAAGAGGTCATCCCTTAAAATTTCCATAAATACAATGATTTTCCCCACCCTCACAAACAAATATATCGACTCTATGTTGATGAAGTCAAGAGTTTTTACTTTGTGAACAATTAGGCAAAGAAAGAAATTGAAAAAACTACAGCGAAGATTAAGTTGATCTTTTAGCAATTAACCAAAAAAACGAATAAAAATAAACTACAGCAAAGGTTCCGATAACCTTTGCTTTAGTTTTTTTTTTTATTATTTTGTTTGGCTAATTGCTGTGACATGTATCTATTTCTGTGGATAACAACTTTTGTTTAACAACATCGGCCCATCAACCAATTAAAGACTCTGAGAGGCACAGCTCAAGGACATGGGAAGGCAAGTTTGGCTTACTGTATTTTAACAAGAGGTTGTCACAGTCTGAATGATAGAAAAATTTTAATAATTCACTTACTTTTTATGAACATTAAGTCCCACAGTCTCACATGCAAACTCGCCCACAGTATAATAAGTAAGAATTATGCCAGCACCGTGTCACTATTGTTAAATATCTCTTCTTCAAATAGCAACACACTATATTTTACATCCAAAGGCAAAAAAAGAAAAATAGAACAAAACAGAACAGAATCTAATTTTTTTAGGACATTACATTTTTTTTAGAGTGAAGGACTTATAGGTAGACTTATGAGGCAGCTAGACAATTCGTATCAGAGTGCAACTTGCAGTGCATGTCTTAATACATGCATTCTTTATGATAAGATCTGTGGCACTATTTATTGAGCGTTTGTTACCTACCCGCAGCGAGACTAGCTAATTACATTCTTGAACACATTACAGATACAAGAGTTTTTCCAGCAGTACAGCTCCTTGGAATTCCTTGTTTGTCTATTTGATGGTCCTCCGCACCTTATCACAGATCTGAATGTTTTATAGGACACTGGTCTTAGGTGTAAGTCCACCACTTTATTGTGGTTATATATTTTTACACACATCATCATTGACTTGGTCCTATTTTATTGCTATTAGCCACACCTGAAGCAGGTAATCACTATGCACACCATAGACTAATATACACATCAGTTGGTGTTTCTTAGTGTATTTGAGGATATACTGTATGTGCTTAGACTTTGCTGCTATCTCTTAGACATCATCAACTACGTATATCATAGCAATAATCAATTTATATTAGAGGAATACACAGTATAGCGTTTGAAGCATTTCAAGCCATCTGTTTACTTATTGGGTTTTGTACTTGTGAACCTTGATTATTCCCCTTACCCTCCAGCCTCCTAATTTTAGTGGCCTTATTTTAAATTAACAAATTAAATGTTAAGTTTTAATAACCTAAACTAATCAATACACTCTATAATGATAATGATTATTACTTGGTGTGCACAGTACTAGAGATATACGTGGGTCTTTTCCATATAATCTCTTTGTACAGTGGCGGCCGCCTTTATCCTAATGCGGCTGGATCCGCGGCGCTCTGATAATCTCGGGCAGATGCGTTTTTTTTTTTTTGGTCCGGAGTGAATTGCGTTATTTTAGCGCTCGTGATATTAGCATATTATTATTGCTGTCTGCAATACTGCAATACCGTCTAAAAACTCAGGGGGGTGTTCGCGAGCTGTTGTCTTGGAAGTCTAATAACTTAGCAGTTCAACCTACGTCAGTACACAGTCTGCGTGTGCGCGCCCAGTAATTGTACATTTGCATATTTACTGTATACATGCATTTGCAGTGCTGTACAGTATGTCTCATTTGAAAATTATTGAAACGCATAGGCGTGTACAGTACTGGACAGGGAATAGTTCCGTGGGCGCCTATAAAATTTTACCACTATAAAGGATATACGAAAACCAAGCCTGTTGGTTGTGAAGATTGTTGATCCTCACGGTGGGCTTGAAAACAAAGAGAAAGCACAACACATAGCGTAATACTGTTGAAACATTAAACAAACAACATATAAGACAACATATAACAGCTGAATACTGAAATGGTATTTTTAGGACAATAAAATCATTTAATAACAATTAATATTTAATATAATGCACAATTTGCATGGACATATAGATTTAAGCAATTAAAAATCTGAATAGGTGGTTCAACTGCTCCGTAGCACCAATGTTGATGATAGCAATGCCTACTCACCAGATGGAATAGGTTTGCAGGCAGTGGATATTTTAGAGAGTATCCCCTCTCATCTGTGTGCTGCTCTCTGCTTAGCTGGCGTCTCTGTCGGCTCGTGGGTGCAGCTCATCAGCGGGGACTCCTGCAGCTCCAGGAAGCACGTCTGAGCAGATGGAACTCAGCTGCAGCTGATTCAGCACGATGTCAGCCACGGACCACCGTGAGCTCGTCTATCTGCTGCTCACTGCTAGCTGGCGTCTCTATCCGCTCGTGGACGCAACTTGTCAGCAGGTACTCCTGCAGGGCGCCAAGCAGGGCGCTTGAATAATGGGAAACCGCAACAGCTGGTTCAACTCGTCGGCGGCTATAAGAGATGGTTAGCTGGCAGCTCACGTTGATTCACCGATGTACGGGGGGTATTACACCAATGTGTGCGGGGCTTGAACCTCCACCCTACGCGTTTCAAGAGCGATCTGCTCTCTTCCTCAGGGGTATATGAATAAAAAAGTCCAAAATGTCCTTTAAATACTGACTTCAACATTTGGGTAAATAGTTCCACCTGTAGCTAATTGCACATGTGCTGTGCTTGTAATAAAGTTGCTCTTAGTGTGTTTGCAATCAGACACTGCACAGTGAGAATGTCTTTGAACAAAAAAGCTACTTACTATTTTGTACAGCTGTTATACATAATGACAACATTAAACATAACACAATATACAATGAACATATACTACTAACAACATATATATTTATGTATATAAACAAAAAATAAATGAATAAAAATAAATAAATAAAAAAAAAAATGCATAATTTTAAGGTAGGACATAAAAAAAAAAAAAATTTATTTAATATAATATTGCGAATTATGATTAGATAAAATGTATTAAACCAGTGATAGTGTGCTTATTTATGTAGGAGGAACCTACTGCTATAAGCGAATTTAAACACTAATGTATATGACATGTCACCTTATGTGGATGTATTTGGTACTAACCCACCAAAAAGGATTTCAAATCGAATTCTACATTTAAGCCCATTGGGGACAGAGTACATAACTCATAAATCCAATAGGACTCTCTTCTCCCCAATAGGCTCAATGTGTTACCTCCTCTCCAGTGTTGTACAATGCGCTCTATTCCTACGCACCTCAAACCTTTTGGGTCTTTATTGTGCACCTGAAGAAAATGATTAGACACATTGTGTGTGACTAAACCAGTTTTAATATTGTATATATGTTCATACAAACATCTTTTTATAGCTCGCGTTGTCATACCCACATACTGCAGACCACACGGACATTCAAGTAAATATATAACAAAGGAACTACTACATGTAATATGTTGTTTAATTTTATACTGTTTATGTGTTTTATTTGATATAAAATTTATTTTTTTGTTACTGTATTTGCATGCCGTGCATTTGTTACAGAGGAAGTATCCCCCACAGAGTGTTGTGTCTCTTTGAACTGGCTGCAGCGATGGACAGCTGGGTGCCAGTCTCTGTCCTATATTAGGAGCTTTTGTGAATATAATATGTGGATATTCGGGTAGAATTCCCTCTAGTTCTTTATCCTTTTTCAATATTGGCCAGTATTTTCTTAAAGTTTTGCGTATGTTGGGTGCCATTTGGTTATATTGAGTGACAAATGACAAATTGCCTGATGAGTTAATATTTTTATTTTTATTTTTATATTGTAAGAGACTGGTTCTGTCCATCGCTGCAACTTCAGAGATAGTTCTATCCAACTCTAGTGGGGAGTACTTCCTCTCCACAAATTTTTGTTTTAAATCCTCTGCTTGAAGTTTAAATGTATCTGGATGTGAGCTGTTTCTTTTCAGTCTAATGAACTGTCCCTTAGGGATGTTTTTGACCCATGTGGGGTTGTGGTGACTCTGTGCATGTAAATAATTATTTGATTGAACCGGTTTAAAATATGTGCTGGTGTGTATGTGATTATTAACTATAGTGATTTCTAAATCTAAAAATTCTATTTTATTAGTATTAGTGACAAACGTGAATTTTAAATTATTAGTGTTGTTATTCATATATAACTGAAACTGTGTTAACTGTGCTAAAGTGCCTGACCAGATAAAAATAATATCATCTATGTAGCGCCGCCACAGCACCAAGTTTGCACCATAGGGACAATTGGACCATATATGTTGTTTCTCCCAATATCCCATAAATATATTAGCATAACTAGGAGCAAACTTGGTGCCCATGGCGGTGCCACATACCTGCAAATAATAAGCTTTATTAAAGTGAAAAAAATTGTGACAAAGGATGAATTTAATTCCTAAAATCAAAAAATCTCTAATTTCTTTTGAAACAGATGGGTCATTTTTTAGGGTGTTTAAGACTGATTCACATCCTTGATCATGGTTGATTATGGTGTATAATGAATTGACGTCTGCGGTAACAAAAATATAATGGGGTTGCCACTGAATGTCCTGGAGTGTCTGCAGTATGTGGGTAGTATCCCGGAGGTAAGAAGGTAATTGTATGACATATTTCTGGAGTTGTCTATCTATATATTGAGATAAGTGTGATGTTAATGATTGAATGCCCGAAATGATGGGGCGGCCGGGGGGAAAATTTATATTTTTATGTATTTTAGGGATTATATAAAACAAGGGTAGTCTGGGGTGTTTATTGTAAAGAAAGTCAAATTCTTTTGGAGTAATTAAATTTTGATCTAAACCAAATGTTAAATAATTAAATAATTTTTGCTGGTAATGTGTAGTAGGATTCGTTGGGAGGAGTTGGTAAGTGGATATGTCACTTAGAATTCTCAGTGACTCTTGGATGTAATATGATCTATCCATGATTACCAACCCCCCCCCCCCTTATCCGCTGGTTTTATGATTATGTCTTCATTTTCTTCAAGTGCACGTAAAGTTATTTTTTCATCTTTACTAAGATTATCAGTCCTAACTTTGTGGTTTCTACTTAGGGTCTCTAGGTCATCTGTGACCATTTTAGCGAATGTGTCCACAAAGGGACCACTCACAAACCTAGGAAAGAATGTTGAGGGATTTCTGAACGTGTACAGTACTGTAACAGTGTCACATTTTGGCATATACAACGCTCTCCCCTTGCTCGCCCCCGCACACACACAGGATAATTTACAGCACTGAAGGATATTTCAACTTCTTATCTTATCTACAGTGCAGTACATCTCTCCCACACCATTCCTTTGAACGTGTGTGTTTCTGGTTTCAATAACATTCCTGCTTGACAGCAGATGATTACTGCGCATGCACCTGTAACTTCACCCACCACTGCTTGCTTGAGTGAGTGACCAAAAAAAAAAAAATATTTTTTTTCTCCTCATTTTTTATTTTTATTTTCTCCACAAGCCTGCAAAAACCATCTTGATATTACGATATTCAATCTGTGCTGCAGCTTTTGACTGCGAACCTGTGCGTTTGACTGCACATGGTTGATTTGTGTGCTTTTTATGTACAGTACTGTGTTTGGGAGTGTAAGGATCATATTATTATGATGAACTGCCTTTTGAAATTAAAGTATGTCATTATCTTTGAACTTCATGCAGCTGTACCCTGTACTCCCCTCCCCCACGCACACACACAAGGCTCACTCAAGGATTTGAAACTCTTATTGACAGACACCTCCACAGAGTCATTCATTTTCTGAAGCTTGCCATTGTGTTCTTAATCCGTCTCTAGCCGAGCATCACCTCACTGCGCCTGCGTGTAATCCTCTTTGAGATGGGATCTATCTGATTACTGCGCATGACTCACCCAACCACCCGCCCCCCCAACCCTTTGAGGCTTTGTTTACGGTATCACTTTGGAAAATTCCTTCCTGAATTTGATATGTAAATCTGATTTGCACAGCACTGTGAGAATTGAGAGTTAAAAAAAACATTAACTGATTCATGTTGTTTTGTCATTCATTCTTTTTCTTTGGTGTACTGTAGGTGTGGGGGGGTTGTTGTCAATGATTATGATTATCATGAATGTAAATAAATATTTATTTTATTTTATCAGGAACCAAAAAAACAAATATAAAACTAATCATGAATAATACATAATGCAGTCTTTATTAAGTTCTTCTGTCAGATGGAAATTGAGGGCTGGTGGATAAACATGAATAATGCACATTTAAAATAATATTAATTAATAATATATAATATATAATATGTATATATATAGTAATATAATTTTTTCCGTCTTTATCTTCTTCCTCATTCTGTGTACAGTACAGTAGTTCATTGAGAGAGGAGAGGTTTTGTGTACATCATTACTGCAGTTTACATACTGTACACTTAACTGTACAAACAGTTCACAGACTGTACACGACACCCCCCTCTCTCCCAGTCCATCCTTTTTTCCTGAAAAGACAATAAAACAAAAAATTAGGGCAGTTATGTGCATACTGTATTATGGCATTGTGTGCTGTGTAGTACTGTTAAACTAGTCTATACTGGAACTACTGTATACTGTGACTACTTTTAAATAGTTTGGAACCAGATGGCTGGTGCTGCTCTCTCTGGAAATAAATAAATTGAGCAGCTACTGTACTGTAGGTGCATACTGTATTATGGCATTGTGTTCTGTATAGCTACTCCATATTGGACTACAGTATGCAGTTACCGTAGTACTGTCTATTCTGGAACTACTGTATACTCTGACTACTAGGAAAGAAAAATCTGTACCATACTAACCTGTATCATACTGTACTAACAATACTACAGTATAGTACTTCAGTATACCATACTACCTTCCTGATGCGTGCCCATTACGTGCGATCACAATGGGCAACACAGTCGCAATATGGTCAATATATTTATTGCATCGTTCCACGGTGAGTACATCAGTCCAAAAACTCAGTATGCCTTTCGCCAACTCATCCTTTTTGGAGGGTTTCACGACTTTTCGGATATGGTCCTTCAGCTGATGCCAGACCATTTCGATCGGATTGAAGTCTGGCGATCTGTCATTGGAATATAAGGACAATTAGTTTAAGAGATACAGTACACAGTAAAAAAAAGTGGGCAAAAAATGAGACACGGTTACCGCACTTACTCCGCTGGCGTCTTCACCCAGTTGATACCGCGCTCAAGGATATGCGCTGTTGACGCGGTGTGCTTTGGATCGTTGTCCTGGTAGAAACGGTGACCATCCGGGAACTCGCGTGTGATGTATTCCACAATCTCAGGCACAATTTTGTCTTGGAAGAAAGCTTTATTCATGATTCCTATAACAAGAAAAGAAAAGTGCTCAAAAAACTGCACACTAGTACAGTACAGTGCGTAAGGCAAAAGCGTGTGACATACATTTTACTGTACCTTCAAAGATAACGATGCATCCTGGTCCACGTCTAGAGATGGCACCCCACACATGCATCTTCACTGGGTGTTTTGGACGTGGATTCATAGATATGCGACCTTTTTTGTGGAATGCAAAGGTGGCAAAACTCTCCAGCGAAACAGTAGACTCGTCAGTGAAGATGCAATCCTGGAAAGTTTCTCCACTGTCGATCCATGCCGGGGCCTGGACCTGGACCACTCTCTTGATTTTGCTAACGTCCCTTATCATGGGGTACGCTCTGTAATGACAAGGAATAAATAATTTTAGAGGTACAGTACATTACAGTTTCTTAAACAACACTTTTACCTCCTGTACTGTCCAGTACTAACCTCACACGTCCATATTTCCATCCAATTCTGCGTCTCATCTTCTTTATGCTAGTCTCGGATACAGTGAGATTGTGATTTTCCTGCAGAGTGTATTTGCCCCTTAATGCACTCTTCTCATCGTTCTCCTCACTTATTTTGTCGACCAGAAGAGTTGTCTCCCTACAATGTACAGAAAAATAACAATCCGGTAAGTTACAGTGCAGTAGGCCACAAGCACATCACATCATTTGGTGTAAAAATAGTATACAATGAGATATTGTTCTATTGATATGCAACAATATAAACAAAATATATACTGTTGTTATATAAATATACCGAAATAACTATAAAATTAGATACAGTAGATCTACAGTACACCATATATTGTGCTATTACTATGCAGCCATATAAAAAATATACATACTGTTGTTATATAAATATACCGAAATAACTATAAAATTACATAAAGTAGATCTACACAATATATTGTTCTATTAATATGCAGCAATGATAGATATACTGTATACTTGAAAATGAGAGGTAACTCTCAATGTATTACTTCCTGGTAAAATATTTTATAAATAAATAAATATAGTTATATAAATATACTTACGTGTTAGTTACCGTTGGTGTCCTCGTGCGTTGTCTGGTTTTTCCGTGAGGCCAGAGCAGCTAACCAGCGTTGGATATCTGCAATTCGGTGTCCGCTCGTGTACATCTCCTTAATTCTCATGCTGAGCTCTTTTGAAATCTTTTTAACAGGCATTGCTGCGAGTAGAAAGAAATACAAACACAAGAATGTATATTCGATGTTTAGTCGATGTGTATTCAATGTGCAGTGAATTCACAAAATTGATGGTGTATTTATACGATAATGACTCACATTAGTGTACGCCCACTTTCAACACTTGTACCTCGTCGCCATTCATAAAAGGTGACACACTTTGCATAGCCTCCCACTCGATGATCTTTATCTGAACTTGCCCTTGTCCAGATACTGCATTGTGCCATCTGCTTCATGGATCAACCCCGATTCTACGGATACAAGAAGCCACTCGCCTCTGCCGTGCCTGTCACGCAGAAAAAGCGAAAGGCAGGAGCCGTTCCCAAGCCAAGGCTAAAGCGACAGGCTAAGGCTAATAAAGAAAACCTTCTGCTGACCTCAAAGGCTAAGGGTTTCAAAAAAACGTAAGCCTTATTATGTCAAGAAGAAATACGGTGATGTACACTCAACGCAAAACAAATGGCAGCCAACCCATCGAACCCGCAGACCACTTCCTCCAATACGCTTCGACGATTTTGCCGCGTATATCTCCCGGATATCTTCAGCCCGTCTTCTCCTCTACTCGTCCTCGACGCTGCCGCCGCCCTCCCGGACACCCACAGGTCATCTTCACCCCTGCTCTTCGACGCCGCTGCCACTGGTGCACCTGAAATCCACGGGTCACTTTCTCCTTTGCGCTTAGACGACTCTGCCGCTTCTCGCCCGGAAATCCAGAGGTCACTTTCTCCATCCCTCTTCGATGACGCTGCCGCTTCTCCTCTCCCGGATATCCACAGGTCATCTCCTCCACCCTTCTTTGGCGACGCTGCCGCTTCTCTCCATGGAACCCATATCTCATCCTCCATAGCACCCATCCACCCAGATGTCAACAGCACGCCATGCACATTAGACCGGATGCTGAATGGGATACGTGTGGATATCCCCGGGAACTCTATTGTGCTGGCAAAGATAGATCTGCTTCTGGAGACCATGCTAAATATGGATCAACGGACGCTAAATATGGATCGACGGATGCAGAAGATGGATCAACAGATGGAGAAGATGGATCGACGGATGGAGAAGATAGAGACTAACATAGCGGGGATACATAATTTGCTCGTGTACATGTCCCTGTATCCCCAATGCCGGAGCAGGAGGGTGGCATGGATTTGATGAATGGGAACTTCGACCACCTTCCATCACCAAGCGCGCCCCCTCCACCAGAAGATTTTGTGTACATGTTTGCCATTGAGGAGTATAACATGACAACCCCGTCAAGACCACGCCAGGAGACAACACTGTGACCAAGACAGGAGGAAAGCTTCCTCCCAGACAACCTACCCTCGCCCGCCGCCACAAGCACACCCGCTCACAGAAGAACACCCACTCCAGAACCCAACCTACATTTGCTTGCATCGATACGGTGCCCGACATCATCCTGCATGATCTGCCACCGGCACTCAGGGAGAAGTATAGGGTGATGAGTGCTGGTGTACCCCACAAGTATGCCTTGTTAATTTTTACGCACCACATCTCCTACTTGATGTACTGCGGGTGGGCCTACAAAGTGAACTATGAAGGAAATCGCGAAAAAAAGGCACTTCCTGACAATTTAAGAAAGACCATTCTGGAGGAATTGCGGCGCTTTTTTTCAATTACAGATCCTTTAATGAAAGGTGTTCGAGACTGCATTAATGGCATTTTGCGCCATACAAGGCATCGGCCATGGAAGGACAATCTGGTGGGGTGCGCATTTGCGTAAGTGTTCAACTGTTGTTAATTTTTTGTAAATGTTTTGTTCCAGTCCTCGAGGGCCGCAAACAGGCCCGGTTTTCAATGGTTATCCTGAAAACCGGCCCTTTGCGGCCCTCGAGGACTGGAGTTGTGCAGGCCTGACTGACTGCTCTGCACACCATCCTACTGTAAATGTTTTGACTTGCTGTACTTTAATAAAGGAGATTTTACGTTCTGTATATTTTTTGAATAAAGAAATTTTTTTTAATAACAACATGTCACTGTAAACCAGGCCTGCACAACTCGTATAGTGAGAAGGGCCGAACTGCTCCAAGGAAAAAAAAATTGGGCCGCACAGGTAAAATCATCATCATCATCATCATCATCATCATCATCATCATCATCATCATCATCATCATCATCATCATCATCATCATCATCATCATCATTTCTCCTCCAGCACCTATAATCATCATTCTCCTCCAGCACCCCTCATCATCATATCTCCCCCAGAACCCCTCACTATCAACCTTTTCGATACTCCCCATCTATCTCTCATACCCCCATCTCTCCCCCTCACCCATACACATAATACTCCCCCTCCACATCAAACACACAATAACCCCCTGCACACCACACACATCCCACCCCCCTGCACACCACACACATCCCACTCCCCCCTGCACCTCACATAACCCCCCTGCACCTCACATCACCCCCCCTGCACCTCACTCTCCCCCCTGCACCTCACTCTCCCCCCCTGCACATCACTCTCCCCCCTGCACCTCACATCACCCCCCCTTCACCTCACATCACCCTCCTTCACCTCACATCACCCCCCCTTCACCTCACATCACCCCCCCTTCACCTCACATCACCCCCCTTCATCTCACATCACCCCCCCCTGACCCTCACATCACCCCCCTGCACCTCACATCACTCCCACCCCCCCCTCCTGCACCTCACATCACTCCCACCCACCCCCCTCCTGCACCTCACATCACTCCCACCCACCCCCCCCTGCAACTCACATCACTCCCATCCCCCCCTGCAACTCACATCACTCCCACACCCCCTGCAACTCACATCACTCTCCCCCCCCTTCCTGCAACTCACACCACTCTCCCTCCCCCACCCCCCCTGCAACTCACACCACTCTCCCCGCCCACCCACCCCCCTGCAACTCACACCACTCTCCCCCCCTGCAACTCACACCACTCTCCCCCCTCACAAAGAAAACAGAGTCGGGCCCCACAGCCCATTTCAGCAGCCCCCCCAGCCCATTCCATTTCAGCAGTCCCCCCCATATGTTAGCAGCCACCCAGCCCATTCCATGTCAAGCCCCCCACCCCCCTCCTCCCATGTCAGCAGCCCCCCACCCCCCTCCCATGTCAGCAGCCACCCACCCCTCCCATGTCAGCAGCACCCCCACCCCCCTCCCATGTCAGCAGCCCCCCTCCCATGTCAGCAGCCCCACAGCCCTCCTCCCATGTCAGCAGCCCCGCAGCCCCCTTCCCATGTCAGCAGCCCCTGCTTAAGCCTCGCGCATGTCCTCCCTCACCTCGCGCTCCCTCTTTGCTGCGGCTCCTGCTAAAGCTTCACCAACAACCCAGGCCGCGAGACACAACCGGCTACGATGACGACGACAGCGAGATCACCCTTCCCGCTGTCTACCTCTTTCGCTGCGTCACACAACCGAGAGACCAATCAGCAGCCGGCTTGCCCAGATGACGCCGCCCCGCATACAACATTAGCTGCAGCAGGGAAGCGCGAGGGATGCGCGCTCTAGCAGCAGACCTGGAAATTCTGGGTCGCGCTACACTGCTAGAGCGCGTCCCCGTGCTGGAGGAGGGAGGAGGCTAGGTTAGGTGAGAGCGCGTGCTCCTACTGGAACGCGTCCTTTCCCTACCAGGGAAGGGGGTTTAAAGAAGGGGGGGTTGAAGGGGGTTTGTCACGGGCCGCACGGGGTAAATGTTTTTCCTTACTGTTCACAAGACCTGCACAATTCCAGTCCCCGAGGGTCGCAAACAGGCCCGTTTTTCAAGGTTATCAGAAAACCGGGCCTGTTTGCAGCCCTCGAGGACTGGAGTTGTGCAGGCCTGACTGACTGTTCTGTACACCATCCTACTGTAAATGTTTTGACTTTCTGTACTTTAATAAAGGAGATGTTGGGTTTTTAAAATTTGATGAATAAAGATTTTTTTTTAATAACACCATGCTGTTGTGCTGTACATGTTTTGACTTTCTGTACTTTAATAAAGGAGCTGTTGCGTGTTTTAACTTGTATTAATAAAGAAATGTTTTTCCTTACTGTACACAAGACCTGCACAATTCCAGTCCCGAGGGCCGCAAACAGGTCCGGTTTTCAAGGTTATCCTGAAAACCGGGCTTGTTTGCGGCTCTTGAGGACTGGAGTTGTGCAGGCCTGACTGACTGTAAATGTTTTGACTTTCTGTACATAAATGTTTTCACTAGCAGTAAACCATACACCTGTTGATGTTTTGAATTGCTGTGCACTTAAAATGTTTTTACATTGTACAGTATTTGTAAATAAATGTTTTTGTACTTACTCCACCAATAAAAGAAAATGTTGATTTGTTTTAAATTGTTCCATTGTCTCCTTTGATACTGTAACAAAATACATTGTTTCTAGAATGTACTGTCCAGGCATACTGTATTGTATACTGTAGGCATGCTCAGTACTGTACATCACAAGAGTATTAAAAAAATACAAGACACATACTGTATGTACTGGTATAGAAGATACATATGTACTGGAATACATGTAGAATAAATGCATACTTTTTATTTTTTCGGGTTTATTATACAGTATATATATTAAAAAAGTATTGTATACTGTCTGAAAACATCAGCATACTGTTTCAGGTATTCTATCCTAATCAATAACAACGGCCACTAAACTGTAGACTCCGGTACTTGGTTTTTTAAATCCAATTCAGCAATGTGCAGGCATTGTTACACAAAGCATATTATGCATCGAAATCCCTCCATTTGCCTTTTTGCCGATGACAAAGTTTTCTTTTCTGAGGAAAAACAAAAATAAAAGTTTTACTGTAATGATCAGTCCCCTAAAGAAGTTCACAGTCAGTCCCAACAATAATTTTCTCGGGGGGCGTCTCCTGTTCACATGCGCCTACCGTCGATGTGATGAAACGCATATGCGTTTCAAGAAGGTTCCAATGCGCATGCGCCTAGCGTTCCACCAATTGTTCAGTATCTGCAGTACTGTAGAAGCCACTCAGCCAATGATATTGCTTACAGGAGAATCGCTTGACTTTTGAATCGCACTGATATTGATATTTTCAAAATAAAAAAAAAAGAATAAAATATGGCAACATTTCTCACCATAGAATTTCCCATTCAGCTGGCGCCGGCGCCGGGCCACTGCCTGTCCAGTATTCTTGATTATACACGTCGTTGACAGGTGACAGCAGGACTACTACATCTGTAGTCTGCTGATGAGGCTGGAAATCGCTTAGGTACATGCAAGCTTGCTCGAAACTGTACGCGAAATCCGGTTCAGGCTGCAGGTATCCGTGCGTGGACAGACAGCAAGGGTTGTCACTGACGGTCGGACCGTTATTGGTAGCCGGTGCTGGTGCTGGTGCATTGCTTGCCAGCGACTGACGTTTCCTACTTGGTTTTAACACGACCTTTCGCCTTTAGCCGTCTGCATCATAGATACGGGAAAAATCCGGTGATACACACCAATACCCTCCAATAAATTCGGGATCAATACGAAAAAAACATGAATCGCTACATAACTTTTTCCTTATTGCACGCTTCCACACATGAGGAGCTGGCGCAAATTTGTAAATGTCATAGTTTTCGATAAAATACTGATAAATTTGAACAACTGTTGCCATCTTATCATCTGTTGCATTAATCGCGGCCCATATTAAATAAGCGTAGGTTCTGTCGGGTTTTTGGAACACCGGCTGCATTTGTACACTCATGGCGGCGGGACTGACTTTGGAGAATAACAGAAACTGGTGTTTGTCTTTCTTTAATATGAAAAGACTAAATTGATACATTATTGTAACCTCTTCCTTCAGTCCCAAGGCCAATTTACAATAGCCCACACTGTGGTATCTTTTTGAAACGAAATACCTGCAAGTCGACACATTACTGAAGCGCATGCGCATTACAATTCATGAATATCTGCCATCTGGCGGACACGCGAAGAATTGCAACCTATTAAATCCGAACCATTTTCAATAAACGCATCAATCGCACATCAACCGCGCATCACCCGCGGCTGAGAATGCAACATGAATGCGGCATGAACCCAGGGAAGTGCGTAGCATTAAAAAAAAAATCCCGGAAAAATGCGGTGATGTAGAATAAAAGGGGCCGCAACAGTATATTGCAATTTATACCTAAATAGTGTAGCACCCTATTTACTATTTACAAAACTTTTCGGTGCTGAGCAGTCTGCAACTAGTTGTATTCTGGTCGAACGCAGTTTTGGTTATTGCCAAACATAACATTTCTCATTGAGACCAAAAAGTTCTACCTTTGACTCTTCAATCCAGAGTACATTGTTCCAGAAGTCTTGTGGATCATCTATGTGCTCTTGGGCGATCTTCAGTTGGACAGCAATGTTCTTTTTATAGAGCACAGGTTTCCTCCTGGCAATCCTTCCATTAACACCGTTCTTGTTCAGTCTTTTTCTGATAGTTGAGTCATGAACACTCATTCTCTGGATGATTTTCCGGTTTGTTCTTGGAGAGATTTTTCTAGGACGACCGCTCCTGGTAGAGTGACTGTTGTCTCAAACTTTTTCCATTTGTAAACTATCTGACAGTGGATTGGTGGTGCCCCAAATCCGTAGAAATTATTTTGAAACCTTTCCTAGACTGAGATTTTTTTGATCGGGGCATGACATGTTTCCACACGCCTGTATGGTGAAGTCCAAACTCACAAAGTTTCTGATCTTTATACAGGGTGGGGCCTCCCAAACTCAGCCCTGAAATGTACCTAATTATTTAAATACCCGATTATCACCTTTAATATAGCTTTACTTACTTTAGGGTTTCACTTACTTTAGCACATGCCCTGATTCTTAAGTACTCATTTTTGTATAATTCATACATAATTTTGTTTCAAAAGACATGGAATTGGTCAATATAAACCCTATTTGATATTTAAGAAAAGTCTGGTTTTGATTCAAGAAGGTTTTCATGGAAAAACTATGGAATATTCGCAATTATATTGGGGTTCACACATTTTTCTCGCCACTGTATGTCAAAAACCATCCCCCATGATTGTGATGCGGTAATTAACATGGTATTATCACTTCCATTAATTACCACATTATGGCTAGTCTAAAAATATCACACCTGTTAAATATTACCGCTCTATTGATGACTTAGGTCACTGAGGACACTGTTGAGGCTATATAAATAAAGATGTACATACATATAATTGCGGTAATAGGACCTAGTATTTTTTTGTGCTATATTAACTCTGTTTTAACTGAGATTGATGGCTCTTGGCCACAGACTTCTTTAATGTTCCTGCTCCAGTCTGACATGCCACTCAGACAATGAGAGACATACAGTGGGGGCCTATTCTAGTAGCTCCGAATTGTGACTGTTTCTGAAGTGCACTTAAGAAGTGAATTTGCATGCTTTGCTATTCTGTAAGCCCTTCTCACATGTCCAAACCGCGCAAGCAAGGCTTTTTTAGAAGCGGTTTCCTTCAAGCGGTGCAAATCCGTGCGGAATGACAGAACTTGAGTGTTTTGCAAACTCCCTATATTCTAGTAGCTTTGAAAAGTGCAAAAGGCTAAATTGTTTCTAACTCACATTTTTTTTTCTCCCCACCTCAAAGCAGGCAGGATAAGATTTGCGGGTTCCCAACAAAGCCTGAAGGAGGACGAGAAGGAAGAGAATAACTTCTTAACTTAATTTCTCGCGTTGTATATATGTCCCCTCCAATCTCCCTCCAGATGAATTATGGAGAGATGCCTGTTCTGAAAAAGGATCACACCTGAGGTCCCCTGGAATATATGCTGGGAAATGCTATTGTCACAGTATACATTTTAGCGCTACTACTCACACCTTGAACAACCTCCCCCTAGCTTCATTTAAACACAGATTATTTCCACTTTCTGGTTGCCGGTTAAAAGTTTTTCATAAATAAAAATGAGGACACCAGAGAGGATATCGTCCTTCTCTTCCTCTCCCTCCCCCAACCCGATACTCTACCACCACCATGCTAAAGCCCTATTTCAGATTCTGGAGGGAGTTAGAACCAACTGCAGGACATTCCACTTCTAAAACAAGACAATACAATCCAGACTTTTTCTCACTTTTTGTGATAGCAGTTTAGAAGATGCAATTTACATAGTTTCTCGCTATGCACCATCCAGACTCTTGCGTTCTTCTCAAGGATGTCTTCTTTCTACCCCCTTTGTATCTAAAGCCCTCTTCCGCCTTAAACCTTTTTCACTGACTGCCCCACACCTCTGGAATGCCCTTCCCCTCAGTACCCGACTAGCACCCTCTCTATCCACCTTTAAGACCCACCTTAAGACACACTTGCTTAAAGAAGCATATGAATAGCACTGTGGATATTCTGAACACAGGATACATAAAGATTGGCCCCCTGCAGATGCACTTACCAGAACTCCCTCCTACTGTCTCTGTACGTTCTACCTACCTACCAATTAGACTGTAAGCACCTCGGGGCAGGGACTCCTCTTCCAAAATGTTACTTTTATGTCTAAAGCACTTATTCCCATGATCTGTTATTTATATTATCTGTTATTTATTTGATTACCACATGTATTACTACTGTGAAGCGCTATGTACACTAATGGCGCTATATAAATAAAGACATACAATACAATACATAGTTACATAGTTACATAGTAGATGAGGTTGAAAAAAGACATAGGTCCATCAAGTTCAACCTATGCTAAATTTAGACAACAGATACTTTATCCTATATGTATACTTATTTATTGATCCAGAGGAAGGCAAACAAAAAAACCCATTAAGGGGAAAAATTAATTCCTTCCTGACTCCAAGAATTGGCAATCGGATTAATCTCTGGATCAACATCTTTCCCATGTATACTTATTTGGTATATCCCTGTATACCTTTCCCAACTAAAAAGATGTCCAACCTTTTTTTGAACAAATCTATTGTATCTGCCATCACAGTCTACATGGGTAATGAATTCCACATTTTAACTGCCCTTACTATAAAGAACCCTTTCCTTTGTTGCTGGTGAAATTTCCTTTCCTCCAACCTTAAGGGATGGCCGAGTCCTTAGTACTGCCCGTGGGATGAATAGTTCTTTTGAAAGCTCCTTGTATTGTCCCCGAATATATTTGTATATAGTTATCATATACCCTCTTAGACACCTCTTTTCTAATGTAAATAAATCTAATTTAGATAGCCTCTCCTCATAAGTTAGATTGTCCATCCCTTTTATTAACTTGGTGGCTCTTCTCTGCACTCTCTCTAGTTCCATAATGTCTTTTCTTAGGATTGGTGCCCAAAATTGTACTCCATATTCAAGGTGTGGTCTTACTAGTGCTTTGTAAAGGGGCATAATTATGTTTACTTCCCTTCCATCCATTGCCCGTTTGATGCAAGATAAGATCTTGTTTGCCTTTGCAGCTACTGCATGACATTGGGCACTATTGCTATGCCTGCAGTCTACAAGCACCCCTAAATCCTTCTCCATCAAGGATTCCCCTAATATATCTCCATTTAATTTGTAAGTCGCCTTTTTATTCTTGCATCCCAAATGCATAACCTTACATTTATCTGTATTAAACCTCATTTGTCATTTACCTGCCCAGGTTTCCAGTCTCTCCAAGTCCTTCTGAAGAGAAATTACATCCTGCTCTGATTTTATTACCTTAAACAATTTATTATCATCAGCAAAGATGGAGACTTTGCTCTCGATCCCAACCTCAAGGTCATTAATAAACAAGTTAAAAAGCAAGGGTCCCAGTACCGATCCCTGAGGTACTCCACTCACGACTTTTGCCCAACCTGAAAAAGTTCCATTTATGACAACCATCTGTTGTCTGTCCTTTAACCAGTTTTCAATCCAGGTGCATATATTATTACTGAGTCCAATTTTCTTTATTTTGTACACAAACCTCTTGTGTGAATCCGTATCAAAAGCCTTTGCAAAATCTAAGTAGATCACATCAATTGCATTAACCTGGTCTAAATTCCTACTTACCTCCTCAAAGAAACAAATAAGGTTAGTTTGGCAAGATCTATCCTTCATAAATCCATGCTGACTATTATTAATAATTTTGTTTTCCATTAGGTATTCCTGAATGTTATCCCATATTAAACCTTCAAGTAGTTTCCCTACTATTGAAGTCAGGCTTACATGTCTGTAATTTCACGGTTGTGATCTAGCTCCCTTTTTAAATATAGGCACCACATCTGCTTTACGCCAATCTTGTGGTACTGAGCCTGTGGAAATGGAGTCCTTGAATATTAAATATAATGGTTTGGCTATTACTGAGCTTAACTCCTTGAGAACTCTTGGATGTATGCCATCTGGCCAGGTGCCTTATTTACTTTAATTTTGTCAAGTCGCTTATGAACTTCTTCCTCAGTTAACCAATTGTTCATTAATATGGAGGTTGTGGCTTCCTCCTGCGGCACTACTATTGAACTTGATTCTTCCCTGGTAAACACAGAGGCAAAGAATTTGTTTAGTACCTCAGCTTTTTCCTTATCTCCAATAATCTGCCTACCCATCTCACACTGAAAGGTCCTATATTTTCTTTTCTCATTTTTTTGTTATTAAGGTACTGAAAGAACTTTTTAGGGTTTACCTTACTTTCTATTGCAATCCTTTTTTCATTATCCATTTTTGCTAATTTGATTGCCCTTTTGCAATTTTGTTACATTCCTTATAATTCTGATACGATGTCTCTGTCCCTTCTGACTTAAAGATTCTAAACGCCTACCTCTTCTTTTCCATTTCCTCCCCTACCTGTTTATTTAGCCACATTTGTTTTGACTTATTTCTTTTATACTTATTACCCAAGGGTATACACTGATAAGTGTGCTTTTCTAACAATGTTTTAAAGACTGCCCATTTATCTTCTCCATTTTCCCCTGCAAAAATATCATCCGATTGTATTACTACTAGATTGGACCTCAGTTTATTAAAATCTGCCTTACTAAAGTTTAAGGTCTTTGTTGAACCCAAGAAATCTATTTTTTGATAATATATTTCAATTGAGACCATGTTATGATCACTGTTACCCAAATGTTCCAGGACTTGAATATTTGTTATTACTTCTACATTGTTTTATATGACCACATCCAGTATTGCCCCTCTCCTGGTTGGTTCCTCAATAATTTGGGTCATATAATTTACTTTAAGCACCCCCAAAAACCTGTTTCTTTTTGTTGTAAAGCTAATCTCATTGCCCCAGTCTATGTCTGGATAATTAAAATCCCCCATTATGCAAACATGACCCAGTTTTGATGCCTTTTCCATTTGCAAAGTATTTTAGCTTCCTCAATCTCACAGATATTTGGTGGTTTATAGCATATTCCCACAAACATTTTCTTAATACTTTTACCTCCACTGCTAATTTCTATCCACAAAGTCTCTACATTTTCATCATTCCCTTCATAAACATCATCCCTTATAATAGGTTTTAGATCCGGTTTAAGATATAAACATACTCCACCTCCCCTTCTATTTGTTCGATCTTTCCGAAAAGGGAATAACCCTCTAAATTAACTGTCCAGTCATGAGTTTCATCCACCATGTTTCAGTAATGCCAATGATATCATACTGCTCCCTTGCAGCTATTAATTCAAGCTCCCCCATTTTATCTGTCAGGCTTCTTGCATTAGCAAGCATGCATTTAAGTTTTTTTTCAGCCTGTACTATTATCTTATCTGCTCCTTCCTTTCTGCTCCCACTTGGTTTAGTCTTTAGAAGTTTTCTAGTATTATCTCTGTTTACTATGGGTATCTCACTGCTTGTCAAATTTGCACTTGCCCCCATTCTACCTCCATACCACCTTGTATCCTAATCAATTCCATTTAGTTCATTATCTGTTTCATTCCCCTCCCCTCTCCATCCTAGTTTAAAATCTCCTCCAACCTTTTTAGCATTCTCCCCCCTAGCACAGAATATCCCTCTTCATTGAGTTGCAATCCGTCCCTAGAATATATATGGCACCTCTCAGAAAAGGAGTCCCAGTGTTCTAAAAACCCAAACCTCTCCTTCCTGCATCACTTTCTTAGCCATGCATTAACCTCCCTGATCTCTAACTGTCTCCCTGTGGTAGCACATGGCACTGGTAGTATTTCAGAAAATACTACCTTGGAGGTCCTTGCCTTAAGCTTTTGGCCTAGATCCCTGTAGTAATTTTTTAGGGCCCTCCATCTTTCTCTAACTTTGTCATTGGTGCCAACGTGTACCAAGACCGCCGGGTCAATCCCCCCCCCCCAGCCCCCCCCCCCCCCCAACAATCTGTCTACCCGATCCGCAATGTGCCGAACCCGAGCACCCGGGAGACCAAAAACTGTTCGGTTCATGCGGTCCCGGCAACAGATTGCACTATCTACCTTCCTAATAATGGAGTCCCCTACCACCACAATCTTTCTTTGTATCTGAACCTCCTGAGTCCCCACTGTGCTGGAGGAACTATTCCCCTGGCTGCTAGAGGAATTAGTCTCCCCCATCCTTGACATTTCAGCCCCGACATTCCCAATATCTTCACTCAACATGGCAAATCTATTGGGATGTGTCAGCTCAGAAACGACCTGCTTCTCCCTATTGCCCCTGCTTCCCCTTCTAACTGTTACCCAGCTACCTACCTGCTCCTCACTAACGGCAACCAAGCTACCTACCTGCTCCTCACTAACAGCGCCACCATCTGCAGCACTCTTTCATTCTAAAGAGACCACCCGCTCACACCTCTCACAGCGGTATGCTCCTTGGAATAGCTGCTCCAAGTGCACATACATGTGGCAAGATGTGCATTGAGTGGCATTTTCAATCCTGCTCATTCTAGCAACTATGAAGTTTAGAAGTACTAACAGTAAACTGTACTTCAATATACTATACCCTGTTTAACCGCTTCCTTGTTCAAACTGCTTCTGGTTCTAACTGCACACACTTTAAACAACCAGAACTTCAATCAAACACACGGATCAGTCAGTACACGCATTTGCATTAGAGAATACAATTTTTTTTCTCACATTTCATTTTATCTGATTCCACTCTCAACCAGTCATCAGGAGAAAAATCAGAAGCAAGCCTTTCATGCTTCCATGTACTTCAGCTGTTCATCCTTCGTTCTCAGCTCAGCTTTGGATCGTTTCTGACATTTGCACTCCAGGTTTGCATGCAGCATTTATTTGACTGTGTTCCCTTATGCTTCCTTGGTTAAGCATACTGCCTGCTATGCCTGCTCCTGCATGCTTATTCCTGCACCTTCACCTGGTGACCCCCGCTCTATGTATTCATTGCCAGGCATTCCATCATGCCATTCTGTGTTCATCCCTCCCCCCCACCCTGGACAATCCCTTGTCCTCTGTGCCTCCAAAGAGTATTCTCACCCGTGCTGTTGGTCATCCCTCAGTATTCTTGTCAAAAGTACTGGTTGGCAAGCAGTGTCTGCTCACATTGTGCCCTCTCCTTCCTCTTCCAAAGCTACCATGCCACTCTCTCTATAAAGGGCTCTTTGTCAAATAAGGACATCTTCCGTCGCTGTGCAAAACCTTGGTTAAGTAATGGAAGATGTCTTTTGGTCTTTGCCATAGCATATTGGACAATATTATATTTTTTTGGTCAAAATATATAACTAAAGGACCCCTATTTTTTTAAATAGAAATATGAAAGACAAAAAAAGACAGAAAAGCCCAATGCTACATCCAATGTGTCAAAAATACATAGTTAAATACTTCAATTTTCACTTGAGTTAGGTCATTTAGTTAAATCCTTTGGCCAAAGCGTTATACTGTAGGCCTGCAAGCCTCGTCAAGGCATGACCAGTAAGCAGGTCCTAACATTAACTGTGAACGTTCTCATTTACCTCTGCTGGTGGAGAATGACTGCAGTGGTCTGTCCACACAGAAACATGAAAGAGGGTTTTTTTGCTAAGGAGAGACAGAGAAAGAAAAATAGAGATGGAGAAATAGAAAGAGAGGGAAAGAGATACTGTAGTGATTGCAAAACCTGTGCTCATTTTTGAGTAGTGCAAAAAAAAATTGTGTGTAGTACCATCTAGATTCTCTACTCGGGCCAATAATTATCAATGTCTTTGTTAGTGGCATTACAGATGACACAGATCTGTAAAAGAGTTGATGCTCCAACAGGTTGAACATATTTTTTTTGTCCCAAAGGGACAACTCACTCGCCTGAAACGCAACTGCTCCAATCAGGAGGAGTATGCTATTCAGGCGAAGGAGTTAAAAGATAAATTCAAGGGTAGAAAGTACTCAGACAAAATACTTTCAGAAGCATCCCAGCAGGTAGATCGGATAGATAGAAATAGTCTTCTGGAATATAAAAAATCAGCAAGTGATAGTGAATTTAATGGTAGTTTGGCCTTTGTAACACAATATAACGAGATGGCCCCAAAGATTAGGCAAATCATAAATAAACATTGGCCCATTCTTCTGTGTGATAATACGCTAGCACAGTGTCTTCCAGTTAAACCCAAAATTATTTTCACCAAAGCATCCAATTTGAAATCAAGATTGGCACCTAGTTGCCCATTGGATCATGGTGAATCTATGTCAACAAATGCGAAAAAAAGTTTTTTTTAAATGCACCAGGTGTACCGCCTGTTCTTACAGTGATAATGCTAAAATTTTCAGATCCAATGTGACTTTAAAAACTTATAACATCAAGTCTCACATTAATTGTCACACTTCATTTGTGATCTATCTACTCCAGTGCCCCTGCGGCCTTCAGTATGTGGGCCGTACAGGGAGGTGCTATCAGAGAAGAGTGTATGAGCATATATATAATATAAAGAGAGGACTCATTACACATAGTGTTTCACACCATTTTTTAATTCACCATAATAAAAATCCGGTTGGACTGAAGTGCCAGGCCATTGAAACTGTGCAGGCTAGCTGGAGGGGGGGCGATCAGCTCAATCAGATCAGTAGACGGGAGTCTTACTGGATCTATGAGCTGAAGACCCTCTCTCCAAATAGCTTAAACATTGATTTTGACCTGGGAGCCTTTTTAAAATGAATGTTTTTTAAAATGAATTTTAAGTGAATATTAATTGTTTTAAAATGAATATTAATTGTTTTTAAAGATGATTAGTACTGTCTTAAATTATTTATTTATATGTATGTAATTTGAATGTATTATATATTGTTATATTGTGTATAGTTTACGATTTGGGCAAATATATAACTAAGTAGTTAACATTCCTCATTGCTATTTTAAGGATATTTTAATATTATCTTTGGTTTTTTGTTATTGTTCGTTTTGTATGTATTAGTGAGGTTGATTGTTCTTAAGGGCATGACTAACAGCTGCTTAAACCAATTATGTATTAGGTTTTCGTTACAACATCCAATTGAAACAGCTTTGTCACTATATAAGTAACTCATGTCTAGTATCCATTTACCCCTGAAGAAGTGCGCATGCGCACGAAACGCGTTGGGCCGATTTGTTAGTAAGCAGTTGAGAGTGGCAGAGGATTTGTAAATTCTGCGGGAGCCGTTCAGTTCTGAGAGTGGACACTTGGCGATTTCATCTGCCCCTTGTGAGTGTGATTTCTGGATACCGCGTGACGGACACTTCCAGGAGTTCCAGGAGAGCCGCCAAGTCGCTCGGTGCGACGCACTTCCGGTTACGGAGCGGAGGAGAGCCCTGGAGGTCTGAAGTCAAGACGTAGCTGTTGCCGGTCACCTTTCATTCTAAAACCCCTGCTCATGATCTGTGGCAGTCCTGTAAGTAGGATTCCGGTTTTAACCACCGGATCCCACGTCTGCTACCTCATCTTTATTGTGTTTAATTAATAAATATATTTTTAGTAATAGTCAGCCTTGCTTGTTATATGTAGTGTTTGTTGCGTCTTGTTAGTCCTGCATGTTTAGTCAATACAATATTGCCCTATGATGTGTTCTCTATGTTTATTTTTTCTTTCATGCATTATTTCAACAGAGTCTACACACTGAAGATAAGCTGTGAAGATACTTCAGCAGCCATCTGCTAATCTGAGACTCTTTCATTGCTGGACATTTCTCCACCTTGGACATATTTGGCGCCGGTCTGTATTGTTTTATACTTGTCTCGTTTACCAACTGTTCCTGGAGTTGGTGTTACCTGGCAGCCTAAGTTTATCACTATTAATATAATATTAATATATTTTTTGCATTGTCACATCACATCACATTATTGTCACTTATTTGATTTTTAGCGCTATATACACCCATTTTTTCTTATATTTTTTTTATGATATAGGTAAATTAAAGGAATGTTAGAGTGTAGCTACACCAATGTAATGTAAAGAAATGCAAAATTCTGCACTTCTGAAACAATAACTCAATGTCAAAATACAGGATTAATGACACTATCAGATGAAATGGAACTGGCGCTTATTATTCTTTCTGACATAAAAGTAGATAATGGGGGATAGCTAGGCGCACCCTGTGTAGTAAAGCGTGAAGCAGATATTACAATGTTTTTCCAGTGGATTTGTAAGCCACCTCTAGAAAGGTCCCAATCATTTTGGGCCATGTACAACAATCTAACGAATGTTTATAAAAATGTCAAAAGGGATGCACAGGATGGTGGAAACAGTAGTTCAAATTAAAAAAATAGTTTTTTTTACAATTGTCATGTGTTGTGTATACTACAATATATTTGAAATATATATGTGGTTTGACTTTGATTTGCTTTAAAGCGAAACTATTTGTCCTCTTCCTTGGATGGTGTGAGCAGTATCCAGATGTCAGCACAATAGAAGATATGTTCCCAGCAGCAACATTATCTGCTATTTGGCAGACACCTCAGACAAGTCATGTTGGCTATATCCGTGTTGCCTCTCTGTCTGTCACATGCCCATACTATTAATGACTGTCCGATCTGTCCCTCTCTCGCATTATGCTTAGTCCTTGGATACACATAGGCATATTTTTGCATATATTTCCAGCATTGAAAAGTTTTAGAACGTACCCTTTGGGATTATATTCCTTTTTATCATTGCATTCATGTCGACATCAATCCTATAACAGAATGGATACAACTACAGCTGAATTACTGTAAGTATTTGTGTGCTTTTGATTTTGTCTTTTCATAGAGTGGAGCATATAATATTGTAAATGAGTGGCTTAGCATAAAATAAATGACTTTCATTTGGAAAACCTGCTTTAAGTCCTCATGCCAGCTTGTGACCTTTGGCTCCCTGTGCAGCAGATGCCAAAAACTGATCTTAACCTCTTTTCAGCAGTAAACTATTGTGCATATAGATTCTACTATATACACGTTTTGTATTCTGTCAACTATATGTTACACATTTCCCTCCTCCCCCCTACCACCACCCCAAGGGAGATCTGTAGCTACATGGTATGGTTGTGGTGCTGTGTAGCTCACCTGTGATCTTCCAGGAGGCCTGAGTCTGCGCAAATGCTTGTGGGAGCAGCAACAGGACAGGTTTTTTGGTTCGTTGGTACAGTGCCTCCATCCTGCTGGGCACTGCCATAGGCAAGGAGTAGTCCCTACAGGAACCCGTTCCAGTAATTCACACGCAGACAAGGAACAGTTCACAATTTATTGGCAGGCCAGACCTGGGCAGGTTTAGATGACTGACAGGCCATACTACATGTGACCCATTTAACACCCTCCCAGGGATGATACTCCCAACTGCCATTAGGCCTGCACCTGGATATGGCAACCAATTAACCAGTGGCTTAGGAGACTCACATGCGAGCTCATGTGAGAGGGCTTTAACCCTAACATTGCCTGCATCTTACCAGGACTTACAAGCTAGGGGCAGGAAACACATAGCCAGGGGCACTAGGCTACATATATATGCACACTATCAGCAGTTTCCTCGTGCCCAAAATGAACTTAGATTACACATCTGTAGGTTCTACGTCATAACCAAGCAAGCTGTGTGTTCATACATTACCAGCACATCCACAATACCGTCTCAGTGCTACAATCTGCTTTTCATAGATTGCCGGAAAGAAGAATCAAATTATGACTAAGATGCGCAATACAAATCCAATCCTACTACTGTGCCCACGTGGTCCGAAACAGATTCCATAATATGAAAACATCCGCTGTAAAGATTAAGTCTAGGACTAGAATAAGACATAAATGTATCCACTTTTGCATGCTGAGAAAGGTGCCACTTGTCTTCCAACGGAGCTTTCGTCTAAATAAATTAATGCATTGGGAAAAAGTGATCCGAAACTGAAGAAGTCTGCCGACTGCAAAAGACAGATGCCATGGGGTACAGTCAGAATTGGGGAAAACTGCACCAAGGTTGAGGTGCTCGACCTCAATGATGTTGAGTCAGATGTACATAATCGCGTTTGTGGCGGGGAAGACTAGATCGCACGACTTTTGAAATAACTTGTTGTCAAGAGAGTAAAAGAAGAATTGGAGAAATGGAAAGGTAAGCTTGAAAAATAAGCCCAAGTTGAGCAACTAAAGCGTGCCAAGATTGAGCGACTACTTGAAGAGACACTGTTTGAGTACACAGCTTTAAAGAACTTTGTTACCGGTGTTCAGTTCAATCACGAGTACACATTGTGGCCGCGAACCATTTGTGATACATGTCATTACTACCAGATAATTCCCACAGAGGGGAAAACCAAAGTTACTAGTAGGAGTGAAGGGATGGTCTTCGGAAAAGATCTTGCACTAAGGAGAACCAGATCCATAGATCTCATTGGAAGTCGGAAAGTTTGCAAAACAGAAAAAAGACTAAAGAGAAGAGGTTTTGATGGACTGGTTGTCAAAGAAAAAAAGGATAGACTCCAACCACAGGTTAAAGGGAGGCTATCTGTCCCTACACTGTTCTCTTTTGATATTCAATTATGTCTCGAGAGGGAGTGAAGGCACGGTCTGCGACCGTGAGTAGCCCTAGCTACCCACAAACAGGGGGGAAGTGTAACAGAGGCTGTTGACAACAGCTAGAGCTGTTGGATGTTGGCCAGGAAGTGGTTAATCCCTGTCACGAGGAATGAGGACTATTAAGGAGCCCAGCTGAGTCTAGTAAGGAATTTAAAGGCAGGAAAATGAACGGTTACTCTGCCTCTCCCTGGTCCACATACAGACCAGACATAATCTGTATGCAGACCATATCCCTTGACGCCTGGTGAAACCAGTGCGTGCAGGCCATATCTTCATGTCCTTGATGACAAGGGACACCAGTTATCTATATAGATGTCGATAGATTTATATGGACTTTAATACACTGGAGAAGCTGAACTTTCGCCTAGAAAAAAACATATACTTTATGTTGCAGAACTTGGGTTAGAAAAAGCCTATAATTTATGTTGCTGAAACTTCGTTAGCTGAATAAAAGTCTACGTTATTATCCCCCAAAACAAGTCTCCTGTCTTCACCCCAGCATGCATCCCCTACAGGCATAGTAATTATAGTGTAAGAATGGACTTATTAGGGGTTAAATAGCAATATTGCTCACCCCAATTTCAGGGTACTCACATGTGTAAACCTTGTCATAAGTGTATGATGGTATTGATTTCGATTTGGCTTGTCAAGTCTGTTAAATATGCACATTTGTTATGTAAATGAGCAAATCTAGCAAAATTAGGAATTCACATGCTATTCAATAAACTGCAGGATTGGAACTGACAGCTATAACAGAGCATATTTTTCTCGAATCCAACAGGCTGGCAAGATTGATACTTTGCCTCTATCTATAATGGAAGGATATGGTATAGTGTGGTTAAAGATACAGTTTAACATATAAAAAGTTAGGGTATTGATGGCTTTGTTAAATCATTTAAAAACACTAAATATATTTAATTATTATTTTGTAGTGGTGTTTCCCTGGCCCCTCTCTGTACCTCCGCTGCGGGGGATGATCTCGGGCGCTGTCAGGGACGAGCGGCAGACCCGCCGGCACTTTAGGAAGGTGGGGGCTGAGCAGGGAGCATTCCTGAGGATCCGCGGCGGCCCAATAGCATAGGGCGCCGCCATGTTGTGTCTAGCACATGCGCAGTACAAGGCACTGAGGAAGTTCGCGCATGCGCAGTGAATAGTGCGCGAAGGCTGGCAAATAGAACAGAGGCTCTGAGCTGGGACTACAATTCCCATGAGCCTCAGCAGGGACATATGATGCCAGGGAGCGAATAGGAGAGGAGGATTTGCTGGCAGGCAGGAAAGGGAAGCGTGGGGGAGAGACCACGCTAGCAGTGTGCCCCGGGGAAACAAGGGGAGAGGAGGTGTGTGTTGCAGGGGGTCAGTGACCCACATGCATTGGCCAGAGATTGCCCTTAGGCCCCAGTGCAGACCCTGAGTCACCACCAGCTTGTGGTACTGCAGGGAACAGCCATATATATAGGGACAGCATAACCTTTACTGTACTAGCAGACAAGGACACAGTATTCTTTCTGCACTGCTGTGCGGTCAGTGGTTTGGGAGCAAACTGCTGGAGACGCGCAACTACCTGTAGGAGACTACGCTGGATCGGCGGATCCTTTGTGAAGCTCATTTACCGACTGCGGACGCGGTCGGAAGGTATTATAAATAAGTGCACCAACACCGGTACCTGCAGGCGCTGATCCCGCCTTGGAGGAGGTTTCTTTGGGGATACTGGGTTGAGTGACCAAGGGACTGGTCCAGTACATTGGACATGGTGTGGGGTGCATGCGTTGGTGGGAAACGGGGACATTGCTCCAGTTGAAGTGTGGCAAGGCTACAGGTGTCTGATTGCTTTTACGAGCCATTCATGCACTGTGATTATATGTGTTATATGTGTGATAAGTGTATAATTAGGGTTTGCATTCACTTGCTAGTAAAAGGTTACAACGTTGTTGCTTATTATCATTATTCTTGCCTAGGGGAATCTTACTTATTGGGGATCCTGGGTAAGTGGAGGCGCTGCTAAGTACATATTGTTACAACAGGCTCCCAGTTAGCGAGGCCCAGATCTCGCTGAGCCAGCAGGTACATACAGCATTAGTAGTCTTTCTATATCAGCAGGAAAGAGGGCTACATTATTATTATAATTAATATTATTATTATTATTATTATTATTATTATTATTATTACCCACTATTTGCTTGGTTATACTTTTCTTTACAGACATTTGCAGGTTAAACCATGAGAAATATATATTAAACTTAGCTAATCTTTTCGTTTATTTTGTCAACATCAGTCAAATAATTTTAGTCTTTGAACATATTAATGTGATCAGTTTAATTTGCTATGCCCGCATTTCTCCAACTGACTTCCCTAGTGCTGAATGTTGCAAATAGTGCTGTACTGTATATCAGAATCTTCTCTCTGTCATGAAAAGTGAATGCAAATTAGCTGTGTTTTGATGCTACTGTATGCTCCTGTACTGAAAAATCTTATTCGATATGGTGAATTTCCACTTTTTATTCCTACTTATTGCACATACACATGTGTTGGTTTGTCAACTACAGATGAGCAGCAGCCAGACTAACTGTTTGTGCTTCCAGGAAAAGTCACAGCATCACATGGTAAAATCTCTCTAAGGGGGGGTCCCTTTCAGAAGATCAGACCCTTCCCCTCGCCCCCGTGCAGGCAGCCGTTATTTTTAATGTCCCCGAAGCCACAGCATCCGGGGACAGTGTCTAGCTATATCTGCACAAATTCACGATTTAAAAAATTCGGAATTATACATCAAAATAATACATTTGTTCTGAATCATAGTCTGTGGTATGGTTTACGATTCAATGCTAAATTGAATCACAGGGAATAGTATGGGGTCATTGGAATAATTGAAAACCCATATCTCAACACGTAAAAAAAAAAAAAAAATTATGAGAGACATACTGTACTGGTTATGTAAACAAATATATCTGCCAATATACAGTTGCAGAATGCATTGGTAAACCTGTCCGAAGTGGTATATATATATATATATATCCCCTGCAACCTCTCGTCAAACAATACATGGCGAGATACCGGTGATCAAAAGAGCCCACCAGGGAGATATGCTAATTGGAAATTAGGGAATTAATCATAACCGACACCTCCTAAAATATTTCCAGAAGACCTATCCTGAGAAACCAGAGGCATCTTGTGAAGAACGGTGTACTGCCGGGCCAACAGAATCAGAACCCACAGTCTCCGCTATTCGGAAGAGCAGTTCTAACAGTGAGTTAAACCATCTTCTGGTCTACAAGGAGAGCATCAGTGAGTCTCCTACTGTATATAGAGTGCTTATTGTCATGGAGACCTATTGGTATTTAACCCTATGTTTCCTATCTAACTTTACTAGTGTGTCTAATACCTGTAATGTAGTCCCGGAAGAATACTAATGGCCAGTTAGAACACTGATAGGTGTGCATCACATTACTGTACAGGGTGTATGGCTATAAGGGCCGCTACCACAATCAACATACGTTCTGTCTTCAAATAGATATTTTGTCAGTGGTTGGATACTATTTGCATCTTTGGGTTATTAGTGCAGAGGGGGAATGTAGTTGTAGTGAAAATAGTTAAGTCTTGATTACTTTCTATTAGGTTTTAGATCATATAAGTAGTTTCTTTATTATTTAGATGGAGGGCATTCATTTGATACACTAATCCTATCATATCACTGGCAGTTTTTTTTTTTAAGTTAAGATAGAAATTTATTGAAATTGAAATGTATTGAAGTTTCATGCTTTTCACACAACGTTGCTACTTTTGTTAACACCAGAGTGCCGTGTGGGTCTTCAGGACTCACTTCTGCAAACTCTTAGGACAATGGATACATCATTTCACTGTTTAATTTTTCCATTCAGTTTAAATGGGACTGCCGGAGACCCCCTCTGTGTTAATCCGATGGGCCATTAGTCTGTCTGCAGAAATGTCACTGAAATGTTGCAGGATGTACCCAGCATGTGCCTGGGTCTTGTTGGTGATAGCCCCAGATTTTCCAAGGCAAGTTTTAGAATAATTGTCAGTGCACATGTAAGTTGAAGGTGCACTATCTGTAGATCACCACTGAACAAACCATCTGAGAAAAGCATAGGGTGTTACACTGAGCAGAATGTACTGGGTAAACCCACAGATGGAACAAGATCAATGAATCAAGAGACGCTAATCTGGGTCTACAGTGATGCCATCATGAGGGCAGAGTCTGAATAGCCTCTCGATTGTCCACGCCCTAGCCTGTCGTTCCAGTGGATAAAAACTTGTGGCTCCTGTCCTTTGTGTAAACTCCAAAGAATACTGTATACTATATACAGTATGAATGCAACACTTTTAACTTTTTAAATATTATGTAAGGATGTATTAGAAATGTGTGCACACATATATGGGTTCCGCGCTGTTACTAGTGCAGGAAGCGCCATACTGTCTTTTGCAAGTAAGGTCACTGTATAATAGCAAGGTTGCGCATGCGCGAGGAAAGCGCGCGAACGGCAACCAATCCGGCGGGACTTTGGGGGTTGAACTCTGAACTGTGAACCGTGGAGGAGTCAGCTGAGGCTGGGGACCAATAGTGTGTGAGACTCTGGATAGAGAGAGACAGGAAGCGTGTGGGCGGTGGGAGACACGAGTAAGAGGTGAAGGAGGAAGGTGGCGGAACCTCGTGTGCGTGAGCGGAGGGTCAGTGACCCATCCGCTTAGGTCAGAGACATTCCCCAGCCCCCAGGAGCATTACCCCTGTCATCGTAGGGTGCCGCTTTTGTAGGGACGGCCGTAGTAGTTAGGGACCTACCCTTTAGTGCGGGTTCAGCTGCGGAGTTGCGGACGCCATCTTGGTCTGGAGAACAGACCGCACAGCATAGCGGAGTGTCGGCGCAAGGCTGGAGCAACACTGGGGACCTGTGTGAAGTGGTGCGGTCACCGTAGTGACCGGAAGGTATCTTTAGTCAACAAGTGCACCTACACCGGTCATCAGGCGCTGATCCCGCCTCCCACTAACTAATTGGGGGCACCAGTGTGCCAGCATACTATGCTATACAGATACTAGTTTCAGGACATACTCCTTGGGAGAGTGGCAGAGCCACCTGTGTACAGAACATTATACCTAACAAGGTGTGGCTGAGCCACTGTGTGTGTGTTACATTATGTGATATATAGAGTATAAGGATTTAAGACGTGTCATGTATACTCTCTAAGCTTTCGTTAACTAATCGCATTAGTAAAAGGTTGCCTGTTGCACAATACCGTTGTATGTTTCTTACTCAGGGTAGATTCTCTAATATGGGGATCCTGGGTAAGTGGAGGCGCTGCACCATGATAAGTAAGGGTATGACCCCAGGCTCCCCCACAGCGGAGGCTCAGAGCTCCTGAAGCCACAGGTATACACAACACCAGTAGTTCCTTAGTGCAGGTGTTCAAAAATAGGGCTACATTTGGAGGCGCTGCTGAGATACTTAGACCTGGGGTGCCCCCACATTTTTTTTCTCTATTGTGCAACCAACCCACATCCTGTCGGTGCCCTCGGCGCTCGAGGTGCGCAAGTGGGCCCAGCGGCGCGGGATTCCCTTGAATCGTGCCTTCGCGCTGGGCCATGTCCCCGCCACGATCTCGTTAGTTACTGTGACCGAGCAGGTCCGAAAGCTCCCGCTCCTGGACAATGCCCAAGTACAAGACCATTTCTATGACCGCGACCAGGCCTGGCGCCGGGTTTTGTACGCCACTGAACAAGAGATATGCCCCGAGGCACTGCCCCGTGTACTGCTGCTACCCGAGGCCCCAGGGGTACGCTGCCCCTAGTCCAAGTGGACACCTCCGAACCGTTAGCCACTTCCACCCCACAGAGAGAGTACACCCCCATCTTAGGTGCTGCAACCGGGGGCCCAGACCACTCCCCTGACCGTGGCCTGCAACCTCGCTGGCCGGCAGCCCTGAGCCTAGGCTCTTCGTCCACCCCGTCCGGCCTGCGGCCCGGCCTCAACCGCCTTAGCCTATCCAGACTGGACACTTACCCCGCAGTCAGGGATAACTTACCGGGAGACACCTCTATTCCCGCAATAGCAGCCGCTCTCCACAACACCACCCAGTCGCTTCAATATAGGAAGTTAAAGGCCTTCTCCGGTGAGAAACCCACGCCCCAAGGGGAAGTAGGAATAGAGGACTGGTTGGATCACACCGAACAGGTGCTGCCTGAATGGACCTGCATGGACGCGGTCCGAAGACAACGCATCGTTGAGTGCTTACGACCCCCTGCGTCCCACATGGTGCACTACTACCGGGATGACAACCCGGAGGCTGATGCAGCAGATCTCATCTACTGCCTGACAAAGGCGTATGGGGCTCCGGTGGATACTTATGCGCTGATGGCCAAATTCCATGCGTTAGCCCAGAAGGAAGGGGAGATGGTATCCGACTTCCTCAGGTGACTACACCTGGACTTATGGAACCTAGTGCGGAAAGGCGTGTTGCCAAGAATGGAAGTCAATGGACTGCGCACCACCCAGCTGTTGAGGGGGCTCCTACCCCTGCACCCCGTGTCGGTGCGGGTCAGTAGCTGCTTAACGCCTGGGCAAGCCTTATCGTTTCACGACCTAATGGACCGGGTCCAAGCGCACGAGACGGTGCTGTTAGGGCGTGACCTAGCCCCCGGGAAAAAGCCACAGCCCGGGAGTAAGGAAGTCAAGAAAGTGGAACCCAAGGCCGACGTGCCCGAACCTGGGGATCTCGACCCCGAGGATGTCGCCGCCCCAGTGACGCCCAGATCTCGTCCCCCGACAGGGCGGAGTTCACCAACCGGGAGAGGCGAGAATTACCTCAGTCAAATGCAGTGCTACGCGTGTGGAAAGATGGGACATCTACGTGCTTGCTGCCCCACCTTGCGAAAAACGGCATCCCGGCCGGCGCAGTCGATGCCGTGCCAACCCCTGGAGGATGGAGAGGCGTCACCGCCCTCCCCAAGCCACTGAATCGGCCCCGCCTCCATTATTCGGGTAGTTATCGAGGGCATCTACGCCGCCGCATTGTTGGATACGGGATCCCAAGTGACCATCGTATACCGGCCCTTGTATGACCAACACCTACAGCGATTGCCGTTGCTCTCTGCGGATGCCTTGCGATTAAGGGGATTGAGTCATGAGGATTACCCCATAGACGGAGTAGTAAAGGTGCAGTTAGATATTCTCCAACTGAACACTGGTAAACATCATCCCATGGAAGTGGAGGCCTTAGTGTGCCCCGAACCTCAGGATCACCCCAGCGCCCCAATCATCTTGGGGACCAACGCTGACATTGTGCGCGCGGTGTTCTGCAGGTTTTTGCAAGAAGCGGGAGAAACCCCGCTGCTGGCCCTAGCAGCCTGCCCCGCCCTCCAAGAGGTCTGCGGTAAAATTGCGACCGAAGAGGAGCATGGCGTACTCTACAGTCAAGAATGGGGACTGACCCAAATTCCCCCGGGGGAAGGACGAATGATGGTCGCTGCTTGCCACTATCCCCGACGACGGCCGGAGGATCAGCTCTTCGCCTTGGAAAGTGTGGCCCAAGACGAACAACGGTTGGGCTATGAAGTACTGGCCTCCGTAAAGAAATGGCCCGGGAAGATTCCGGATCGCACCTGGGTGTACGTGCAGAATATCTCCCCGTATCACATGACTATTGATCGGCGCCAGATGCTGGGAAGAATATACCCCGTGACTCCCGAGGAGAAGGCCTCGACGAAACGATCCAAGTACTCTCCTCCTACCTCTGATTCATTGTTGGAATTCGACTTCGGCGACTCTCCGCTCCCGGATGAATGGAGGAAGAGACTGCAAGTCGAGCTACAAGACCGAAGGAGCGTGTTCTCCACTAGTGATATGGATGTGGGGTGCAGTCGCAGTGCCCACCATACCATCCGAATGAGCGACGCTACCCCCTTCCGGGAGCACTCCCGCCGGCTCGCACCCCGGGACGTCGAAGAAGTGAGGAGATTACTCGCCGAGATGGAGAAGGCTGGTATCGTGCAAGGATCTCGTAACCCTTACGCCTCACCCATCGCGGTAGTCCGCAAGAAGAACGGGACGGTCCGTCTCTGTGTGGATTACAGAACCCTGAATACCCGCACCATCCCCGATCAGTACACACTGCCCCGAATCGAGGATCTCTTGAACGCTCTGACGGGAAGTAAATGGTTCAGTGTGCTCGATCTCAGGTCCGGGTACTACCAAGTACCCATGGGCCAGGAAGACCAAGAAAAGACGGCCTTCATCTGCCCATTAGGATTTTATCAATTTACCCGCATGCCACAAGGGATCTGCGGGGCCCCGGCCACGTTCCAGAGATTAATGGAGAAGACCCTCGGAGACCTGAACCCGCAAGAATGCTTGGTGTACCTGGATGACATTATAGTGTTCGGGCGGACTCTAGAGGAACACTCTGAGAGGCTGATGAAGGTGCTGGATAGACTTCAGGAGGAGGGCCTCAAACTGTCTCTGGACAAATGCAAGTTCTGTCGATCCTCCGTGACGTATGTGGGCCACATCGTATCGGCTGATGGTGTTATGGATTACAGGTATTTTCTGGCATATAACGCATAATGAATACAGGTCACAGGTACATATATATACATAGTATCATTGTAAGGCCTAGTATAGCTTAGAGTATACTGTTAAAATCCTGGTTTTCTTGTCTTAGAAATAATAGCTTGTTTTGCTCAGAAGTGGCAGGATATTGGGACAGGTTACATAGACATAAAAGGGGAACTTATAACGGTAAACACGCCGTGGTTTGAACGGTAACTTATGAGATATCATATGTCACTAACTGTAATTCCTAACTCATAAACATCATACGTCACAAACCACAGAGTATGGACACATGACACGTGATACACGTACGCAGTAAACAATGCACTCTATAATAGGTTTGCCCGACTCCATGTTAGAGAGAGAAAACCGAACTTAAGTGTGAAGTCACACAGATGAGACTGGGACTGGCTGACCTAACGTAATATCTTTTGGTTTGTGAGTATTGACAATGCATATCTAGTTATAATCTCTGCATAGTTAGGAATGGATTGGTAACATACTGTAACTGCTAGCCATTAGCTTATAAGAAGCTTGTTCTGATATTTTTGATATTTTTGATATTTCTGAATATTGTTGTGATACAATAAATGATAAACCTTTTCTTATACAAACTCTGAGTACCCTTTCTTTATAAATAATAATCTCACGATACCCTCCATATCTTAATATGTGAGAGTGTGGCCGAGACTTTTTCAAGTGCAACATTGTGGTTTGTGTTCTCTGCTTAGTGCAGGATATAACTCACCATAAGGCGACACTTGATAAAGGAAGGTAGGATTGAACCCAGATTAATGGAGTATCCACCGACCCAGGGAAGATAGAGGCTGTGGTGAATTGGCCTAGACCCCATAATGTCCAAGAGTTGCAGTCCTTCTTGGGATTTTGTGGATACTACCGGCGGTTCGTGGAAGGTTATTCCAGCAAAGCCAAGTTATTGAACGATCTTTTAAAGATCTATCCGGGAGAGACAGAACGAAAAGGGGTCACGGCGCAAACACCCTTTGGGGAAAAATGGACCCCGGACTGTGAGCAGGCCTTTCTGAACTTAAAGACCAGCCTCACTCAGGCCGCAGTCCTGGCCTATGTAGATCCGGAGCGTGAATACGTCTTGCATGTGGACGCCAGCCTCAGTGGGCTGGGGGCCGTCCTGCATCAAAAGTACGAGACGGGACTTCGCCCAGTGGCGTATGCGAGCAGAAGCTTGACACCCAGTGAGCAGAACTACCCGGTTCATAAGCTGGAATTCTTGGCCCTAAAATTGGCAGTGGTGGACAAGCTGCACGACTACCTGTATGGGGTACAGTTCGAAGTACGCACGGGACACCGTTGGTTGGCCGCCCTGGCCAACTATAGTTTCAGTCTCAAATACAAATACAAACCGGGACCCACCAACGTAGGGGCCGATGCCCTGTCCCGTCGACCAGGCCTTCAAACCACCCCTGATGAAGAAGTGTGGGAAGAAATTCCGGGTCCCGGCATCCGCGCTTTCTGTTCTGTGGCTGCGGTAGTAAATGATCAAGTGGCATTCTCGGAACTACGGGTTGCTGATTCTTTAGGATGTCACTCGCGAGCTATTCCCCGGGCCTATCAGGGTCGAGAAGGGATGAATATCACGGAAGATAACATCATCTCGTGGAGGGATCTAGTACATTACCAGACTCAAGACCCGATAGTGGAGCTGGCCCGTCAAGCGGTACAACAAGATAATCCTTCTATACTTAAGCAAGCCCCCAAAAACTTGGTGAAACTCCTGTTGAATGAGTTTGGGAAGTTCGAAATGGACAATTGTTTGTTATATCGGGTGATCCCATATCACAACCATCCCGATCGGCGTCAGCTGTTTCTACCGGAACGCTTGAGGACTATGGTTCTTCGGGCCCTTCACGATGACCATGGCCATCTGGGCATTGATAAGACATTTGGGCTACTACAGGATAGGTTCTACTGGCCTAGGATGAGAGAGTCTGTGGAGCAGCATTGTCGAAGGTGTAATCGCTGCTTACAAAGGAAAACACTGCCCACCAGGGCGGCTCCCATGGCACACTTGAAGAGTTCGGGCCCCCTGGATCTGGTGTGTATGGATTTTCTCTGTATTGAGCCCGACAGCCGGGGCATTAGCAATGTTCTCGTGATCACCGACCACTACACCAGGTACGCCCAAGCGTTCCCTACGAAAGATCAGAAGGCTGTAACGGTGGCCCGAGTCCTGTGGGAAAAGTATTTCATTCAATACGGGTTACCAAATCGTCTTCACTCTGATCAGGGCAGGGACTTTGAAAGTACACTGATAAAGGAATTGCTTACACTACTGAACATTGCCAAGTCACGTACCACCCCGTACCACCCTGAAGGGGATGCCTTGCCCGAACGGTTCAATCGCACTTTGTTAGATATGTTAGGAACTCTGACAAGCCCACAAAAGACGGAGTGGAGTAAGCACGTGGAGACATTGGTGCATGCTTATAATTGTACTCGGCATGAGTCCACCGGGTACACCCCGTACTTTTTGATGTTCGGAAGAGAAGCACGATTACCGGTAGATGTGCACTGCGGATATCTACCGATGGGGTATCCAATAGAACGCATTTTCGATACGTACAGCGGCTAAAGGACAGTCTGCAGCAGGCCTATCAATTGGCTGAACGAACGGCAGCGCAATTGAATGCGGGAAATAAAAGACGTTACGATCACAAAGTACGTCACAAGGAAATTCACCCCGGGGACGCGGTCCTCTTACGCAACTTAGGTGTTCCTGGGAAACATAAATTGGCGGACCGGTGGCGGGAAGGTGTGTACGAGGTGGAGTCACAGATGCCTGGCCTTCCCGTGTATCGGATCAAAGACTCCGAAGGCCGCGTAAAAGTGTGGCATAGGAATAATCTGCTTCCCATACCTCAAGTAGGGAACGACGAGTTGGAATTACCCGCTACGCCAATAGATGGAGAAGTTAAAAACCCAGAGGATGGCCTAGAGACTGTAAAATTTGCCACCTCTGAGGATCCGATGGAAGGAACCTCTCAAAGGGGCCTTCCGGCCGCGGGGGCATCTCCCGAAGGAGCCACGGGTAAAGAGCCTCTTGGCCTGAACATCGACGATCTGACTCCAGTGAGTCAGTCTTTAGATCCACAAAGCCCATGTTTCACACCCCAGAGAGACTTTACTAATGCTGAAAACCCCTCAAGGGTAGAGATGGAAATACCAGTTGAGAACGGATACTTCGCCGAGGAAGCCTCCCATGAGAATGGCGTATGATCAATTTGGGGCACCCCATTATGAGGCTCAGCAGTGGGCTCGGCATAGGATGCAATCTATGGTGGTACTGCTCAATGAAATGTGTAACCTAATTTAAGGGAGAAGTACTGTGTAAATAAGTTCATATATATGTTATGTAGGTAGTCCAGTGGGGACGTTGGATTCTGGGGAGGGGAGAATGTAAGGATGTATTAGAAATGTGTGCACACATATATGGGTTCCGCGCTGTTACTAGTGCAGGAAGCGCCATACTGTCTTTTGCAAGTAAGGTCACTGTATAATAGCAAGGTTGCGCATGCGCGAGGAAAGCGCGCGAACGGCAACCAATCCGGCGGGACTTTGGGGGTTGAACTCTGAACTGTGAACCGTGGAGGAGTCAGCTGAGGCTGGGGACCAATAGTGTGTGAGACTCTGGATAGAGAGAGACAGGAAGCGTGTGGGCGGTGGGAGACACGAGTAAGAGGTGAAGGAGGAAGGTGGCGGAACCTCGTGTGCGTGAGCGGAGGGTCAGTGACCCATCCGCTTAGGTCAGAGACATTCCCCAGCCCCCAGGAGCATTACCCCTGTCATCGTAGGGTGCCGCTTTTGTAGGGACGGCCGTAGTAGTTAGGGACCTACCCTTTAGTGCGGGTTCAGCTGCGGAGTTGCGGACGCCATCTTGGTCTGGAGAACAGACCGCACAGCATAGCGGAGTGTCGGCGCAAGGCTGGAGCAACACTGGGGACCTGTGTGAAGTGGTGCGGTCACCGTAGTGACCGGAAGGTATCTTTAGTCAACAAGATACCTGCACCTACACCGGTGCACCTACACCGGTCATCAGGCGCTGATCCCGCCTCCCACTAACTAATTGGGGGCACCAGTGTGCCAGCATACTATGCTATACAGATACTAGTTTCAGGACATACTCCTTGGGAGAGTGGCAGAGCCACCTGTGTACAGAACATTATACCTAACAAGGTGTGGCTGAGCCACTGTGTGTGTGTTACATTATGTGATATATAGAGTATAAGGATTTAAGACGTGTCATGTATACTCTCTAAGCTTTCGTTAACTAATCGCATTAGTAAAAGGTTGCCTGTTGCACAATACCGTTGTATGTTTCTTACTCAGGGTAGATTCTCTAATATGGGGATCCTGGGTAAGTGGAGGCGCTGCACCATGATAAGTAAGGGTATGACCCCAGGCTCCCCCACAGCGGAGGCTCAGAGCTCCTGAAGCCACAGGTATACACAACACCAATAGTTCCTTAGTGCAGGTGTTCACAAATAGGGCTACATTATAATAGGATACACTTTATATTTCTATCCATTCTTCTATTTGAGCGGCATTCCCCTGCCAAGGTCCCAGTGAGGACAGTTTGAAGAGGGGGAACAGCTTACCTTAAATGTTGAGATGTGCAAGTAACAAGTTTTTTTTTTTATATGAAAGTGCAATAATTACCTTTAACATTTCCCCCCAATTTTGAAAATCAACTCACCATATTTTATTTTTCTTCCCTTTTTTACACCTAAGTATTTTTTAATTTAGAGACATTTCTAGTATTTCAGTGATTTGTGAGGTTGAAGACCATCTGGTGCCATTCATAGGGGAAGTTCCGTTTCAAATATTGTTATTTTTTTATATTATAAAAGCTATTGATAAATTGTTATTGGATAAGTAACTTTTTTTTGGTGGTGGTTTCATTAGTTTTTGCTTTCTCCTTCTTTACACATACCCCATGTTGACATTTGGCAACACATTTACCACATTTAACCACCTCAGTGTTGGACTGACCTGCAAATCCCAGTGGGGTTTAAACAAATGTGTTGCTACACATGTTGAAAAGTTCAGGAACAACAAATCCCTATCCTACCGGTGTGATAGTCTAATGTCAACAACACGAGGCACTAGAAAAAGTGAAACCAACTTCCTAGTGCAGGAGAAGATTTCTGACTCGTTCATTTAAAGGGAGTTGATCTTTTCCCATAGAAGAGTTTTCATAGCACAATGAACAGGGGCAAATGTCCCTGGTTAATTCTATCATAATACTGTATCCAGTGTGGATCTGTATTAGAACGAGAAACATAAATAGCATTTTTGTTGCATTTCAAAACTCATTAAAGTTTTTACATCATAAATAAAACATAGCAATAAACTTGCAACCAATCAGGGATTAGGATTAGGATTAGGAAGAAGTACGTAAAAGATTGTTTTTTTTTTTTTTTTTTTTAGTCCCCAAAAGCCTTAGGAAAAATTAATTTTATGCAAATGTTGAAGTTGGGCACAGACCAAGTAATGTATCCAAGACTGATCACAGAGAGGCAGAGTAACGAGGACAGAATACGGCATGTACAGTATAAAAACTAAAGACTATTATCTGCTTATGAAGGAGGTCAAACAGATTGAGAAATGGAATGGATTTCAAGTTAATATTCAAGTACAGCTATGTGATAAAAAGCTATAATATCTTAGAAGATCCTGCTGAATGTGAGGATTTGTGAGTTATCTCTGGAGTATTTCATATGTAAATTGTCATTAATTAAATGTGCCTTGTTGTTTACTAAACTATTACTAAAAGTGCTGCATACGGCTTTATATTTTAATTTAAAGTTTTCTGCGTTAAGACTTTTAAAAGCGTAAGAAATGTTGCCTGGTTTTAGTCCGCAGCTGTCAGTGATTAATAACTGATGCATAGAGTATTTAGTTTGCTCCTTGGTTTGATTAGTTGCTAAGTCAGTAATTTTTTGTTTAAATCATATTTTTCGTTAAAAGATCTTGAAGTGCTTATTTTAATATGCTTGAAAACATTGAATTTATAGTGGCTTCTCCAATTCCATTCAACACTTGAAAAAGTTAATGGGGTTTGGACCACTTAACTCTTATGAGATGAGAGGCCAAAACCCCATACGTTGGATATTCAGAAGTCAAAAGGGATTTAGAAGTAGGATTGTTTCCTTTAGCAGAAATAACTTATTCTAAAACAGCTTTGTGACGGTGGGGGTAGCTGGCATCACATGAAGCCCAGCTAGCTACCCCTAAATCCATGTTACTTGACCACCTATGTAAGGCTTATTTTGGCCGAATGTACTTTAATGTCTGGGGAAGAACAGGGAATGTGTAAATGTAACCCATGTCTGTAATAATGTGTTTCAAAGCCTGTATTCTTTATTCCCTGTGACAATCTTCCCCCAATTTAGTGAATCAACATTGGTCTGTGATGTGATTTAGAAGTTAGCCCTATAAAGTGTAAATTGGATTATGTGCAGATAGTTTGTGGAGCACACAATCCAGTGGGAGCAAGGAGAGGACCTCAGGTATCAAAAAATATTAAACTTTCATTGAGTCATCAAGACATATAAAATCCAACGCGTTTCGTCATTCAGAATGTTTAAATTGATTCTCCCCGGATAATGGTTCTGGTGTTATTGGATATTTCACCTGGCATTTGAGCGCTCCATACACTCCTATCTATAAATTGGATTATGTGACTGTATGTACTCATTTCTAAGATAGCAGACTTGTAATGTGATTTAATCAGCTGAGGTTCCTGCAGAGAAATGTGTGTGGAGACAAAGGCTGGGAGCATTGAGCTGTTAAAGACATTTGGTGGGTGGGAAGAGTGGACAATCAGATCTGCTCTGATTGGCCAGCAGCCCCTGTCCCATGTAAAGGATAGCCACAGAGGGCTATATAAGAGGCATTGCTGATGTGAGATTATCTGAGAGACTGAGAGACATTCTTTGAAGGAGTTTGGATCTTGACTGTGACCAGCTGGAGAGATATCTCAAAGGGACTGCTGCATGATCAGCACTCTGAAATCCTGGACGAGAAGCGGAAAGCACAAGCCATCTTGAAGCAGGCTCCTGCACCTAGCAAGGCTAGAGTCTACTCCCCAGGCCCCCAGTTGGTATTGTATATTGTTTTGTACATCTTTGTTTTGTCTGCTGGCGTGCCAGAATAAAACTTATTTTATTCAACAACCTTGTCCAGTCTGGTGCTAGTGATCCCGGAGATTTCGGTGTAAAAGTATTGGTCCCCCGTGACAGGCTTAAAAATTTTTTTTAGTTTAAAAGTGTATAGGGGATTCAAATTGAAGAGAATTTACAGGGGAACCAAAAACTAATTATTGACCAGTTCCAGCGTTCTGATTGTAAGAGAAGCGTGGGGATGTAAACTTGCTAACTTACCGAGATTCCCAGATCTAAATGTTTGCACTTGTGTCCACTAACTGAGCAAAATAAAATGTTTCAGCCAAATGAACAGTCTTCTAATTGTTCATAACCCCTAAGGAAATATATTGCCTAATTGTAAGCATTTTAATGGCAGAGATGCCTGCAATACATTGCAATACATCACTGGCAACCCCTCCCATGAAATAGGCTAATGCTTTCCCCTCTGTATTACTCATTCACTGCTTAATTTATTATACATAGTGAAAAACATTAAAATCCTCAATGACATATGTGCCTTGTGTTCAGTGAATTAAACACGTGGCGTTCTCCCATGCCCTGTAGTACAACCTCTTGACTGCTCTACTACTGAAAAGATTGCAACAGTTTATTATAGTCTGTGTTTGCTGTAGAATGATTCACACGACCTGGGCCATGCACGAGTTAATAGTTTTCCTTTGAAAGTTCAACTGTATTTAAATGCGATAACTTATGTTTGAAACCGGAGTGCAATAAAAACTATTTCTGGTCGTCATTTGCACAGCATTGTTTTAAACAGATAATAAAAGATATTCTAAAACTCAGTGTTATCTTCGTATAGTTTCATTTCATATTTTATGTTCTTTCCATGCTATGAGCTAACATAACCTGGCCCAGAAGAAAACATTTTGAAAGCTATTAGTCGAGCTGTAAATCTATTTTATGTTTCTAAGCTGCAACCTCCAGCATCAGACTAAAGAAATGATTTCAAACTGCAGAACATTGTTGTTTTTCTGATATTGTTTTCAATGCTACATACATGTTGACTGAGACTATTAATTAGTTAATAAATTATATCTTATACATTCTACATGAAGTATAGCACTAATATTTTGGCCAAGTAGTCACTGTGTAACTCTGTATTGCATCACATTGTAATATACTGCAAACTTAAGATCATTTTTACAGCTACAAAGAAGTTAAACCGGGAGACTTAAAGTTAGAAGGGTGAAATAAATTGAAACAGATATTATTGCTTCCAAACAGTCTCTCAGAAATAATGGCACCTTGACATTTTATCAGTCACTCAAGCGGTCATTCTTGGTGGTATCAGCCAGAGCTTGAAGGATAGAGCCGTAAAGAAAGGATTGTCAGCCATAAACATTCCTCAAAACCATGAAAGCCCAAATGAAAGCTTAAGTAATGGAGGACGCAATACCCTTGATATTTCAACAATCACCTGCAACAACAGGCTTTGTTGTGAGCCGATGCCATTTTTTCAAAAGTCTTTACTTGTCAGACCGAGATAGAACAAAACTAAAGAATAGAATTCCCTTGGGTGAACAAATAAACTTGTTTGGTTATAGATTTTGAAAAGTTCATGGGGAATATGCTATTTATCTGTGATGCTACTATTAGGAGAGTGTGCCTTTCATGGTGCAAACATACAGTACATAGAGACAAGGTCCACCAAGGGTCCATCAAACATACGTAAATCTAAACATTTACATTCAGATAGACAATATATGCAGACGCAGTGGGACATAACCTTTCAGCGCTGACCAGTTTGGACTTAATGAGACACTTAGAGCCATGTTCACTAAACAATTGTGAAAGTTTAGGGCATGGTAAGCACATCCATATCAGTGGTTTACAGCAAGCTACAATTAGCACAATTACTAGGCCATCTGCAAGATCTGTCACTTTATTTTTAAGACTGTAGACCTTCCACATTTTGTTCCCAACTTCCTTGACTGCGCCTCATATTTTTTTTTCTTACTTGTTCCCTTCCTGTGGGAATTCCTGACTTGCCTTGAATGCAGATTAATGTAAATGGTTTAGCTACACACAGAGAGAACTCCCACACTGCTACAATGTGAACCGTGTTTGAGGTGCTTACTAGGTAAGGGATAAGGTACACAGGAGAAAAAGAAACCAAATATACCAGCACTCTATCAAACTGAATGTATAGTGACATAATTAAAATCATTTTATTAATAAACAATTAATTTAAAAAATGGGCTTTAAAATCAGAGAATGTGTTAAACAGCACGTGACTGTAATCATTGGTAACTTAACCAAGGGTAGTTAAGTGATATATATGTAACGGGTCTTCCCTATGACTACCGCCGCTACTACGTGCTGTGCAACCTGTGTGGCTCTCAGGAGCCTAAGCCTCCGCTTGGGGAACCTGGGGTACATCTTTATCATACATCTCTAGGTGCAACGCCTCCACCTGGGAGGGATCCCAACGGAGTGGGAGGAGGCCCTCACAGGAACAACCACACAACACTACAGAATATAAAACAGGACGGCTTTACTGCATGGAAACACACAAATCACGTAACAGCATAACATCAAAACAGCATAACATCAAAACAGCATAACAGCATATTGCGCCACGGCGGACGCTAACCACACTATGCGTCACGGCGGACGCTATCACCTCTAGGCGTCACGGCGGACGCTAGCCACCTCTAGGCGTCACGGCGGACGCTAACCACCTCTAGGCGTCACGGCGGACGCTAACCACCCACAGTGTGACCCCACCCTGTGTCCAGTAACCCCCACCCAAATGTCTCGTGTTCGCGAAGTCAAATACCACTGTACAGGTGTGTGTGTGACTGCGCAGCCACTATGTTTGGTGATAGGCCTGGTTGGTGCACGTGAGATACAGGTTACCTGCCCGGGCTCCAGCCACGGGTACCGCGATATAAATCCACACGATCCGACGGGGTCCTCCACACCGCGTGGGTTGAAAGTCCAGCGCAACAATGTCACTCCTTGTCGCAGGGTCTTGGGTGGTGTTCTGAGCCCAGAACCCACCTCACAGGGCCGCACGGCTTCAACACTGTGTCCCTGTCTATTCAACCAATAAATGGGGCAGTGTCCCTATCTAGGGCCTGTCCCTAAGCTCCACAAGCTAATAGATGGCTCAGGACCTAACTGGGACCTTGGGGGCTGCTGGCCTAATGCAGAGGGTCACTCACCCCTGCATCTACCTCCTACCCCTAGCTGGTCCGGATCCTGAGTGAATGCGTGGCTGCAAAACCCCGCGAAATGTATCTCTTTGCTAGCAGGGGAATCTGGCCTTCCGATAGGCTCCCTGGCATCAGGTGTCTCTGCCCCTATGCACCCTGGGGGCTGGCATGCTCATCTCGCGCATGCGCGAACTATCTGGTCCTCCCGCGCTGGGTTGGGGCACTGCGCATGCGCAACAGCCCTAACATGCGGCGCCCTGCTTCCCGAGCCGCCGGGCCGGTAGCAACGCGATCGCGGCCTTAGCGACGGCCCGATCGCGTCCCCGGCAACCGGCCTGCTCGCCGCTCGCGTCCCTAGCTACCAGGGATCGCTCCTTCGCGCACACGGCCCCCCCTCACTCCCTCGTACACAGCGTCGGCCGAAAGGGAGGAGGGGGTCAGCCATGACAGGGGGGAACCTGGCTACATCCTCCCCCTGGTGAGAACTCCAACGTCCTCGCTTGAACCACATAACCTTCCAACAGTGTACAAACTTTATATAATAAAAATGCAGTGTTAAAGTACAACTTAACGATTACTCTAAACGAGATTGTACAGTTCAACAAACATATTGATAACTGAGGCTAGCTTGGCTTTAGCTTGCTGCTGAGACTCATAGTGAGGTGCCCCTAATGAATCATAAGCCACTCTAGTGGGAGGGCGTCTCACTCTCTGACTCCTGCGAGTCTCAGTCTCCATTTCTTCCTCTTGAGACAGACCATCGTAGGCTTGAGGCCTAGACTCTCTGGCAGAGGGTGAACCAGTTTGGGGAAAGTCTCTTTGCAACTGAACATTGTCTCTTTGAGGCACAAAACTCGGAGTGGTAGGATCTAGTGATTGATTACTTGGTGAAAATTCCAATGGCGGTACTTTGTCAGCTGGCCCCTTACTTGTTGCGCCTTCGGGAGGTGCCCACCAGTCTCGGTTGGATGTTCCCTCCAAAGGATCCTGAATGGTCTCATCTATAGGGCCGGGATTCGCAATAGCCTCTTCAGGCTCACTGTCGTTCATTACTGTTTCTGTTTCAGGTTCACTTTCTCCCAGTTGGGAGATAGGTAACAAGTGGTTTCGGTGCCAAACTTTTACTTTGCCATTCACATCACGTATGCGATAAACAGGGAGGCCCGGCATTTGGGACTCTACTTGAAAAGGCCCTTCCCTCCAGCGATCAGCTAACTTGTGCTTGCCTGGAATCCCTAAGTTGCGTAGGAGAACTGCGTCTCCTGGTTGGAGCGCTCTATAGCGTACTTTGTGGTCGTACCGTCTTTTATTATTGGCATTCAATCGAGCGGTGGCTCTTTCAGCCAACTGATAGGCACGGTGCAGACTGTCCTGGAGTCTCTGCACATATCGATAATGAGCCATGTTGGGTATCCCGTCGGTAGATACCCGTAGGCGGATGTCGATTGGCAGTCTGGCTTCTCTCCCGAACATCATGAAGTATGGGGTGTATCCGGTGGACTCGTGCCTAGTGCAATTGTAGGCATGCACCAAGGCCTCAACATGTTTACTCCATTCTCCTTTTTGGGAATTTTTCAGAGTACCTAGCATGTCCAGCAATGTCCGATTAAATCTTTCAGGGAGAGCATCTCCCTCCGGGTGGTAGGGAGTAGTCCTGGACTTTTGAATGTTCAACAGTGTTAGCAACTCTTTGATCAGCTTGCTCTCAAAATCCCGTCCCTGGTCAGAGTGCATCCTGCTGGGCAGACCATAATGCACAAAATACTTCTCCCACAGCACTTTAGCCACTGTGGTAGCCTTCTGGTCCTTCGTGGGGAAGGCTTGAGCGTATCGAGTGTAGTGATCTGTCACTACTAGCACATTTCCTATACCCTTTGAATCTGGCTCTATGCACAAAAAGTCCATACAAACTAAATCCATAGGCCCAGCACTTTTGAGATGGCCCATTGGAGCAGCACGGGTGGGAAGGGTCTTCCTATGAATGCACCGTAGACATTTTCTGCAGTGTTGTTCAATTGACTCCCGCATCCTAGGCCAGAAGAACCGGTCTCGCACTAAACCCAAGGTCTTATCCACCCCCAAATGTCCATGATCATCATGTAGTGATCTTAAAACGAGACCTTGCATACGCCGAGGTAGAAATAGTTGTCGACGGTCAGGATGATTGTGGAATTGAACAACCCTATAGAGTAGGCCGTTATCCATCTCAAACTTATCCCATTCTCTCATGAGAAGACCCACATCCTCGCGAGGAGCCCGTTTCACCAGTGCAGAGTCATTTTTGTGTAGGGCCTCGCGGACAGCCTTAGCCGCAGGATCATGTGTCTGTGCTAGTACCAGTTCCTTCACCGTGAAGATGACGTCTTGTGTTAGACCCATGCCATCAGGGTGGCAGTAAGCTTCTGGAAGGGCTTGAGGTCGACACCCTAAAGAATCCACTACTCGTAGCTCGGAGAATGCCACTCGGTCGTTTACAATAGCAGCAGTGGAACACATAGCTCTCATTCCTGGTCCTGGAATTTCTTCCCAAGGGCCATCGTCGGCGGTCTCGCCCAGTCCCGATCTCCTAGATAGAGCATCGGCTCCTATATTGAGAGGTCCAGGCTTATATTTCATAGAAAACTGGTAATTGGCGAGGATGGCCAACCATCTGTGACCGGTCGCATCTAATTTGGCCGTGGTTTGTACATAGGTCAGCGGATTGTTGTCTGTTCGGACCTCGAAGGTGACCCCATATAGGTAATCATGTAGTTTGTCAGATATGGCCCATTTGAGGGCGAGGAACTCCAATTTGTGAACTGGATAATTCTTTTCACTGGGAGTCAAACTTCTACTTGCATATGCCACGGGACGAAGCCCAGTGGGGTACTTCTGGTGTAGCACAGCTCCCAATCCGTTAAGGCTGGCATCCACGTGCAGAATGTAAGGCTTCTCCGGGTCAGCATATGCTAGAACGGGAGCCTCTGTTAAACTATTCTTCAGCCTCTTAAATGCTTCCTCACAAGCCGGCGTCCACCGATCCCCGAAGGGGGTCCTTGGGGGGGTCCTCTTCTGCTTGGGTTCCTCTGGATAGACCTTCAGCAGATCGTTCAGCACAGCTGCCTTCTTGGAGTATCCATCCACGAATCTTCTATAATATCCACAGAACCCGAGAAATGACCTCAGCTCCAGCACATTCTCGGGTCTTGGCCAATTCACCACCGCCTCCACCTTGGCCGGGTCGGTGGCCACTCCGTCTGCGGACACGATATGACCCACATAAGTGACCGATGTTCGACAGAAGCGGCACTTATCCAATGAGAGCTTCAGGCCTTCTTTCCCTAAGCGATCCAATACTTTCATCAGCCTAGTCTCGTGTTCTTCAAGGGTGGCTCCGAACACGATTATGTCGTCTAGATAGACCAAACACTCACGCGGACACATATCTCCAATCGTCTTTTCCATAAGCCGTTGGAAAGTGGCTGGAGCGCCACAGATACCTTGGGGCATCCGAGTGAACTGATAAAATCCCAGGGGACAGACGAACGCCGTCTTTTCTTGATCAGTAGGGCTCATCGGAACCTGGTAATACCCAGATCGAAGGTCCAACACGCTAAACCACTGGCTTCCGGACAGTGCGCTGAGAATCTCCTCTATTCGGGGTAGCGTGTATTGGTCAGGCACAGTACGTCTGTTCAATGTTCTGTAGTCCACGCACAATCGAACAGACCCATTCTTCTTTCGTACCACCACAATCGGTGAGGCATAGGGACTCCGAGATCCGGTCACTATGCCGGCCGTTTCCATCTCGTTCAGGACACCCCGCACATCCTCCACATCTCTGGGAGCTAAGCGGCGCGACCTTTCCCTAAATGGCGTGTCATCATTCAGACGAATCGTGTGCTGAGCGCTTCTGCTGCATCCCACGTCCATCTCACTAGTAGAGAACACATCTCGTCTCTCTCTCAACTGAGCACATAGCTTCTCTTTCCATGCTTCTCCCAGGGGAGACTCTCCGAAGTCGAATTGTAGTGCCTCGGCCTCTTCTCCCACACGGGCAGTGTGAACGGTCACTGGATCGTCTACAGGATCCACAGGATAAATTCTACCCAACCTTTGTCCTACTTCCAGCGGCACGGTATGGAGAGACATGTTCTGGATAGACACGGTAATCTTCCTAGGGACAGTAGATGGCCAATCCCGTACTTCAGGTATCATTCGGTATCCCCACTGATTCTCAGACTCGGGGAGGGTCTCTAGCGAGAAGTATCGGTCGTGTTCGTGCCGACTGGGGTACTTGATCAGCGCTGTCACGTGCCTCACTCCCCCTGGTGGAATCTGCAATAACCCTCGCTCTTGATTAAAGATTTCACCATACTGTTCCTCATACGCCACCCTATAGCATTCTTCCCGCAGGCCAGGGGCTATATTCAGGGATGACAACGGTAGCTCACCGGCTTCTTGTAGGAATGAGCGAATCACCGACCTCACAATATCGGCATTCGTGCCTAGTATGATGGGGGCACTGGGATGTTCTCGAGCCTCTGGACAGACCAAAGCTTCCACCAGCATGGGATGCGACTTGTTAGTGTTCAACTGCAAGATATCCAGCTTGACCGCTACTATTCCGTCTATGGGATAATCATCTTTACTCAGTCCCCATAACTTCATCTTTTCGGCTGACTGCAAGGGAAGATGGCTGAGGTGCTGGTCGTAGAATGGACGGTAGATGATGGTCACCTGTGATCCAGTGTCCAGAAGTGCTGAAGAGTATATCCCCTCCACGACGACTCTTATTACAGCGGTGGGCCCTACTCGGCAGTAAGCATCGGCCGGGGGCGTCTCCTCCGTGGAAGGCCCCCCCGACTCCTCGGCAACATCTTCGGGTATGGTTGATAGGGACGAGCTTGCCTTCCGCACGGTCACGGTGTAGGTCTGGGCCTTAGTGGGGTTTGAACAGTTCCTTGCAACATGGCCCTGCTCGCCACAGTTGAAGCAACGGAAGTCTGGGCGGGGACCCGGACCGTCAAGTGACCTGGGAGCGGACCTAGGCACCTCCGGGGTAGCCGTATCCTTACCGCTCTTGCTCCCCTTTGCTTTGGGCACTGTTGCTTCCTTGGTCTCATCCTTGCGCGGGTCTTTGGCCTTCTTGGGCGTATGCAACCTAGTATAGGCCTCATGACCCTTCACCTCATCCAGTAGGTCTTCTAGAGTAGGGGGGTCTCCCTTCTGTAGCGTGCGTCTGAGCATTATCACGATATGGTGCGTGGGTATGGCTCCCCGCAGGAATTGAGTGCGCCTATACTCATTTACTTCTGAGGCCTTGATGACTTGGCGGGAACGTAGCTCCCACAAGAGCAATTGGATCCGTTGTATGAACTCGGATAGGTCTTCCCCCTCTTTCTGGCGGAGATTGTAATACTTAGTCCATAGTTCACTCACATCATCTTCCTTACCATATGCCCGGGTAAGCGACTCCATCATCTGATGTGCGGTAACCCCCGTATGCTGATCTTTATACATCTTGATGGTAGTGGACGCAGGCGGGCGCAGGCACTCCATGATTCGTTGTCTTTTCACCTCATCAGGACAGGTCCACTCTTCCAGTACCTGTGAAGCATATTCCTTCCAAACATCAAAAGCCTCTTCACCAGTGGGAGTAGGGTTTACCCCTGAAAAGAGCTTTAACTTGCGGTATGGCTGAGGGGAAGGGGATTCGTGCTTGGGCCTACCCAGTTGTTGGATGGCCTGGGCTAGTAATTGGATTTCTCCCATTCTACTGGGGCTGGAGCTCCGTCTGCTTGAGCGACAATTAGCACAGGATAATACACTGGCCTCATCCCCGCATACACTTTCTGGTGGGGACAGGGACATGCGCATACTAGTCTCTAGCAGGTCTGTTCTGGGGCTACAGGGTTCGGGTTTTATCGGCATTTCAGGATATATAACAGGACACCCTGAGCTGAGGGCCCCGTGGAAACGCAAGTTGGATGGGCCTTGCTGTGGCGACAATTCACATCCCCCAGTGATTAATACGGTGCACCATGACCCGTCGGGGTCGGAGCGGCGACCCAAGATTCTGGCATCTTCTAAGCCTGGGTACTGCATTAGGATTAAACATAGTTCATAGGATGAGGCATTGGCGGGAACTTGTCCTACAGCAAGGGTTTGTGAGGGCGGGACTTGCCTTTTTACCGCCCACGTGTACACCTCTTGGCGGGAAGGTAACGTGTAACCTAACGACATTTTTGCTGAGTTCGGGCACCCCAGGTCTCAATCTCAGCAGCGCCTCCAAATGTAACGGGTCTTCCCTATGACTACCGCCGCTACTACGTGCTGTGCAACCTGTGTGGCTCTCAGGAGCCTAAGCCTCCGCTTGGGGAACCTGGGGTACATCTTTATCATACATCTCTAGGTGCAACGCCTCCACCTGGGAGGGATCCCAACGGAGTGGGAGGAGGCCCTCACAGGAACAACCACACAACACTACAGAATATAAAACAGGACGGCTTTACTGCATGGAAACACACAAATCACGTAACAGCATAACATCAAAACAGCATAACATCAAAACAGCATAACAGCATATTGCGCCACGGCGGACGCTAACCACACTATGCGTCACGGCGGACGCTATCACCTCTAGGCGTCACGGCGGACGCTAGCCACCTCTAGGCGTCACGGCGGACGCTAACCACCTCTAGGCGTCACGGCGGACGCTAACCACCCACAGTGTGACCCCACCCTGTGTCCAGTAACCCCCACCGAAATGTCTCGTGTTCGCGAAGTCAAATACCACTGTACAGGTGTGTGTGTGACTGCGCAGCCACTATGTTTGGTGATAGGCCTGGTTGGTGCACGTGAGATACAGGTTACCTGCCCGGGCTCCAGCCACGGGTACCGCGATATAAATCCACACGATCCGACGGGGTCCTCCACACCGCGTGGGTTGAAAGTCCAGCGCAACAATGTCACTCCTTGTCGCAGGGTCTTGGGTGGTGTTCTGAGCCCAGAACCCACCTCACAGGGCCGCACGGCTTCAACACTGTGTCCCTGTCTATTCAACCAATAAATGGGGCAGTGTCCCTATCTAGGGCCTGTCCCTAAGCTCCACAAGCTAATAGATGGCTCAGGACCTAACTGGGACCTTGGGGGCTGCTGGCCTAATGCAGAGGGTCACTCACCCCTGCATCTACCTCCTACCCCTAGCTGGTCCGGATCCTGAGTGAATGCGTGGCTGCAAAACCCCGCGAAATGTATCTCTTTGCTAGCAGGGGAATCTGGCCTTCCGATAGGCTCCCTGGCATCAGGTGTCTCTGCCCCTATGCACCCTGGGGGCTGGCATGCTCATCTCGCGCATGCGCGAACTATCTGGTCCTCCCGCGCTGGGTTGGGGCACTGCGCATGCGCAACAGCCCTAACATGGCGGCGCCCTGCTTCCCGAGCCGCCGGGCCGGTAGCAACGCGATCGCGGCCTTAGCGACGGCCCGATCGCGTCCCCGGCAACCGGCCTGCTCGCCGCTCGCGTCCCTAGCTACCAGGGATCGCTCCTTCGCGCACACGGCCCCCCCTCACTCCCTCGTACACAGCGTCGGCCGAAAGGGAGGAGGGGGTCAGCCATGACAGGGGGGAACCTGGCTACATATACATATGGAGCTCCTTTATGGATATTCAGGATCTGTGGCTATATATATAGCCTCCTTGATTTTGGAAATAGGTCCGTAGAGTAACCACCATAAACTAAATGTCCATCCACATATAAAAGTATATCTCAGAGCTAGTATGTGCTCTGAATCTGTGGTGACATATAAGTAGTGAGAGGTAATAACTATGCCAGACACAGCAATTGCTGTGTGTATCCACCTATAACTGCTGTATGCTTACATACCCACATTCAGAGCTGCTTGTCCTAGAACTGGAGAAGGCACTTAGTGATTGCACTCCCTTGAGCCCTCAATGTTCAAAGTCTAGGGTGTCTGTAGGGGTTAATGCACACACCCATAGAGGGTACTAGGAGCTGTGTAAATAATGAGAGAGAGTCTCCATAGAGTCCTAGGCATCTGATAGTGTATAGCCTCTGCGCAGGATAAAAGCTGCAGTATATATTGACACTCGGTGGGTATATAACATAGGTGCAAAATAACCCAAATGTCCACCTAGTCAGTAGGTTTAGGCAGGCGGTGTACTATATGAAGCACTGCTGAGTGGCTCATCCGTGAAGTATCGCGGCAGGATCAATAAACCTGTCGACAGCTCTGTTCCTGCTCCTTACCCAGCCGGGATGTAACAGCTGTTTGAAGCAGAGCCCCTATGGAGGCAGATGTCAGGTGGTCAGGTTTACTCAGAGCCCACACAAGCAGGTATGTAAAAAAATGTAAACATACAGGCCATTCTTTGCCCCCTACATCAGTGCTGATCCACTTACCTACTCCTGACACGCGGGAAGCCCTTTCATTTGAATGCAGCATTCACTGATATGTTCCTAGCTGCGATACTGCTGGCGCCCCGTGTGCTGTCTATATACTTTGTTCCTCTGTGTTATTAGCACACAGTAGGACCTTGTTTAACATAGGTCCGTTCTTAATCTACCTTGCAAGTTAGGCTTGCCCTCGAGCACATCAGCGCTGATATATTCATGAAGTAAGGTAACTATGATACTGGTGTAACGGATTTTGACCCACCCAATCTCACATTGGCCCTGTGGTCTAAACAGTCCCCATTACATGGTCGTGTCTGGTGGTGCACCTGTTGGCAACAGGACTCCTGAGTCTCCCGCATGATATTGTGTGGGGATTGCCAACCCAGACAGGCAGCTGAGGTAGTGTTTTAGAGTCCTACCTACATACAGTGCAGCACCTCCACCTCATCAGGATCTCTGCGTCCGCAAGGAGATGGTTCTGATGAGGAACTCCTTGGTGGTGCCTTCCGCTGTGGAGTAACTTCACACTCACACAGTGGGGTTGTCGTGAAACAGGGCATCTTTATTGATGATGGTATGGGCAGACTGCCCCTTGCAGCGGTCAGCTCAGCCGCTCATCTCTCTGCTGCACTCCATCTGGAAGGTCCCTCCTTCTCCTAATGGAGTTGCTTTCCACCTCTCCCCTCAGTGAGATTCACCAGCTTGTCTCTCTGCTTTGAGCTGCACAGACTCACAGCTATTGCATCAGACACTGCAACATTGTTGCAGACCTCCACATGACTCTCCTGAACAGGGTCAGAACACCAACTGAACTGAACTCTAACTTTAGGCAGTGCTGTGTCTTATATCACCTCCAGAAAACAGACACCGTCTGTGTCAGTAAGGGTGGACACAAAGCTTGTTGTCACTTCCTTTGGGACATATGACACCTCACCAGGGTTTGAGGGCAAACCTCCATGATTGTTGCTGGTAATCCTGCATACTTACCAGGTTTACTGCCAGCATGAGAAAGAGATATGTACACCAATTTTACACATGGCTACATTCTCCCCCTGGTGGAACCCAACTACCCGGCTGGGATCTAAATTTGCGGAACCTTCCTTCAGGTAGCACTGCAAAACACAACAATACATTATTACAGTACATATCTTCATCATAACATAATAACAACTACATCCTAACTTAGATGTGTAACAACCAGGATTACTCCCTGCTGGAGTATCCATTACTGGTACTACCATACCCTCTTAAGGTGGCCTGCGCACAGCATGGTCCACTGGGTTTAGAGCAGCAATGCTATAACACTCTGGGCGACATACTGGACACCCACAATCAGCCCATAACTCTGGCCTGGATGCTAGTGGACTAAAAGGATCATGCCCATACACTTCCTTCAGGCATCTCCTGGAGATGTAAGCTATCTTTTCTGCTGTCTCATTATACCAATTCTCATCTGATGTTTCACGATCCCAATTTTCTATGGAACTATCAGAATACCAATTTTCCTCGTCTGATCCTTCCTCATCATCAGAACTATATCCCCTATCCTCATCAGTGGAACCCATCTGAAACTCAATTTCTCCCTCCCATGGATGGTGAAAATAAAGTAACAATTTTTGGCGATTCCTGGCAACTCTTGCCAACACTGGAGGCACATAGGGGGTTCCCCGGGCAACAGGCACAATATAAGCGACATTACCCAAATTCCCAGACGAAACTCCTGATGTCCCTGTGGACCTAGAATTGGACCCAAGGCTCTTAGGCTTACACCTTACACTAACAGTACTATTGTTATCATTAGTGCTGGATGACATTCTTTGCATAGACATTTCCCTCCCCGATCCCTCATCGGAGGTAAAACAATCACCCCAGTCCAGATTTTCCCCAGTCTGTTCTTCCGAAGTGGCTCGGGACTCCCCAGACAACCCTTGGCTCGACTGGCACCCATAGGAAAAAGTGACGGGGACAGGGGTTTTAACTATGCCCGGGGGTTGGGCATAGGGAAATACTGCCGGCATACGCGGGGCTACGACCCGCAACTTCGTGCTACCTTGACCGGTACCATCGATCTGGCATTCTGGCTCTCCCGTCTCATGATTCCCAGGCTTCTGCAGGGCCTGCCAGCTCTTCCCGGACGACCCAGGCGACCTGGTACAGCTACTTGGTCGCAAGGACGCGGCCATTTTCCACCCGACTCCGCTGTGTCCGCCAGATGTGATGTCATGGATCTCGCGGGACTCACCGCCGCCATCTTGTGTTGGGTTCCCCACTGGAACCTCTTCTTCCAGAACGACATCTGCCACCGGAAGTGATGGTCCTGCTCTCCGCTCTGCTCGGGCCTGGGCTAGGCCTTTCTCCGCCGTTGCCACCACCGGCGCCTGTGGAGGGTAAGGATGTGTCTCACCGCTCCTTCGGCTCGGGATGGGATCTTTTCCTCTGTCTGCCAGTCACCATGCCCGTGGGACTCCGCCGCTCCGGCTGCCTCCGCACAGGCGATCTCGGCACCTCGAGGCTCCGCTCCGCTGCGACACAGGTAAGGCCTGCTTCGTTCACAGCACCGCTATAGTAGTCCGCCGCTAGGGGCATCACCAACGTCGTCGGGGTCGCTTGTTCCTCGTCCGAGGAGCCAAACTCCGACTCATGGAGTGGCACTCCCGCAGGGGACCGACGGTGAGGTTCCGGGTTCTCACCGCGTTTTTAGGCCCCTTTCTCTTCAGGCTCCGTTCTGATCATTAGGAGTGATCCCCATACTCCGGGATCAACAGGTTCTTTCCGGATCGCGCACGGGGCTTCAGCCATCAGCATGGCTGTGTCTGCTCCCGCCTCCGCGACGTGCCCAGCTTTGACTACCAGGAAGCCTCCTGGCAGTGAATAGGGGTATACCCCAATGTCCATCTCGCTCTTTGTAGTGCTGGTTACGGGAGACACTTTGCACAATGGTCTCTCCTGTTCACCAGCTCCTCGCAACTGTGGGACAGGAAGCTCAGATCCAGCTCCTCCCTCAGACAACTCAGGTCTCGCTTGGCAGAGGTAGAGACCCCTCCCTCTGGTGAATATTTGGGGAGGGTCCCACAGATTCACGTTTTGGCCAATAATTGGCTCTGAGCCTGTCACAGTCCTGGTGGGTGTGGCCACAGCTTTCGCGCCATTACCCCCAACAGGGTGGGGTTCTCTCTTTGGCGCCAATCCCGGCCAACTTTCTGCAACTACAACATTTGCAGCATTTTCTGCACTCGGCCCACGCGGTCTCCCAGGGAAGCGGGAGCCGCCATCTTGGTTCACTCGGCCATTCACTTTAGCAACTGAGGTAGCTCTGTGTGTATTGCTCGCCGTCTGGCAAGCAGATTCTCCACTTTCACCACACACCACCACAATGTCCTCCATACTGTCCTCCCGGGTATCACCCCGCGGTCCTAGGCAGGACCAAAACGGCACGGCCATAGCCTTGGCGCCACTCCACAGCATGCTCGCCAAAGACACTTCGGTAGCTTGCTCTTCAGTGGGACGCACACAACGTGCGCTCCCTCCATCTGCCTCCGTCCGCCATCTTGGACCTTCCACACAACGCGGATCCTCCATTCTTGCGGTCGCCATATTCATTTTATTTTTGCGGTTATTGTACATGGAGCTCCTCTCTGCGGGGCAGCTGCCACACCGATACAATAAAGATTGCCTTGTGCACCACCTTGTGTACCTAATGTAGGCTGGACTCGTGTTTGCACTACCTCAGGCAAGGCTCACTCTCTCTGTGTCTGCTGTATCTCCTTCCTCCCAGTCTGTGCTCCCTTCGGAAAGTGGTCTGGAATGGACTAGAGTACTCTGGCTCTTCCATGCAGTACTTGGGCATCTACCTCTCTTGGTCAGCCTAGCGCAGACCCTCTCCAGGATTCCTGACCATGTTAACAGGCTATCCCTTTAGGCATCCTACCACTAGCACTACCTCAAGGTGACTAGACAGCTATAGCCCGGCTCCAGACTCCCAACTCCTCTCAGGTTCCCAGGTCGTCCCTGCGGTCTGACAACTCCATCAGCTCCCCTGACTACCCCTGGATCCCGTCCCAACACAGCACAAAGTGGCAGCATACACTCTCCCTGTTTCCTAGTGTGCCTAGCAAAAGCCTGTCCTATTGACAGGTATCTCAGCAGCGCCTCCAAATGTAATGGATTTTCTGGCCTGACTGACCCACCCAATCTCACATTGGCCCCTGTGGTCTAACCAGTTCCCATTACATGGTCGTGTCTGGTGGTGCACCTGTTGGCAACAGGACTCCTGAGTCTCCCGCATGATATTGTGTGGGGATTGCCAACCCAGACAGGCAGCTCAGGTAGTGTGTTAGAGTCCTACCTACATACAGTGCAGCACCTCCACCTCATCAGGATCTCTGCGTCCGCAAGGAGATGGTTCTGATGAGGAACTCCTTGGTGGTGCCTTCCGCTGTGGAGTAACTTCACACTCACACAGTGGGGTTGTCGTGAAACAGGGCATCTTTATTGATGATGGTATGGGCAGACTGCCCCTTGCAGCGGTCAGCTCAGCCGCTCATCTCTCTGCTGCACTCCATCTGGAAGGTTCATCCTTCTCCTAATGGAGTTGCTTTCCACCTCTCCCCTCAGTGAGATTCACCAGCTTGTCTCTCTGCTTTGAGCTGCACAGACTCACAGCTATTGCATCAGACACTGCAACACTGTTGCAGACCTCCACATGACTCTCCTGAACAGAGTCAGAACACCAACTGAACTGAACTCTAACTTTAGGCAGTGCTGTGTCTTATATCACCTCCAGAAAACAGACACCCTCTGTGTCAGTAAGGGTGGACACAAAGCATGTTGTCACTTCCTTTGGGACATATGACACCTCACCAGGGTTTGAGGGCAAACCTCCATGATTGTTGCTGGCAATCCTGCATACTTACCAGGTTTACTGCCAGCATGAGAAAGAGATATGTACACCAATTTTACACATGGCTACACTGGCTTTAGCTTTTAATTGCACTACTCACAAAAGCATATGTTTTATTTAACCCCTTCAGGACTTTCTCACATTTTTCACTAGTCCATGGACAATAATGACATATATTTAGTGTAGGTACCTGCAAAATGTGGTTATGTCTTGACGTGGCTTGCAGGCTTATACCGCTTTGGCCAATGGGTTTAACAAAATAACCCTTATTCAAGAGATCACTATTTTATTTTAGCCTAATTGATAAGAGCACAGGAATTGTTATTTTTGTTTTTCTATATGTAAGGCCTATCTTTTTACCAGCAGCAAACTTCTATAGTCTCTAACTCTTATAAGCGTATCTGCAAGGCGGTTGCAGTGATACAGTCTGCTGTCCACAGAATGCAAAGTAGAAGGACCAAGATTAATGATGTGGAACCAGATGCAAATGGTCACATGGAAAAAGAGAATGCACGACTCATGGAAGAACTCATTGACAAGCGATTTAAAGAAGAGTTGGTGAAATGTTAAGCTGAGCTAGAGCAAAAACTTGGATAGACACTGTTTGAGTGCACAGGTTACCCAAACTTTGTCACCAGTTTTCTCTTCAATCACGAAAACACATCGTAGCACCGAACAGATGAAGAAGTAGGGAATTTCTGGGTTTCAAGTCCAGGGTACCAGAAAATGCCATCAAAGCAGAAAAACAAAGGAGTAAAGATGGTCTTAGGAAAAGACATGGCACTAAGGAGAACCAGATCCATAGAGTCCTTCAGAAGTCAGAAAGTGTGGAAGACACAGAAAAGACTAACGAAAAGGTTGGGGCTTTGATGGACTGGAAGTCTAAAAAGAAGAAAAGGGGTCAAAAAGACTCCACCGTGAGGCCTAGCTATTTCCTGAGAAGGGGGGGGGGATATTTAAATGGCCGAGCATGTGCCGGGCTGCACTCTGCAGGGGGAGTATGTAAGGGATTGAAGGAGTTAACTCCCTCTGCAAGGGTCAGGAAACAACGCACTGGTGTCAGGTGTGAAATGAATTGATTAAACAGTGTTTAAAAGCCAGAAGTGAGTACCTGTCAGACTCCATGTTGGAGTCTCTTTTAGACTTCCGGTTCCTAGCCTGCAGGAGAGGATTGCACTGAGGATTCACACCCAGCAACAATGAGCTCCAGCCCACAGGGATCCGGGCTTCTTGTTCACCAGACCAGGGGACAGTTGGGAACCCAAATCCCCGAACCACAGAGAAGCCTGCATGGAGATAGGACAAGAGACTTTCTGAGATCAGCAGGACTGCAACGCATGTATCTGAAGTGAACCTGGAGAAACCAGAGACACCGGTACAGCAGAGTCAGATAAGACTTTCATATATATTGTTCCTTGATAGTATGTTATATGTTTTGGGACTGGCCAGTCAGATAGTTAGGGCCTGAACTGTTTATTTAGTCTCCAAATTGGAGTAGGTTTTCTTTTTATGTTTTGTGTTTTGCCTTAAAGGGCTAGTGTCCTCCAATGTTTTGCTCTTCTTTGTGGAGAAAATAAACCCCTCAATGTTTTGGTTCACTCTAAAATGCATGTGTGGACTCTTAACTGACCTCACCTACAGGCCGCTCCATCACAATATATGAAATAATTATTTAATAAGTAATGCTTTGAAGTTCTGAATTGTTATTGCATGCTCTGGAAAGAATAGTTACATTTTTGGACACATTTTGCTACAACAGATTTTTGTGTGTTAAGTGCATAGTTTTTTCTATAATAAAAAGGGACCTGAGACCCTGGCAGATATATATTAATTACATATTTTGCATAATTCTCAGATGGTGGAGTGATAGATATGATTGCAATTGAGAAAGGGGTTAAGTTTAACTCATTGAAAGTATATTGCAGAGGAGAAAGGTGAGTTGTCTAGAGTAGCCGTGTGTATTAAGTCATTTGCTCACTTGTTTGCTGTTTGTGACAGGTGGTATATTGTCACAGATTGAAGGGACATTCTGTTCATTTGAGGGACCTTTGTGAAGGTGAAAAGTTGGCCAGCTTGAGAGCTGTGTATTAACCCTTTGCTCGTTTGCAGGTCACGTGCTCTCAAGTGTGCCATACGTGAAACCTTTTATATATTTGAAAGTTTAAATCATATACCCATCTCCCTTCTCTCCATCAAGCTGTATATTTATGTTTTTGTCTCCCCTGCTAAAATATTCGACTGATTTATTCACCAATATTTCTTATTATTTTTAAATGATTGTTTTGTAAAAAGAATTGAGCAGACAGCTAAGACATGCATTAAAGTTACAAATTAATGGGAAGCAGTGACATAGTATGTTACAGCTTCAATGCCATTTTTATATTTGCTGCAGAAAGAATAATTATAATTTGCATAAAATACAACCCATTGAACTCATTCTGTTCGGGTTCTTGTAAGCAAGCGGTTTAACAGTAAGATATTCACCAATTAAATCCTTCAGTATCAACAGGGAAGCGGAATGCTAGTAATGCATCCTGCTCTTGATCCTGTGACCCTCCCGTCCTCATCTGGCCTATGTACAGTACCGTATGCACTAGGCATTTTACTGGAATGCAAGAGGATCATTGTCCTAGAAAACTAGGAATATTCATAGGGAGGCTGGTGATGAGTGAAGAGTTAGAGAATGTGAGTGAAAATCAATTGCTCTTTATAAGGGCAAGGAATCCAGCGCTATTAGCTTCAGAAAAGAGGCAGTGTTTTTGTAAATTACAGTAGTAATGCAGAATCACTCCTCTTGTATTGGAAACATTTCTCTCTTTTCTCGATTCTTTTGAGTGTTTGTCCTAGTTGCAAAAGCACTTACTTACTATTAAAAGGTAATTATGCACATCAACAACATGTATTTTGTAGCTCACCCTTTTTGTGTGACTGTCCAGCAATCTCAATTATTTTCTTTCTGTCTCTCTGAACTGTATTAACAGGTATGCAATTTTTTTCTCCCCCCACTCCCGCCTCCTAAATCTGCTCCACTCCCAAAGAAATTCATAATTACAAGTTGTTGTTAATGCCTGACACAGAAAGGTCCAATTTCCCCTTTCACTGAAGGGATGTTTCAATGAAGTAATCCCACAGTGCAACCTAGAGGATCTGCATTAGTACTGTTTGAGATATGTCCCCTAACTAGACGGATAAGGGACAATCCCCCCTAGGACCAAACATGACAGACATGTAAGGGCTCTTATTGGGAAATTAAAACTTATTTATCCAAATCTTAAACATATACGTTTATTGCATCTATTATTAAAAGTTACACTTGGGTGGGGTTTGATTTCTTCTGGGTACTGAAGCAAGATGGTTGTGGTCACACTCTTTTCTTTGAGTAGTTGTTGAACGTATTGTCGGTGCTGGAACAGGTACATGGGAATCCATGAAATGTCTTACGAGATTCAATAAGTGGTCAATCCTGCCCCACTGAAAAATAAAATCTCCTGGTCCTGGGGACATTTTAGTCATTTTTATTTATGTAAATATGGTGCACTTAATGGGCAAAAACAAAAATATCTAATATATCATCCTGACTACGAGAATTGCTCCGGCTGCTCCTTTTGTCTGGTGTCGCTGTGTGACCAGTGGGTGGTTCTGCTGCCAGAGTCCCCCCCTACACCTTCCGGACTTTAGTCATTCTCTGATAAGGACAGGGTGGGATTAGAGTAAAGAAAACGCTTGCTCTACAAACTTCCTACAGAGACTACTAAGATATTCAACATGTAACTAATTTCCCCAAAAATGTAAGCAGCCAAACCTTTGCTATTAGCATTGTAATGTGTGTTTAGGGAAGTTATCCTGTGTCCTCCTGACTATGTGGGATTGCACTTTTAAAGCAGTAGGTACTGAAGTGTTTTTACCTGATATGTATTACCCGTGCTTCCCACAGTTTATCTTCTGGACCTTCATTTGCAAAGCTATTAAACATAAAATACCAGGTAAAATCACTGTTTAAATGACAGAAGGTTTTTAACATACCAGAAAACATTCACATAATTGTAACTCCAATATACGGTATGTGGTTGACAGTATAGTTGGGTCCTTCAGTACTAGGCAATAGATTTTTAGTTGGACTAACAATTGCTATATATTAGGACATGTTCTTTATTGAGCACATGCATCAAGTACAGCTTATCACACCTGCAATTGCTCCTATTGACTTGAATGAGAGTTAAAGCCAGAAACTGGTGCCATAACCCAGACAGGCACTTGATGCACGTGCTCTTCTCAGGTCTAGCGATTTATTTGAGTCAAAAAGGGACTGCAGCTTCAAATCCTTCTTGTATTAAAGCAGCAGTCAAAGCTGCCGTTTTTCTGCCCCCCCCCCCCCCCCTGTGTATCAATATAACCCACACAATGATAAGTAATTAGTAAGTTGCTGATCGACCCGTTCTCTTGTGATCAATCGACGAAAATTCGGCTCAGGGGTTCACTAAATGACTGTCAGTGCAGCATAAGATCTGTGGGGAAGATCGTGTGACCAGGCAGTCACTAGATACAATTGGTGCACTGCTAGAGAGAGGGCAGGGCTCAAAAAGGGATGTGCCAGAGCCTGTTTCAGAAGAGGAAGGGGATGTGGCTTTGTAAATTGTTGCTATAGAAACAAAAAATGCGTGTTACATTATAATACATTCAAAATGTAATTCAGAATTCTTTTTTTTTAAATGCTACAAGTATTTTCTTAAATTACAGAACTTATTTATTTAAAAAAAAAAAAAAACACATGTAGGATATTGCTTGATCTGCAGTTTTAAAACTCACACACTTAACCAAACTCATGCACTTGTAACAAATCACAAAGTGTGAACTCCGCACTACAGTAATGTATTTAAGGTCCTGCTGGCAGTGAAGTATTTAAATAGAAGTCATCGCAGTGGGATGTGAGTCTCACCCTCTACCATTAAAAGAAGGACAATTGACAATTAGCTCTTACAAAAAAAGCTAAACTCTCCACACTCAAACTGAGCACTGGAACAGCTGGACAAAGCAATAAGCCCCAGCCAAGTATAATAATACCCTCTCCAAAAAAAAATCAAACCGTATTCATTCTTTCACAAACTCCCTGATAGATATCTTTCAGAGACATGGTAAGCCTTCAAATATTCAGATTCAGAATCCTTTTCCCATTGATTTCTCTTTGTAACTCATGGTTTGCATTGAACCCTTCCATGCAAGATAAGCATCTAACGCCTAAAAAGCTGGTGTCCCTGGACTGCTACTGCATAACAGTAAAGGCAGGTGTCCCGGTAGTACTGTACTAAGTCTTTTTGTAAGATGACTTTAAAAACATACTCCCAGTGAAGTACTGTACCAGCTTCGCATATATATTTTTTTAAACTTGGAATTTTATTGAAATGTTTAATATTAACAACAAATAATAATAATAATAATATAATAATAATAATAATAATAATAATAATAATAATAAAAAGATATAAGGGATCAGGAGAGAGGGGGGATACAGGAATTAAAGGGGATAGGAGGGGGTAAGGGGAAGGTGACATTATAATCTTTTCATTCAGAGTTTATACATCGTAACAATCTAATCAAATCCCATTTTTTTAATTATCCTTTAGTTTATAATAGTAATAATCTTAATGAAATCTGGTATCTCACCCTTTTCTCCGTATAGACGGCATATAAACATCAGTTTCACTTTTAATAGGCCAATCTCGTGTCTCGATGTAGATGGTAGAAACATACATTGGTTTTGTGCACGTTGCAATTACTGTGCATTTTTATCCTGGTCACAAGTCTCACTTTGAAATTATGAAATTGCTCGCTGTAATGAAGAAATATTAATTCACTGTAGGGACATTTTCTCTGGAGCCTTGAAAAAACAAAGATGACTTTTTTAGATGGCAAAAGAGGCCGGCAATAATGGAAAGGGCTGGGGTTCATTTTTGGGATACAATCAGGTTCTACTAGTATTTGGATTGGTGGGTCCTATTTAAAATGCACTGATGCTGTATTGCCATAACGCAGCAAGTTTTAACCCCTCATTCAAACAAATGAAGATTAGATCTTTCTGAGAAAGAGAACATGTCACCTTTCTACAGCAATACTCCTTGTAATATTTTTCATGTTATTTTTAGGATGGATTTCCATATATAAAATGCTGCTTAATTTCCTCTTTAGTAAGCATGACACAGGTGGAAATGATGTATTGTACACATGTCCCGCGTCTGGAAAGAAAGTAAAATAAATGACAGGAAATGAATTCACACACACCGTCGAATTAGTAAACATGTAAAGGTTAAACAAAATCGAAAATGCCGTTGTAGAGTTTCTGGCCATTAGTGATTAATGGTTGTTCAAACCAATATATAAATTTTAGCTGAAGACCATTAAAAAAGGAGATCACATCTATGAATCAGAGCTTGTACAGCTTATCAGATCAATTTTAAATGGGTTTACCCGGAGCTTTTCTTGCATCTAATAAAGGATAAATAGGCGTCTGTTTCTTCCACTCTTAGAGATGTTTTGTTACTACTTGCAAAAGATAGACATTAAGTGAATGTGGTGCAGTGTTAATTCAGTTTTCCCTCTGGGGAATGGTAGACAAAGGTATTAGACAAATTAAGTTATAATTATTAGTAACAGCTGCAATTTAACCTTGAACTGGAAGTTTGAGAGAAGTTGCACAAGGTGCTGTGCATTTGTGTGTTTCTTCTGCTCCGCTACTTATTATACAGTCCTTCCAATGTTCCTCAGGTAAAGGACTCCTGATTTAACAGAACCCCTTTACATTAACAGGGCTGTCCTTAGCTTTTGTGGGGCCCGAGGCGGCATGCTAGCTGCGGGGCCCCTCCGGTGGAAGTATTGGGTGTACTTACCATGAAGTGCGGCCCTCCTGTTGCAGCGTCGCGGCATCATGACATCACGGCGGCATGTGATGTTGCGTTCTCATGGCAAAGCAACGTAATTTGCCCTTGCGTTGTCATGGCAACGTATCGCTGTGTGACGTTGTGGCATCATGACGTTGGGTCGCCAACCAAAAGAAACCTTTTGGTTTTTCATGCAGCCGCTAGTGCTTTTTTTCTAAGGCACGCAATCTCTAAGACACTCTGGCCCCAAGTGCTTTAAAAAAAAATTGGATAACGTCAGAGAAATAACCTGGTTGCCTGAAAAACCAAAAGGTATTTTTAAATGTGATCGCTGCAAGGCCTGCAAATTTGATTCAGGAAAGGCAGATAGTTTTAAATCCAACACAACTGGTAAAATGTAAAAAATCAACAGCTTTATAAACTGCAAAAGCAGTGTTGTAGTACTGTATGTGTCCGTACCTGTCCGTGCAATTTACAATATGTAGGCCCTTGGAGAGTGGGGATATTGGAACGCATAAGAAATATAACTTTAGGATTGGAATCTCGTAGTGCACCACTACATTTACAAAAAATATCCTACCTCGAACCCAATAGGTCTTACTTATCTGAGACTAGAACAGGTTAATAACAACTGGAGAGGTGGCAATAGAACACTGCATTTATCCCAGCGAGAGTCCTTTTGGATACACCGTTTGAACTCACTACAACCACACGGCCTAAATGTGGATTTTGATACTAATGCATTTTTAGTGTAATTCTATTTATATAACACACAATCATATGTCCTTTTCCACTTTTATTATGTACATTGACCCTCCATCTATTACCGGTTTTAATATAGAAGCCGGCTTACCAATGTACAACTGTTTATTGATTTTAATGGATTTATTTTTACAGTATATTTACAATATTTTTACAATGCAATTTTTATATTTTACAGTACATATGAACCATTTTATTTTACTTTTATTTTTTATTTGGAATCCCCCTTTTTTATTGGTGAGTGTAACTTATCATTGTCCTTTTCCACATGTTAACTTAGGCTTGATCTTATTTATGATTGTATTTTTGTCTAGTGGAGCAGGACATAATATTGCCCCCTCTTCATATACAATAGGCCATTTTTTATGGCTCTATAGTATTTCCATGTGTATGTATTTTAATATGTTTCTCTTATTTTTTAGAACATCTCATCATATGGGAGGGTCTGCTTATATCTTTTATTGTTGTTTATATAAATAATTTGAGTGTTATAATATGTCACTTTAGTATCCAATGTTAGTTTGCAATTGCACTTACAGTTCTGCATTAGCATTTAGCCTCTACTAGAATGCAGCCTGCCTCACACTGTGAGATCATTTTATGTGCCCGCCAGGCTCCTATTGCTGTGCAGAGCATTTCCTATTTACAACTGGTTGTCATGGATACCGGGCGTGACACGGGACATCGCAGACGTCATGACGTCACTGACATTGTGCGCGATTATGTCACCACTCTGGCAAGATCGGCAAAGCTTTAAAAAGGAGAAAGAGTCACACAGAAGTATAAACACTTTACCCCTGAGGAAGCCCTTTGAGTGAAACGCGTAGGGTAAGAGTGCTGACCATCTGGAGCCCCCTTGGAGCCCTGTGGAGTACTATCCTGATGATCCTGGACCCAGTTTTCCTGATTGTCCCCTTCCTGTACCTGACCATCATTCCCTGTGGATGGCCACCACAGGTGATATCATCAGGAAGGAGTGACAAGAACCTCATCCACAATTTGACCCAGGGTGGTCCACATACCTGCACCTTTAGCACTTATGTAAGTGTATTACTTGTATTTTTACTATTATAAAAAACAATCCATACTATCTGTGTCCTCTGTTCTGTTCTTCACATATGGGAATCTCCCCATCCGCTTATCCTGTTCCTGGGGGACGCCCTCCAAAGTACATGTGAAGAAATCCTCCATGAGTTGGTGACTCCGAATAACCACACTGCCCTTACTAACTCTACCATTGTGAGTGAGATTCCTATTCAGTCAACTTTGCACATATTGATCCGCACAGAATTGCACTATTGTGCTTTTTCTTGCCTTTTTATATCTGGGGGGTATTTGCGCTCTTGATCCTTTGCTTCAGTCTATTATGTCTGTCAGAATTCATTTTGGATTTAGAAATGGGGTTAATGCCATTCAGTATCCATTTTGTTTCCCCAGACTCTGTTTTGTAATGTTAGCTTCATGGTGTAAGAAAGATTTTATTATGTTTGCAGAAAAGTAAAAACATTTATTTGCATTTTGTAAAAGCATTTAGGGGGAACAAATCCAAGGTCAAAATTAGAATATGAGCTATGAGCCCAGATTTCAAGGTAACTGATGCTTCTCTCGTAATATTTGTTTTATTATGGTTTCATTTCTAACAAGCTATGCAGAGGTTAAATTGATATATGAAACTTGTTTTAGAATAGGTGCATCAGAACGAACGGGCGAGATCCATTCAGCACAATGATGTTGTATAACGGTCTCTGTCCATGGTATGCTTTAGTTTAGCCTGCACCTGTATTGTTATTTCTCCTTTCAATAAACATATGAACTGCCAAGAGATCTGTTTTCAGATATTTCATTTGATATTAGTCAAGAAAAAAAAACTGCGCAATTACAAATAAAGAACATTTCTTTTCAGAGTGCACGAGGAATCTTCACATACACAGTGAATACTTGTAAGTAGAGGAATATGGCCATATATATCCTTATGTCTAGTTCAATATTAATGCAAAGTTTCTCAACAGCTTTTTTGCAGTTGCACCTGTGCCATGTGAATGGTGACAGGGAGCCCTGGCAGAGAATTGCTGCTTTATATGTACATCACATACATTTGCAGAATGGACTGATTATGCTGACCCTGAGGATTTACAATTCCAATTTCACTGAAGCAAACATATTGATTAGATACCTGAAATCGCTATACACCTAAGAAATACAGTTTGCACAGAGCTACAGAATAACGGCAGAGAACTAATGATGTCATTATTAGAATTAAGAACAAATTTACTTGTAGTCCGGGTTCTTTTGTAATTACCAATGAGGTCGCTCTTTCAACAATCCAGGAAATAAATAGCAAAAGAAAAAAAAAGAGTTTAATATTTCCTGTGACATCACAAGACGTTAAAATAAATAAGCTTCACGGAATCTGAATGTAGCTGAATGCTGGTGACCTTGGCTGCCTGCTGCAGGCTTCCAGTTCTGTGTCCCCATCTGTAACCTTTCTTTTTGGAGTGCTCAAATCATTTTTTCATTAAAAAGCTTTTAGTTGTCCTGGTGGCCTGGCAGCGGCACTCTGTAACTATTACGATCTGTGATGGATCACAACATAGCTCATCAACCAAGCAATGGCTTTGTAACATTTTTCTCTTAAGTAGCCTTTACTAGAGTTCTACCAATAGGTAGTGAATTATCATCTGTCACTTCTTGCATGGAGGTTTTTTTTTTTTTTTTTTTTCGTATTCAAAATTAATTCTTTTCAAGTTTTGCAGAAAACATTTAAGTCACCTGACAATTTAATGTGATGGATGGTTTAAAGGTGCAGTCCCTTCAAAGCAGACTTTCCAACGAATGCAAAGCACTTCTAACTCCTTAGCCGTATGCCCAGTTTTCTTTTTTTCCCCTTATTTGTAATTACTATTAGAAGCTACTGTATCCTGCACAGACCTCGTTCATATCACATTTGTAAATCATTCGGAATCATAGGATTTGACAAGCAGACACTTCCAGAATGCTGCAGAAATTTGAAAGCAAAAGATCACAATGGAAAAATGGGAAAGTGTCAGAAACTGGACAGTGAACATTCCGTAGATATTCCTGTATGGAACATTCAGCCATTTAAGAAGGGTAACTGCTCCTTGGCTCATTGGCCCAGATTCACAGAGCTCTGGTATTGACGTAACAATTGCTAATGGTTATCTTCAAAGGTCAATAGCACAGTGTTATGTGCTGTTTTTGGTTGGCGAGGGCATTGCATTAACTATTACGGCATTAGTGTTAATGATATGCAAAAGAGGTGTTCCCACTGACGATATCTATCCAAGAAGCCATGTGGGATGTATCGAAAAGTAAGTTAGGTCATAGCTAAACTGGGCGTTACTCCCATCCAAACCCCAAAATATGTCTTTTACAATGTCATTATGAGTGTAAGACCACAGTTACGTACTGTATGATTTTACTATTGAAGCCCCGAGGTAAAATCACGATTTCTGGCCCCTCTCCGCGAGTGCCGTGGGGTGGCGGGTGCCGCCGGAGGCAGCGGTGGACCCGCCGGCACTTCGCGAGGGTGGGGGCCAGAGCAGGGAGCAGATCGGGACTGTGCGGCGCAGGCCGGTTGCCGGGGACGCGATCGGGCCGTCGCTAGGGCCGCGATTGCGTTGCCACCGGCTCGGCGGTTTAAGGAGAGGGCGCCGCCATTGCGCGTTAGTTCGCGCATGCGCAGTAGGCAGAAAGTGCAGGGAAGGCCCCAGAGAGATCGCACGAGGGCAGGACAGGGAAGAGAGAGGTTGAGGCGGCCATTAGGGGTTCGCGCATGCGCAGGGCAAGTGCGCACGCGGCCCCAGTGTTTAGGCAGCCCCCTGGGAACTACAATTCCCAGGAGGCATAGGGAGACAGGCACCAGGTGCCTGATAGCGGCCAATAGGGCTGGAGGAAGCTCAGCCCGGGAATATAGATACATTGCCCGGGCTTGGGAGAATCAGTCAGGAAGAGGAGAAGGAAGGAGTAGGAAGGGTGCAGGGAGCGCGTGGCTCCGGCACCAGGTAAGGGTTCTCCTTAGGTCCCCAGGCAGGCCCCAATTCCCGGTAAGGGCAGGGGGTAACTGAAGAGGGACGGCCCTAGATAAGGAGGTTACCCTTAGGTGCGGAAGGTGCAGTTTGGCAGTGCCACAGCGGATAGGGCTGTGCGCACTGGCAAATAGGCACAGCGTGAGTGCAGTGGATTTGCTGCGGGTTCCAGTGAATGGTGTGTATCGTTCTGTGTGTGTTGCTGCATGTGCTGGGCGCAGTGTGTGCAGCGTGTGTGGATGTCTGCAGGCTGACAGTGTGAGCTGTGTGTCTGCTGCAGACTGTTAGCTAGTTAATAGCTAGTTGTTAGTGAGACAGATAGGACTGGGTAGCTAGGGGAGGGGGGGGGCAGGTTATTGTTCCACAGGCCCTAGGAGTTTTCCCCAAGCCATCCCAGGTTGCGGTTCATCAGGGACAGGCCCTAGGTTAGGGTTACTGTCACTCTAGGAGTAGTTAGTGATAGGAAGGGATAGCGGCGGTTGCTGTTCCCGTGCGACGGTGGTGTTACCGAGAGACGGTTGAGTTCCCGGGAAGCGGTGGGACCCTCGTTGGGGTCCACGGCAGAAGTACCTGGATAGGATCAGACGGACGTCTGACCCTTTTAGAAGTGTGTTGCGGTCCCGAGCATCGGAGTGCTCGGAAGGTACTTCAGTATTATAAGTGCATCAACTGGGCCCTAGCTTAATTTAGTGACTGCGCAGTCACCCACGACCTCTGTAGGAGTACGGGACATTGGGTGTGGGGGATCACAGGACACTGGGTGGGAACACCAGACATTGGGCTGAGGTGATGCGGATAGAGCATCAGGTTATGTTATGTTATGTGATGTGTGACATGTCGTGTTAGTAAAGTGTTAGTATTTTATCTATGAGTGTTATTGTATTTCTTACCCAGGGCTATCTTTCATAACGGGGATCCTGGGTAAGTGGAGGCGCTGCACCAGGTAATGGTAAGGGTTTCCCCAGGCTCCCAGCTAGCGGAGGCTCAGATCTCCTGGAGCCACAGGTGTTATGCAGTTACCAGTAGTCCCTTAGAGCAGGTGTGTTGCGGGGAAAGGAACCGGTTAGACCACGAGGGGCCAATGTGAGATTGGGTGGGTCGGCGGTTCACAAAAAGGGCTACACTATGATATCATTATTTACGGTGTTTTTCCTTCTCCTTTCTTCACTTTTTTATTTTAATGAAACACATATTCATCATCTGTATGAAAGTAATGCCACCTTTAGGTAAGAAAAGGTTTAACACAATGTTGTTACACTATTTAAAGCTAATTCCAAACATCTAATACAAGATGGGAGCATACAACACCCAATAAATCCATATTAAAAACCCGACATATGGAGATATCCAGCTTTGATTCTGAAAATTCATATCATGATTCTAGGTCACATTCGGTGTCTTTTGAACATTCAGGTGGTCCAGGGAGGGATACGAGATCAGCGTTGAGGAGTGAAGCCAGACCATCTACCTCCACCTCCACTTCATATGTTAAACCACTTAGATATTCTTCCCAGTCTTTTTTCTTCGCAGGTTCAAAAAAACGGACAGAACCAGAAAATCCAAGAGGAAACCGGGAACAACGAGGAAGACCAAAAAGGACGAAGTATGCTTAAACACTTTCCCCAATAATGTGGTCAATCTTTCAGGGATGAAACTATCATTAGACCAATTACCACAACTACTTAACAGGGGTTTAAATTTTTGCTCCTGAACAAGATTTTCATTTCTTTCAAACAGTGATTGATTTACAAAAAATCACAATAGAATTGTCTTTCAATTTGTTATTCTCTTTTAAAAGAGGTATCCCAAATACCCCAAGATCAGCAATACATGATTCTAAGATGGGGACACAACATACAGATATGGATATGATATTGAGCACTAATATGTCAACAGATTGCTTTAATTTCCAAGCTCAATGTGCCTTGTCTGATATGAATGATCTTCTTGAACAGCAAGGGGAATCAATCAAAGTGGTTTCCCAACAGTTTTTCGGTCATCAGGGCTCTGGTCTAAGAAGGAAATCTATTTTTTGCTCCAATTCCAATAGGGGGCCATTCATTACCACTACCTGTCTTTCTAACTATCGACCTGTCTCCCTCCTGCCTTTTGCCTCTAAACTCCATGAAGGTCTTGTATTCTCTCGCTTGCTCCATTTTCTCAACACCTATTCTCTCCTAGACCCTCTACAATCTGGCTTCCGCACTGCTCACTCCACGGAAACAGCCCTCACTAAAATAACTGACGACCTCCATGCTGCCAAAGACAGAGGTCATTACACTCTGCTCATATTACTCGACCTCTCTGCAGCATTTGATAGTGTGGATCACCCTCTTCTCCTTCACATTCTCCATACTCTTGGTATTCAGAACAAAGCTCTATCCTGGATCTCATCCTACCTCTCCCATCGTACTTTCAGTGTCTCTTCTGCTAACACCTCCTCCTCCTCTATTGATCTCTCTGTGGGGGTACCCCAGGGCTCTGTCCTGGGACCTCTTCTCTTTTCTCTGTACACACTCTCTCTAGGTGACCTAATAACATCTTTTGGGTTTAAATATCACCTCTATGCCCACGACACACAAATATACTTTTCAACACCCGACCTTACACCTGCTATACAGACCAAAGTTTCTGAATGTCTCTCTGCTATATCATCCTGGATGGCCCTCCGTCGCCTTAAACTCAACATGGCTAAAACAGCTCCTCATACTTCCTCCCAAACCTGGCCCTACTACCTCCTTCCACATTACTGTTGGAACTACGATCATTTACCCAGTAGCCCAAGCACGCTGCCTAGGGGTCACACTCGACTCCTCTCTCACATTCGCCCCTCACATTCAAAACATTTCTAAAACTTGTCGCTTTTTCCTCCGCAATATAACAAAGATACGCCCTTTCCTCTGTTGCTCGACTGCTAAAACTCTGACTCAGGCCCTCATTCTCTCCCGTCTTGATTACTGTAACCTCCTTCTGTCCGGCCTTCCTGCCTCTCCCCTACAATCTATCCTAAATGCTGCTGCCAGAAACACTCTACTCTTTCCTAGATCTGTCTCAGCATCTCCCCTCCTGAAATCCCTCTCCTGGCTTCCAATCAAATCCCGCATCTCACACTCCATTCTTCTCCTCACTTTTAAAGCTTTACACTCTTCTGCCCCTCCTTACATCTCAGCCCTAATTTCTCGCTATGCACCATCCCGACTCTTGCGTTCTGCTCAAGGATGTCTAAAGCCCTCTCCCGCCTTAAACCTTTTTCACTGACTGCCCCACACCTCTGGAATGCCCTTCCTCTCAGTACCCGACTAGCACCCTCTCTATCCACCTTTAAGACCCACCTTAAGACACACTTGCTTAAAGAAGCATATGAATAGCACTGTGGATATTCTGAACACATGATACATAAAGCTTGGCCCCCTGCAGACGCACTTACCAGAACTCCCTCCTACTGTCTCTGTACGTTCTCCCTACCTACCAATTAGATTGTAAGCTCCTCGGGTCAGGGACTCCTCTTCCTTAATGTTATGTTTATGTCTAAAGCACTTATTCCCATGATCTGTTATTTATATTATCTGTTATTTATTCGATTACCACATGTATTACTACTGTGAAGCGCTATGTACAGTACATTAATGGCGCTGTATAAATAAAGACATACAATACAATACAATACTTTTGAGAGACTAGTGGACTTAAGAATATTGGCCAGTGGTTTTTCTTATTCACAAAGAGTTTCTAATAATTTAACATACAGATGCAGCGGCCGTTATTCGAACAAATCACTGAGCCGTTTTCGTGTGCGCTGCTGTATTCCACGTGGCATTAACGCAGCCAATCACCCCAGGCACACGTGTTTATCGCAGATGCTTTGTTTGAATTTCATGGATTCTGTTTCGTATCCGTGGCAGAAATAAATGAATTGTAATGTGTACAGTACTGTGCTACTGTGCTACTGTGTCAATTTCAGTGTTTAACACTGTTTTATACTAAAATGCAATTTTCTGCACTCACGTCTTAAGGCGGGAAGAGGCGGGAAGGTTGGAATATATCACCCGCCATGACATGGGTATTCCGAGGTATACAATGTGTGAAGTGTTCGAATAACGTCCGCTGCATCTGTATTTAGAGATTCAACAACTTGACAGTTTGAAAAATGATCATGCTATTGTTATAAAAAAGGTCGACAAGTGGGGTGCTCTTGTCATACAATCGATCGAGCAATATCAGCAGGAAACACTCAGACAGCTTAATGATACAAATTCATATCTACATTTAAGAGGAGATCCCACTTCTATTTACTTGGGGGAACGCCACAAACTTATTGATTTAGAAAAAAATTCTTTGTGTATTGAATAGTAGGGAATGTGAGTTCTTCACATCCCATGAATCCGGTATTCCACCATCTCACAAAGATCCATACATCACTGATTAAGCCTCCCGGTTGGCCTATAGCTGCGAGTATTGGATCTTTGGAAGATGGATTAACGCGATATGTGGACAGCTTTCTGCAACCTTTAGTTTTTTGCTTTCCCTCATACATTAGAGATACTTTAGATCTCAATGTCGCTTTGTAGGACATACAGTGGAAAAAGGGAGTACAGGTGGGTCACATTGGATGTGACCTCTCTGTATTCCATCATTGAACACAGACACACATTTTCAGCGGGGCGTCACTTTTTAGATCTGTCTGATCTCCCTATTTCACAATGCACTTTCTTATTAGAGTCTATCACATTTTTACTTACAATTATTTTCTATTTGATGCACAATTTTAGTTACAAAAATTAGGCACGGCAATGTGTATTTCTTTGCACCATCTTATGCCAATTTATTTATGGATGTATGGGAATTACAATACATTTATCACAACACCAATTTATTTCGTAAACATATTTTTTATAAAAGATGTATTGATGACCTGATTATCGTGTGGGAGGGAGATGATAATTCACTTCATTTTTATTCACAATCTTAATGATTTTATATTTCACTTATGATCACAATATGCACCACATCAATTATTTAGATGCGAGCCTGTACATGGACAATGACGAAACAATTCAAACTGATATTTTCAGAAAAAATCATTCTAAAATCTCCCTTCTTCGTGCTCAGAGTTGCCATCCTATGTCTTTGATCAAAAGCATCGCCATGGCTCAGTTTGTGAGATTGAAGAGATTGCATTCGGACAATGAGATGTTTCTTTTACAATCAAAAGAAATGACGGATCGATTTGTAGCTAGAGGCTATAAAAGTAAAGATATCCATGAAGCTTTTATTCATGCTGATTCCTTAGATAGGAATGATCTTATCAAACAGAAACCTTACAAATTCAAAATATAAAACCAGATCTCACCAATATACTGATAATGATCAGAGCTGTCCTATGTTTATAACAATGTACAATAGGTAAGCACAATCTATTTGCGCTATCATTCAAAAACACTGGAACACCTTATCATTGGAAAAAGATATTGCCACGATGATACAAGGCGGCCCCAGATTTGTTTTTAGAAAAGTGAAAACACTTGCTTCACATCTTTCGCCAAATTTATTTGTTTCAGGATCTTTACACTCCAACTTACGGGGTATTCCTAAAGGTTTCTTTTCTTGTGGAAGGTGTTCCATGTGTGTATACGCTAATCCCATCAAATCTATATCATATAGCAAATCTAACTATCGCATTAAGAATTTCATAAATTGTCACACTTGTTTTGTGATATATCTTTTACACTTTGGCTGTCATAAAAAAATATATAGGCTGCACTATAAGACCTTTAAGGTCTTGAATATTAGATCATGTATGGCTTATTAAAAAGAAGAATTTATCACATCCATTGCCCGTCATTTCTTATCCTGTCCCCAGGGGGGGATAACTATTTTTACATTTTCTGGGATTGAACATATCCCATCTCACCCCAGAGGGGGTTACAGACTATATAAACTAAACAAGAAAGAGCTGTTTTGGATATACACTATGAATACGTTGAACCCTTGTCACAGGAGACCAGGTACTTACACATTTATACCGGGATCATATCACTGAGCAAAGCCAATAAGTAAAATAAATTGTGATTTATTCTGTAGAAACAGGCAAACACATATTGGATTACAATAGGCAGAAGAAAATACACTTACTGGGGTTTTGAGGTTGAAAAAAACTAACTTTCCTGATTGAAACAATGACTTTAAATAGTCCGTTGGTTGACCGAGACTTAGCCCGAAATGTCCTAGAGCTCAAATCGGCATGAGCCTCCAGAAGCTCCCGTACTTTCCACTCCAAATGGAGCTGAAAGTCTGACTTCGGAAATATCTGGCTCCAGACTTCCGACGCTGTCCGCTGGAAATGGCACTGAAAGTGGGACTTAGAAATGTTTCTGTTTAAAGTCCTGTAGTTGTTTCCTTGCTGTCTTCGCTGGCTTCTTTGGGTCAGTCCGACCCCTCCGTGAAGGTTACACACTTTGGAATCACAGGTCAGATCGGTGTTCTGATCTGATCTCTGAGCTGGCAACTGACATTCTTATAACTTTCACGAAGTCAGTCCCGCAGTATTACCGCCAACCTGGAATGTGGAAACTTTGCCGCTAGCCATGCATCTGCTTGCCAGTCCTGTGAAGGTGGGCACCTCTAGCTTCAGCATGGCACAGGGGCATGCGCAAAAATCACCATATTGCCCACTTGTCATAAAAAGCCCCTGCAGGGCTGAGGTGCCACTATGTCTAGGGAGATGACTGCTTGCCTGCCAGGATGGCTTGCAGTCCTCCCATGACAGGGACACCTAATTCAGCCATCCTGTTTAACTGGCTTTCACACCTCTGCCAGCATGTGTGACTTTGATCTACGGACTCAAAATCAGACTTGATGGCTCAATACCCTAGTAGCCATAAGCCCCCTCTGGGTCTTGCAGGACAAAGACCCAGCTAATGTTACAGTGAAAAAGTATATAACAATTTAAAACATACCAGCTTAAATAAACTATACTTTTCTACTCTTCTTTATTAAAATGTGCTAAGTCTATTTGGTGTGAGAGATAGAGTGACAACTGTAACTGTTTTTCCCCACTAGCCATATCTCTGACACTCAATAAATAAACTTCTTACTTTAATAAAAACCTGCTCAGCCTCATACATGGCTGGAGAACCCCTGAACCCCTATACCAGAGTCAGGCAAACATACTAACATGCTTGACACACTTTATTAGTACCCTAAGTCTCTTGGTGTGAGGGATAGAGAAGTGGGAACTAAACAGTCTGTCCCCACCAGCCATCTCCCTTGTACTCTGAAAACGTAGACTTTTCTTAATTCTAATAAAAAAATCTCCTCAGCCTTATACCTGGCTGGAGCACTCCCCTGAACCACTATACTGGATTCAGGGTACCTGGGCATCTACCTGGGCATCCCCCTTATACTAGGGACCCTATGTAGGTTGCAGGGATACATTAACCCCTTCATGCCCCCTTTACCTTTCCACTTTGTGCTACAGAAAGACATCCTGGCGGTGAGTCGCAAGAACGTTTCCAGGGTAGGCGTTTGCCCAGAGCAATGGGCTTTGATATATCCGAGAATCTTACTTGATTACCGGATACATCTGTGGGGTATCCTGTAAGTTTGGAACTCTGATACATAGCCACAATCTGTAAAGAGTTTCTCTGGCAATGCCACCCTGAAACTTACAGCGTAGGAATCTCCTGGTCCAAGCACCCCGAGAAAGGCAAAAACACAAAATATCCTTTAATGTCGCATAATTTGCACACAGTCACAGTAAGGCATTCTCGACATCTAGGTCCAAGAGCTAGTACTCTAGGACCTCAACACACAGTTCAGGGGATACCAAGTGGGCATAACATTCATTAGTGAGCCTGATTATCCCCTCACCATCACAACCCTTCTGGCATTAATATACAGTAGAATGGGAACTTAAACATTTTTTAACTGATTAATAGTTCTAGTTTAAAGTATTCAGGGTGATAAAATTACTGATTGAATGTCTACTATTGTTTACATATACTGTATATTATATACAACATTTTCACTTTTTTCAGCTTTTTTAGTTATTATATAGTCTAATTGTATTGAAATATTATGTGTTATATTTATTAACTCATTTTATATACTGTGTGTATGTATATATATATATATATATATATATATATATATATATATATATATATATATATAGCTACGTTATGGTGAATAAAAAAAGTGACAAAAACCCTCCACAGCAAAGCATATAGCAAATATTCCAGTATGCTCATTTGCATGTCTTAGGCAACCCTGGCTGTGCTTAAAGCTGTGACCATGCAGCAAGCTTAAGCCTATAGGGAACCATGTTAAAATGGTTTTGAAGCAAAAGGTGACACTGTGTGCCAATTTGCATGTCATTTCACAGAATCCCTTGCTGCAGTGGAAGTGCTGTGTGCTGGGTGATAATGGTGAAAGGTGGGGTTGCAGACCTGCCTAAGACATGCAAATGAGCATACAGGAATATTTGCTATATATATATAAATATATAATAAGAGTTAATAAATATAACAAATATATATATATATATACATACAGTTAGGTCCGGAAATAATTGGACACTGATACAAGTTTTGTTATTTCGGCTGTGTACCAAAATAAATTCAAGTTATAGTTAAATAATGAATATGGGCTTAAAGTGCAGTCTATCAGCTTTAATTTGAGGGTATTCACATCCAAATTGGAGGAAGGGTTTAAGAATTACATCTCTTTAATATGTAGCCCCCTCTTTTTCAAGGGACCAAAAGTAATTGGACAATTGACTCAAAAGCTGTTTCATGGACAGGTGTCAGCTATTCCTTCGTTATTTCAGCATCAATTAAGCAGGTAAAATGTCTGGAGTTGATTCCAGGTGTGGCATTCGCATTTGGAAGCTGTTGCTGTGAACCCACAACTTGCGGTCAAATGAGCTCTCAATGCAAGTAAAACAGGGCATCCTTAGGCTGCAAAAAAAAGAAAATCCATCAGAGAGATAGCAGGAACATTAGGAGTGGCCAAATCAACAGTTTGGTACATTCTGAGAAAAAAAGAACGCACTGTGGGCTCTGCAACACAAAAAGGCCTGGACGTCCACGGAAGACAACAGTGGTGGATGATTGTAGGATCCTTTCCATTTGAAAGAAAAACCCCTTCACAACATCCAGCCGAGTGAAGAACACTCTCCAGGAGGTAGGCTTATCATTATCCAAGTTTACCATAAAGAGAAGACTTCACAAGAGCAAATACAGAGGGTTCACCACAAGGTGCAAACCATTCATAAATCTCAAGAATTGAAAGGCCAGGTTAGACTTTGCCAAACAATATCTAAAAAAGCCAGCCCAGTTTTGGAACAGCATTCTTTGGACAGATGAAACTAAGATCAACCTGTACCAGAATGATGGGAAGAAAAAAGTATGGAGAAGGCTTGGAACGGCTCATGATCCAAAACTTACCACATCATCTGTAAAACACAGTGGAGGCAGTGTGATGGCATGGGCATGCATGGCTTCCAATGGCACTGGGTCACTAGTGTTTATTGATGATGTGACAGAAGACAGAAGCAGCCAGATGAATTCTGAAGTGTATAGGGATATATTGTCTGCTCAGATTCAGCCAAATTCAGCGAAGTTGATTGGACGGTGCTTCACTTTACAGATGGACAATGACCCAAAACATACTGCGAAAGCAACCCAGGAGTTTTTTAAGGCAAAGAAGTGGAATATTCTGCAATGGCCGAGTCTATCACCTGATCTCAACCCGATCGAGCATGCATTTCACGTGCTAAAGACAAAACTTAAGGCAGAAAGACCCACGAACAAACAACAACTGAAGACAGCTGCAGTAAAGGTCTGGCAAAGCAACACAAAGGAGGAAACTCAACGTTTGGTGATGTCCATGCGTTCCAAACTTCAAGCAGTCAATTCCTGCAAAGAATTCTCGACAAAGTATTAAAACGATGGTGAACTTTATAACATATTTTATAGTTGTTAGTGGTCACATTAGAATTTGTGTTTTTATATGTTATACATTGTTTTGTTTAGATTTGCACACTTTGTTTGTTATTTTTCAGCCTCCAGGTGACCCTCTAATTTGGTTTACTCAGTCATTGGTTTTCTGCAGTTTCTAGAAAGGCATTAGTTAGATTTATTATACAACAGGTGAGTTTTTCCTGACACCTTTTATGACGTAGCCAATTATATACAGTACTGGGTACACCTATTTAAGGATCACCTGGTTGATAGACCAGTTACTCTTTGATAAAGTCCCATACTAGGGATGAAACTTATTACTTGCTAAGTGTATGATTGTTACTGCGCATGACATTTTCTAATCTATCATTGATTGCGCTTGGTTTTCTATAAACTCATACAGCAGTGAACCGCCTTTCCAGCATTTTTTTCTATTTAAAGCTAAAGCAGGGTTGTGCTAACTTAGCATGCGTTAACCCTATACTAAGGAAATAACGAACGGCCGTCGGTTTTGCATATTATTAGCTTTGCGTTAACCTCAAGGAAAATAACATCTGTTAATGATTTTGATAACCGCTCGTTATCAGCCCTGAGTTAAAGGAGTTCTTTGAATCTGAGCAATTGTTCTTACAGAGCATACTGTATGAATGCTGGTGCTGGGAAATCATGAAGGACAGGTATTGGCAATGTGTTAAATGATTTCCTTGGCTGTACAGTATGGTCATTTTTACTGTGGTCATAGGAGAGATGTACAGATGTCCTTGTACTATTAAGTTCAGGGCATGTTTGCCATAAAGTAATTGCAATAGCTTGAAGTATTTAAGTAACTATTTTAAAATCACTTTCCATTTTTAAGACATTCGTTACGTATACTTCTATCATCTAATGATGGGTCGAAAAATTGTTTGTTTCCTATTATTTGAATTCTTTTTTTAAAACAAACTAGTGTTATACTGTACTCTAAAGAGGCCATATTTTTTTTTTTACAACATGAATGGTACCGCAGACCAGCAGGGACCCACGGGGACCACACGAGGACCCCCAGACACACGTGGGGACCACCCGAGGAGCCCCGCTGGCCTCTATTAATCCTGTGTAACACTTTGTTTCGATGCATTGCTCCATTTTGGGTTTGTGTTTGATTCAAATGTTTCTTCTATTTGCACCTTGATATACAGTATCTCCCCCAATGTATTTCCTTTTTTCTAAAACATTGCAAACTGTTTTTCTATGTTAAATGAAACTACGCATCTTTAATGAGTAGAATTAAGGCATTTCCATTCAAATTATTCAAGAGTAATGCGATGTGTATTTAGATTTCCTGTGTTTTTATGTGAACCTTTGCAAAGGTGATTCTAATTTAGATACTGTAAGTGCAGATACATGATTGGCAAAATGTGACCTTTATACAGGTGTCGGACAGATTTCTGACCTCTGCAAATGACAGAAAAAGTTTGTAGGTTTGTCTAAAATATATAAATATTTGTTTTCAACAAACCAACTAATATCTCTCCCCAATAAATATACAGTGCAACCAGTAAAGGTAGAGACAATTTCCTGCTAATAAAGTTACAGGCATTCTCACAAAATTGGGTGCTATTAATAAATACAGTACTCTAAACCGTAACAGATTTGATTATATATAGTTTAACATGTTTGAAAAGATGTTCAAATGACCATATACAGTACCCATGCGTTTCTGTGTTTAAGAAAATAACTCATGGGATGTAATGTTGTCTTATGCAGCAGATCACAGTATACTGTAGTGAAGAACTGAACTACAGTACAAATAAACGAGGGACTCTGGGGGAAAAAAATAAAGTTTGATGTATTGTATTGTGCACAAAATAAAACCATTTTAATACATTTATTTACAGTTACACAATATTGCAGCAGTCAAGATAAAGAATAGAAAGCCAAAAAAAAGAGACAAAGAGTAATTAGGATAGGATACAGAGACAAAGATAAAGGCAAGTATTGGGAAGTAGAGAGTCGCCCGGTCACACAGGGCGTGATGATAAAAGTTCCTCAGATATAGCTTCTGCCCACTAACCGGGGGATGCTTTAAGTCTGAAAGGTTTCACTGACTCAGTGGTCACAATAAAAATCATAGGCTTTTATAACAACATATCCATCAAGCCATGTGAAGTTCTTATAGCAGCATTTTTCTTTCTTTGAAACCCGAAAGAAATAAGTGGTAACATGCCAATAATTTCACGTTTTGTCTCTTGGTAGTTTTGTGCAGCACAGTTTAGGCTATTTATCCTTTAGCAACATAAACCTGAGTCTTTTTACTGCAGGGAATGTTTTATTAGTGCAGCTGGTGCTTCAGTATCCTGACAGGGTCTTGTGGTTTCCATGCAAGGAATGCACTATGTACTTTTGCATTGTTGCTGAATAATGATTGTTATTAATAAAGGAAACAGATGATATAAAAAGAATGGCAAATGGTACTTCTTGATCCACAGCTTTGGTTGCATAGTAAGAACATATACCTTTACGGTGTGCGCAGAAATCAGTATAACCATCGTACATTTCTAAATTCCCTTAACTGAATGCTCACGCTAAATGAGACAACACAATGAAATTGGCTGAAAGTTGAAAGAAATTAAATTCCTGTATATAGAGAAATTATCATAATTTTTCATCCAACCAAAATCCCAGTTTCTCACTGTTAAGCAGCAAATAAAGAACAAACAGCATACACTTTCCAGCAGTTAAAAACTTAGTCTTATAAAATACTTTTATTGGCTGATTGTTATTACAGAGCTTCATGACAGTAATGGACAAGTACTTCCAATATGGTACAAAATAGATGCAGTAATGGGGGAAAATACCGCTACTGGAAAAAGGGGATTCATGCCCTCCTGATGGTGAGAGACGTGGAGCTGGATCTGTTACGCCGATGCTCGCCACAAACCGGGACCGGACCGCGGGGCTGAGGTGGGGTTATATAATCACCGACCTGAGTCCACGCAGACTGATCCGGAGTGCGCAGTTCGTAGTCGTACATCGCAGGGTCAGGATTGGAGAAGGCAGCATCGTCGTTATGGAAGCAGGAGTTCGGCAACAGGTAGTCAGGATTTCCCCGCTTCAGCTTAGGAGCGTGAGCGCGGGGGTGGCTTCTGCGCGAGGTGCGGCCTCGGCCCATGACGCCGATCTCAGCAGGAGGAGACAGCAGGCTGGCCGGAGTTCACCGCAGGGCAGCGTCGGGAAGAACCAACGCTTCAGCACAGAAGTCCAAGGCAGGCCACTGCAAGGGAATAGCAGCAGGCCGCAGGAAAGGAAAGGTATCTACTGCTATGAGGGAATGCAGCAGTACCAGTGCTGGCATCAACGCTTCAGCACGGAGGTCCAGGACAGGCCACTGCAGGAGGATAGCAGCAGGCCGCAGGACAGGAAAGGTATCCACTGCTAGGAGGGAATGCAGCAGTACCAGTGCTGGCATCAACGCTTCAGCACAGGCGTCCAGGATAGGCCACTACAGGAGAATAGCGGCAGGCCACAGGACAGGAAGGGTAGCCACTGCTAGGAGGGAATGCAGCAGTTACCAGTGCTGGCATCAACGCTTCAGCACAGACGTCCGGGGTAGGCCACTGCAAGGAGATAGCAGCAGGCCAGTGCTGGCAACAACGCTTCAGCACAGACGTCCAGGGTAGGCCACTGCAAGGAGATAGCAGCAGGCCAGTGCTGGCAACAACGCTTCAGCACAGACGTCCAGGACCAGGCCTCTGGATACTCAGGAACTTGAAGGTAAGAACACTAGGAGAGAGGCCTGGGGTGGTTTGTGGCAGAGTCAGTAACATAGAGATATGAATAGTTATGCTCGGCCCTGGTTCAGAGCCAACGCCTAGAATATAAAGGGCGGAGATCCAATCACAGGAGGAGGGTGTGTGAGAATTCCTCCAATGAAGTAGCACAGGGCAAATGAGAGGCAGCACCTGTGCCATAGATTGCCAGAGGAAGCCTGCAACTGCACAAGTCTGCAAGGCAATAATCAAAGCCAGTAGTGGATTCCTTACAGTACCCCCCCCTTCAGGTGAGACCTCCGGACGAACAAGATCCATCACAGATTTGGGGGACATGGAATTGTTCCTAAACCTCCTTAGGCGAGAGGTGGCGTTGAAAGCCCATAGTTTGTTGGGATTCCTTACAGTACCCCCACCACTGGGTGAGAAGCCTGGGTGAACAGGACCATTCATAGGTCTGGGAGACATTGAGTTGTTCCTGAAGTGTCTCCGGCGAGAATTAGGTCCACAATCCAAATGTACATTGGCGAGTGTCATGAAAGACAGCGGTGGTACTGCAGTTCTTGGTACATGGACAATGGGACCTGAGGGCTCCGGAATGGGAACATCGGAAGGACAGTAGCCAGGTGTCCGGTGCATAGTAATAGTCCAAGAGTACGGGACACAGGACACAGATTGTCGGACAGAAATGGCAGAGGGACCTTCAGAGAAGGCAATGTCTTTGGTGAAATCAGCACGGAGGAAGTTGCGAGAGTCTTTAGCTTCCAAGGAATTCCGGGTGGTGGTTAGCAAGGGAATGGGGCGGGAGGGTTCACTACATACTATAGCAGCGGTACTTTTGATACCAAGCAGGGTTGCTATCCCAAGCAATTTGCGAGAGTCTGTAGCAGTGTGCATGCAACTCTTGGTCATGGTACTGGCAGTTGAAGGATCCGCTTCCTTTGGTTTGTGATCTTTAGAGAGAATCAAAACCGAAATTGTGGCCTTGGCGAAGGACATAATAAGCATGTCTATACCCATAGTGGACCCATAGAGAACAGGAACGGACGCTTCAGGTAAAGCGACGAGGTCCAGTAAGGGTGTCTTCATCTTAGGGAGAGGCCAATTGCCATACAGATCGGGCACTTTGGGCACCGCACAGAGACCTGCGAGTAAGGAGTCTGTTTGAAAGGTGAGAAAACAGATTTTATCCAAAAAACAAGGCAGGCGGTTAAGCGGTGCATCAACCTTAGGGAAAAAAGTCTTGGGGTTAAAGCTGGGTGCCTCCAACACAGAGAAAGAAGACAGAGAACTAGAGCTTGGCTTCGGAGTGGAGGTCCCAGGTACCCAGGTCTCACATGATACTGTGGGAGAAGCAATGCAAATTGTTACTGTTTTAAACATAGGGTTTTTAACATCGGTAGCTCCAGGCACCTTTTTGAGAGGTAACCCTAGTTTTGGGACAGGACAGTCAATAGCAAGTACCCCAAGTATTGTGGAAGACACAGAGAAAAATAAGTCCATTTTAAAGACGGGATCTTCTGAAAAAAGGGAAAGTTCCAAATGAGATACCCCTGAGTTCGTGGTAGTAGACATACAGTCAGTAGTGGATACCCCGAATACTGTGGGCGAATCAGCGTGAAACAGTATTATTACAGGAATGGGCATCCCAGACTTAAAGTCATTTTTAATCATCCCGGAGGCTGTGGCATGATCCGTGAGAGAAACTGGGGTAAACTCTCCAACAGACACAAGGGACATCTTGCTTTTTACAGAATTGGGTCCCTGAGAATCCCTAGTGAGGGCATCAGACTCCATGGGAGACTTAGTGACAGGGGTTTTGGAACTGATTAAAGGAATTGCAGGTATCACAGATTTAATAGGAGAAATACCTTGCAAAACAGAAATTTTAGTAAAGGTGATAGGCATCACAGATAGGACAGACAGAAGTAAGCTAGGCAAGGTTGCTTCTATAACAGAAGATTTGGCAGCGGCAAAGCTTAACTCAGCGGCTGCTAGAGAACTTTTAACTACAGTGAGAAGGGACTGCAGATTTACAAAGTCAGGGATAAAGGGAGTCTCAAACTTGAAAGCCTGATCCTTCAAAAAGAAGGGCCCTAACTTTAATGGTACTGAGGGAGCAACAGCAGATACGCTGATCTCAGTAGGGGTCACTTGGAAAGGAGCATAATATGTACTGTTCGCTTTAAACCCTAGGATTTGAGAAAAGGAGAACTCAGACAGTGCAAGTGGGGTAACCACGCCTGTGCTGGTCTCTGAAGTGGGTATCTGGGAAGGAGTGTCTGGGACATCAGAAACGACAACAGATTCCACGAAAAGGGGTCTATGCTCAGAAGCAGGGGTCTCAGCTCTCTGAGTGACAGACGGGGTGAGTGAAATACCTAGGAGTAGGGATTCTGCGAACAGGTTTAGAGAAACAAACGGCTCCAGAGTACTTTTTACTGGAGCCAGTATTATTGCCGAAAGTTCAGAGGGCATAACCCCGAGAATTTTAGCCGAGTCAGAGGACAAAAGGGGTTGATCCTCTGAGGCTAAGGAGGTGTCCCTGACTGACGAACTAAAGGGATCTACCAAGGAAGGTTCACAGGGCTGACCTGCAGGGGTTAACATAGGAAAAACCCCAAGGGTTAAATTACTCTGTACCTGAGAATCAGAGAAATAGAAGCTAGTCTCCGAGAGTGGGGTCATAGGGGGTTCTGCCTCTTGCCCTAGGGACCTATCATTAGACTGCGGAATACTAGGGTTAACAGTAGGAACCTCACAGAGCAGACTAGCAGGGGTTAATACAGAAAAAACCTCGGAAACAGAGCTTAGAATTTTTGGTTTAGGAAAAGAGGGCAAACAGGATTCATTCTCTGGTGCTAGGGAAGACATACTGACCTGGGTACTGCAGGGATTTACAGTGGGGAACGCATAAGCCTGACTAGCAGGGGTTAAGACCGAAATAACCTCAGGGACAGAACTTAGGGAGGTTAACTCAGGATTAGGGAGCGTGGCAGCTTCTTCCTTAGCGGGCAGCGACAGAGAAATGGTTTGACCATTCTTAGGAGAGAGAGGTAACCCCACAGGTTTAGTAACAGGACTGGTAGCACAGAGAATCTGCCAAGCAGCAGCATGGCTGGCATGGAGGGGATCCTGTTCTATTATGTGAGTGTCTAGTGTTGAGGAAAATACATGGAGTGTATCTTGAGACTGAGCCAACATGAGGAGAGCGCTCTGTTCTACTAGATGAATGTCCAGTGATGAGGCCAGGGCATAGATTGCCTCTTGGGCGTCGGCCAGTTCCATAGGGTTCACATTATCCCAGGTTAAAGGGGAATCAGGAGAGCGAATACAAGCGGCTAGAGACTGTTTTAAGTTCAGGATGCAGTAAGCCTTAATAAAGAGATCACAACGGCATTGTCTTTGCAAAGGGGTTAAACCTTCATACGTCCACAGTTCATCAATCAGGGGTAGTACTTCACACAAATACTGGCCTTCATAGTGGGACTGATACGCAGGACGGGACATAACTTCAGTTGGAAAATTGCCATCCCCCGCCACGGCGCGGTCCGGTTTTAACTGGCCGAGCATACTGTTACGCCGATGCTCGCCACAAACCGGGACCGGACCGCGGGGCTGAGGTGGGGTTATATAATCACCGACCTGAGTCCACGCAGACTGATTCGGAGTGCGCAGTTCGTAGTCGTACATCGCAGGGTCAGGATTGGAGAAGGCAGCATCGTCGTTATGGAAGCAGGAGTTCGGCAACAGGTAGTCAGGATTTCCCCGCTTCAGCTTAGGAGCGTGAGCGCGGGGGTGGCTTCTGCGCGAGGTGCGGCCTCGGCCCATGACGCCGATCTCAGCAGGAGGAGACAGCAGGCTGGCCGGAGTTCACCGCAGGGCAGCGTCGGGAAGAACCAACGCTTCAGCACAGAAGTCCAAGGCAGGCCACTGCAAGGGAATAGCAGCAGGCCGCAGGAAAGGAAAGGTATCTACTGCTATGAGGGAATGCAGCAGTACCAGTGCTGGCATCAACGCTTCAGCACGGAGGTCCAGGACAGGCCACTGCAGGAGGATAGCAGCAGGCCGCAGGACAGGAAAGGTATCCACTGCTAGGAGGGAATGCAGCAGTACCAGTGCTGGCATCAACGCTTCAGCACAGGCGTCCAGGATAGGCCACTACAGGAGAATAGCGGCAGGCCACAGGACAGGAAGGGTAGCCACTGCTAGGAGGGAATGCAGCAGTTACCAGTGCTGGCATCAACGCTTCAGCACAGACGTCCGGGGTAGGCCACTGCAAGGAGATAGCAGCAGGCCAGTGCTGGCAACAACGCTTCAGCACAGACGTCCAGGGTAGGCCACTACAAGGAGATAGCAGCAGGCCAGTGCTGGCAACAACGCTTCAGCACAGACGTCCAGGACCAGGCCTCTGGATACTCAGGAACTTGAAGGTAAGAACACTAGGAGAGAGGCCTGGGGTGGTTTGTGGCAGAGTCAGTAACATAGAGATATGAATAGTTATGCTCGGCCCTGGTTCAGAGCCAACGCCTAGAATATAAAGGGCGGAGATCCAATCACAGGAGGAGGGTGTGTGAGAATTCCTCCAATGAAGTAGCACAGGGCAAATGAGAGGCAGCACCTGTGCCATAGATTGCCAGAGGAAGCCTGCAACTGCACAAGTCTGCAAGGCAATAATCAAAGCCAGTAGTGGATTCCTTACAGGATCTTCTTGAACCCCTATTGTAATAAAGTTTTACACCAGACATTATTGCATGATAAACTGTTTTATGTGCAGGTTGCAAATGCACAGCATTTCAGGGCAGGGGGTGCATTGGCGACCTACAAATAAAACAGTTTATTATGCAATAATGTCTGTTGTAACACTTTATTAGAATAGTGCGGCAAGAAGATAGCAGCTCCAAGTTTAACTATGTGGCAGAAGTGGGATCCCAGCCCACACTGCCCACACTTTACAAAGAAAAAGGACACCCACTACAAATATCTAAAAGGAGTGCGGCAAGATCAAAATCCTTTATGCTGAAGATGGCGAGAGACTGAGGGGACTGTTTGATTTGGGAACTCCTTGACCCCTCTGCAGCATTTGATACTGTGGACAATGGGATCTTAATGGATCTCCTGAAGGATTTCTGTGGGCTGGGTGGCGCAGATGGTTCAGATCCTCTCTCACTGGCAGTTCAAAGAGAGTATCTTGGTGTGTACTCCTCTGCACCAATGACCCTGTTATGTGGAGTGCCCCAGGGTTCTATCCTATCTCCTAAGTTGTTCAGAGTGTGCATGCTGCCACTAGGTGACATAAATCGTACGGCATGGCCTTGGTTATCACTGCTGTGCAGATGACTCAGCTCTAATTGTCTTTTGCACAAAGCACTAACAACCCATTATTATTCTTCAATATATATTTATCCTAGCTCCTAATGTAGAGTGGATGAGTGCCAGTTCATTGAGGTTGAATCCGGAGAAGACGGAAGTGCTTGTGGTGGATGTTCACTGTCGGAAGACAACAAGACTCCAGCTTGGTCAACACTCTGGCCTTAAGCTTGGATGCTTTCAGCTGCCAAACTCTGTCAGTGTGCTGAATCTTGGTGTTGTCCTTTACTGTGACTTGACCACTAAACATAAGGTTTCAGTCATGATCAAATCTTCATTCTTCCACCTAAAGAACATAGCCAGGATAAGCACTTGATCCCCTCAGAGATCTTACTACGCTTGTCCACGCCTTTGTGTCCTCACGCCTGGACTACTGCAATGCTGAGAAACCTGGACCTTCCAGAAAAAGAGCTATACCCGCCGCAACTGGTACAAAATGCTGCAGAAAGGTTGTTAACTAACCAGACACATTATTGCCACATGACACCTGTTCTATGTTCTCTGCACTGGCAGCCTGTAAAATGGCAAATTTATTTAAACATTGGCTTTTTGACATTCAAAGCACTACATGACCAGGGTCCCAGCTATCTGAAAGAGCTTCTAGTTCCCTACACTCTAATTCACTCACTTCGATCTGCAGATGAACGACTCTGACTCCCAGAATCTCCTTGACGTCTTTTGGGACCCGAGCTCTAAGACACGCTGCTCCCACTCTCTGGAATAGTCTGCCTAGTACAGTTCCAGAGGCCTCCTCTAACCATCCTTTTAATTAATGAACCACAACCTGACCGCCTTTAATAGCTACAGTCCCATCCTGTATTGTATCTATCCTTGTGTTTGGTCTCACTATAACCTTAAATGTTTTCTTCTTTTTGTAACTGTGAAGTGCTGAGTCCCACTGGGGGAAAAGCGCTTTATACATAAAATTATTAGTAGTGGTAGTATTACACAATTTAAGTTATACATTCATATTCTAAGTTACACTGTGCATTCCCATTCTACATTCACTTAAGAGGTTTCAAACTAAGAATGTGTGATAAAGATGTCATAGTGCTAATACATCAATATTAAAAGATACATTCGCAACTAATTTAATAAAGCAGTTTTAGTATGCATTATCCATAGGAAACATTGAAACATTTTAACATTTTGCCCTTCCAGGTGTATTCACCCTATCTATCCACCTACAGTATACGAGCCATCTTAAAGATGTGTGCATCCAGCTTTGCGGCTGATACTATACACCTCATACGTCAAACTTGGCCACTTGCAGATGCACTTACCAGAGCACCTTCTTACCGTCTCTGTATGTTCTTCCTACTTAGACTGTAAGCTCTTCGGGGCAGGGACTTTTTCCTAAAGTTACTTTTATGTCTGAAGCGCTGTAGGAGATGTGCGCAGAGGGTTAAAAACCGGAGACGTTTTTAGGAGAAATAAACGTAGGCTTTATTAGCCAGCAGCTTTAAACAGAAACCAGCTTCCTATCAGCAAAACAAAATTGGAGCAGAAAACAACAACCAGGCCTAATCCCATGTAGGGGACTGACTAATATTCAGCAATCCCTATCTGAGGGCTGTAAGCTAGGACTCTTGCCAACCTTTGACACAGTCCAATGAGAGGTACCTGTAGACAGGGTGCTCTCCATGTCAGTCCAGGGTCTGTGGTGCTACCCTCTGAAGGGTTCATTGGAACAGAGAGTCTCTCTACCCCTGGGAACTCTCTAGCAGCACAGACTCTCCCTGTGAGCGATCCCGCGCAGTAGGCTTTTAAGATTGCTTGATGAGCCAGGTGGCGAGTGGTCAATTAACTCCTGCCGAAAATAATCAGCACCCTTCTGGACTCATCGGCTAAAGACAGGCTTTATTTTGGAAGCCTTTTAGGCAGGGGAAAGGCCCTGTTATAAGCTCTTATTCCCATTATGATGTGTTATATTATTATGTCACGTGTATTACTGCTATGAAGTGCTTTGGACATAAATGCATATATATATATATGTAAATATAACTGTATGCTCATCTGCATGTCTTAGGCAGGTCTGCAACCCCGCCTTTCCCCATTTTCACCCAGCATACAGCACTTCCACTGCAGCAAGGGATTCTGGGAAATGACATGCAAATGAGCACACAGTGTCACTTTTTGCCTCAATAACCATTTTTAACATGGTTCCCTATAGGCTTAAGCTTGCTGCATGGTCACAGCTTTGAGCACAGTCAGGGTTAAGGGGCATACCCAGAAAACCACCCACATTTCCCAGAATCCCTTGCTGCAGTGGAAGTGCTGTATGCTGGGTGATAATGGGGAAAGGCGGGGTTGCAGACCTGCCTAAGACATGCAGATGAGCATACAGTTATATTTGCATATTTGCTTTCCTGTGGAGGGTTTTTGTCACTTTTTTTACTCACCATGATGTACTCAGTATTATGGTTTATATATATATATATATAGTGACAGAAACCAGGGGATGGTAATAAATTCCATATATAGGGCTCCCAGGATACTGAACAGCTTCTATCCTGTTTAGGCTGGAAAGTGCAGCCTTAGAATGCATGCACTCCATCCCACAGTTTGGCAAGTGCTGGAACTGAGGGGTGAGGGATCCAGACCAGAGTTTGTCTGCTGCCTGATTTCTGTCACCTGTCCTGCTAGGTGGAAATCAGGTATATAAGGCTGATTTCCTGGTTCCTCTTCCCTCTCCCCAAGAGCCTGGAGGCAGAAAGGCTGCTGGAAGCAGAGAGGGGAAACGCCTCTCCCCAAACAGGTTAAATCATTCTGTTCCTTTTTTCTAAAACTGCAAAGTTCCTTATTTTGTTGTTGGAAGTGGATAAGCCGCTCCAATCCCAGTAAGGGAAAACCTTAGTTAAGTTATTGCTCAGGTGTGCAGGCTTTTGTTTTGCTTGTGTTTCTTTTGTATGCAGTGTGGCAGTCTCAGTGCCTGGGACTGAATAAACCAGGCAGTAGCCTGTTTAAAGAACAGCACATTACGCCTCGTCATTTAACCTACCCTAAAAGACCGTGTTCTAACAGTCCTGGACAGACGGCGGAGACCCAGGAGTAAGCCGTTTGTCACAATATATATATATATATATATATATAAACACACACACATACACACGCGCGCATCACTAAGCAGAGGTTTTTACAAGAAGTGCTAACAAAGCTTACAGTGTATAAACGCTTTAATGAGCAGTGGCAATCACGAAAGGAATAAATGATGTACAGTACCTTTAACCTATAGCCCTAGAAATTTAGGTAAACAGAGAGAAATTTGTAAGAACAACCTCTATACACTGAACAGTTCATTATTAATTATTAGCAACACAAATGGCTATTTCACTTTAGTGCGTAGATACAGATGTAGCCCCCTTTCCCCGGTGTCAGGGTGACTATGTGTGCTGCTAATACCTGCGCGGCAAACAGGAGGTCTGATCCTCAGCCACAAGGATCCTGGAGTGTGTGTATTAATATCTACTAACAGCGCCTCCACCTGAGAGGGATCCTTATGTAGTTGATGGCCCCTACCAAGACAATATACCCAGTAATACACACAAAGAATGGGTAACAGTATTTACTGGAAGGTAATAAACAAATAACATGAACACACAATATACATATACAGTATAGCTTATACGGACCCACAGTGTATTCCCCACAGTAATTGGGTGCAGGGGCACCAGTGTACTTGTTTTCAGGCCACGAAAGCCTATCCCGCCACAAGTGTGAGACAGCGCTGCCCCACGATATGTTGGTGCACTTGTGGAAAATACCTTCTCGGAGCTCCAACTAAAGGAGTCACGGAGTAAGGCCAAGCAACGGGCAGTCTGTTCCACCAAAGATCCGCCTCTGCGTGGGGTGGCCTCCAGCCTGAGCATCCCACCTTTAGATAGTCTCTGAGACGAGGGCCTGGTCTGGTCCCTGATGCAGGCCACGCACACCACGTGTGTCCATCACCGGTACAAGGGTACTAGCACCAACAGGCTAAGGAGCGCATACCTATCTGAGGGGGCATTCCCTATAGCACCACAAGCTAGAGATGGTCGGGGTCTATCTGGGACCTGAAAGGGGGATACTCTGGCCTAGCCCGGCGGAGCACTTCTCCCTGGACCTTACCTATTCCTTTGCTGTTCTGCTCTTGACTGACTAACTGCTCTAACTGCTCTAACTGCCCTAACTACCCTAACTGCCCTAACTGCTCGAACTCTCCTAACTCTCCTAACTAACTTTTCTAACTGCAGCAGCCTTATTGGTTGCCTGGCAACATGTGGTCTGCAGCCCCTGAGGCCTGCTCACCAGCTCATAATCTCCCGGCAGCAACCACACAGCCGCCCCCCTCACGCTCCTGAAGGTAAGGGGGAGACCTGGCTACATAGATATAGTCAGATTAACTTTCAGGGAAAGTTGCATTAACACAACCGCAGCGTGTCCTAGAGCAGGGATTTACACTGCACTGGGTCCAATAGAAAACATTTGCCCACTCCCTCCTCCCGTGACTGCTTATAGCTTTCAACATCCCTAAAGTCGAGGCCAAAAAGGTCATTCTGGTTATATCTGTACATAAGATTGTAGCAACAAGCAGAAATATTGACCTGCCAAGCAAAAAAAATGTTGTCGACAATAAAACATAAAATGGAAGGTTTAGGTAAGTGCAATCGGACCATTGAAAGCCCACTTACTCTCACACAGTCACATCAAAAGGATAAAAAATCCATTCACTCGAGATGTTATTGCAAAAACTACTTTTATTGTTCTTCCGGACCTTCAAAGTTTAAGCACATAAAGTTACAGCAAATTCTGCTTCAAATTTAGTGAACTGTGCTAAATCTGGGAAAATAGTATGTGACTGGGATGTTCATGCTATCCAACTTAAACACACATTCAAGTCGAAGCTTCAAAGTATTCTGATTACCCCAAAAGTTAATTTACTAATTCATGTTTCATGCCGTATTTCTGCACACAGTTTAATGAATTTCCAAGCACATAAGGTCCTAAATATAGTTTGTTTCCTCTGAAGTAAGCATAACACTTCAATGGATATGGTCATTTATAAAAGTCAGAGGTTTTAACTTAGCAGAATGTCTGGTTTAAAAATGTACATAGCTGCCCAAAGCTACTTCCTATGGGACAAAAATACACAGTGCAATACCTATATATTCTCTTGACAAAGGGTCATTTAGTTTAACCCTTTGGCCAAAGCATCTTAAGCCTGCTGCCACTTTCAAGGCATGACTGTTAGCAGGTCCTAACACTCCCTGAGTTAAAATTCGTACTTACCTGTATAATTACAGGAAGAATGATCTGCATTGGATCTGTCATAACCCAGCAAAATGAAACTGACCTGCCAACTTGTTAGGACCTGCTAACAGTCATGCCTTGAAAGTGGCAGCAGGCTTAAAATGCTTTGGCCAATGGGTTAAACTAAATTACCCTTTTTCAAGAGACTATATAGGTATTGCACTGTGTATTTTTGTCACATTGGAAATAGCACTATATGCTATACATATATGTATACTGTGTGGATATATGTGTTCAGTAAAACCCATTATTATATATCTTCGTGTGTGATTACTGGTAGTATTGGTTCCTGTGAGAGGATCATCCCACTGCGCTGGGATCCCTCGCAGGTGGAGGCGCTGCACCAAGGCGACCAAGTGACACCCCAGACTCCAAGAGGTGGAAGCTCAGGCCTCCTGGTAGCCAAACAGGTAACAGCAGTACTGGTAGTTCCCTTAGTGACAGGAAAAGGGGCTACTTACAGTATATATGTGTGTATATATATATATATATATATATATATATATATATATATATATATATATATACAGAAAATAAGAAGAAAAAACAGGCGCACTCCTAGTGTGATAAAGTATAAAACAGTATTTATGGGATTGTAAAATATAAAAAGCGCACTCACAAACAGAGTAAAAATAATAGCATTTATGAGATATACTCAATCGCCTTGAAGCTGTGAAGGGAATGTATCAGCCTGTCCCGTTGGTGCCACCTCTGGTGTATCCGTTGGTTCAGCAAGGTGCACTGAACCAACGGATACACCAGAGGTGGCACCAACGGGACATTCCCTTCACAGCTTCAAGGCGATTGAGTATATCTCATAAATGCTATTATTTTTACTCTGTTTGTGAGTGCGCTTTTTATATTTTACAATCCCATAAATACTGTTTAATACTTTATCACGCTAGGAGTGCGCCTGTTTTTTTTCTTGTTTTCTGCAGATATCCTTGGGATTTGGTGATCCTTATAAACGGGCAGCAAAAATCCAGTGGACTAAGTACATTTTTTTAAATTTCAACTGATATCTGGTTTTTATTTTATTTTTATGTTTCATATTTTTTATTTTTGCTATAGATTTCAGTTTTATCATAAATTCGCCTTTTTGGGGATTCTTTGGTCAATAGCCTTGTTAACTCTATCTGATTTACACAGCTGATTTATCCTTATCAAGCTTCCTAAGGCGCTACTCCAATTTGTTTGTTTTGTGTATTTATATATATATATATATATATATATATATATATATATATATAAATATATAAATATATGTATATATATATATATACACACATATACATGTTTATTTGTTGTCTGTCACAGACACTCGCCACCTTCTCCTATAGAAAGTGAACTTGATGGTGTTAACAGGTTTAGTATTTGTTTGGCATAGGAATTAAGGCACAGGATGTGTTTCCTGTGGGGACACAATTTACAATCGAGTCACAGAAAAATCAGAACGGTAGTGCCTCATTTATATTCCTGAACATACCGAATGTTATCTCCAGCCACTGCTAATTTACAGGTGGCATTGTGCAATTAAGCAGAAAATACAATATGCATTCTCCTGAAAATTCATTTTCAAATTTTAAGCTAAAATAAGCATGAATTTGATCTTAACTGGCTCAGCATTAAGACATGTCCTTTCTATATTGACCGTGATAATTAATGTAAAATGTTACAGTATACGCTTTGCTGGGTGCCAATGGTATCCTACTCAGATTCCAGAAAACTGAAAATAACAGCCCTTTCAATGGTTTGTGCCTGGTGATTGCACCCTGGACGGAACATCAACTTTGCTGATTAAGAAAGGTTTCCACTTTTTGTTCATGTCTTATTGTATGCCCATCACTCATTCTGTACTGCTCATTGTCCTGATCCAAATGGAGGGAAATAAATTCCCCTTTCCCATAGTGTACCTTCTTTGTAAACGTCATAGCATAAATAAAACGAAAAATCTAAATCTGCGGCAAACTCTTAATACAGTCATTTGGAAGCATTCCTTGATATGGGGTTAAAATAAACCTAGGAGAAGTCTCATAATCACACAGGAGACCTCTTTAATTAAGGCTGACAAATTATTGTACAACTACAGGTAATCCAAAGAAGGTACATTTAACTCATATAAAAATATCAGCCATAGGGGCCTATACTAGTGGCTTCGATAACTTTGCAACGATCTTGAACGATGTGGTATGACCCCACTGAACGGTTTGTCATTTGTGTTATCACGGTAATCAGAAAACATTTCAACAAGTCTATAACCGTGAGGTAGGAAAAGGACAATACCGTACGGGACAGCAGCGATGGTTACTCAGCCTTTTTCTGAGATCTCCCCCGTGCAATCTTCCTGCAGTCTGTAAGTGCTGCATAGAGAGAGCTGCACAGAGAGAGCTGCATCTCCATGCACAGCTCTTACTGGCGATTGCAATGTTTTTATTTATATTTTAATAACAGTGTACTGTAGCAGGGGGTCTCTGGAGCAAAACCGCATTCATTTCAGGTCCAGGGATCCCCTGATTTCCATGTTACAGGCCCCGGTATGGGGTGCCGGTATCTCCTATGCATTTAAATGTCCCGGTCATGTGACACGGGAGATTAAAACATTGCAGGGGGATACTAGCACCAAATACGTTATATTTTCATATAGTTTAAATAAAAACAGCTTCATCGATGAAGGGGTTAAACTTGAGTTCCATGTTTGAAGTGGGTGGGTGCAGGGGGTAGTTGCCCCAGGGTGGGTGGTTAGGCCTGCCGGGAAGGTTGTGGGATGAGTTAACCCCTTCACTACCATAGCGGTGGTAATCACTATGGTAATGAATGGGTTAACCACATCCGCTGCCCACACGAGAGGCCTAACCCCCCCACCCTTGGGGAAACAACCCCTTCATCCAATCCCTCAACCTCAAGAAACATTAAAATACAACAGCCCTACTACCCATCTCCTCTACCCCCAACAAAGCCCCCCAACACATTCAGTACAATAATGGGCAAAATAATTATTATCCATATCTGGATAATAGCTCATTTGTCCATTAAAAATAAAACATTATCCAGCCAGCATAAAGTAAATAAACGTTCTATTTACCCCTGTCAGGATGAAGGCCATCCTCATAGCCATCCTCCGAGTCCATGCCCTCCAGGGCAGCAACATTACAAGCAAAAAAACAAACTAATGGTCCCTAACCCCTTAATTATCTTAGCGGTTAGTAACTGCTATAGTAAATAAGGGGTTAGCTCCATCGGTACCCACGCGGGACGCCTAACCACCCTCGCCGGGGCAACTACTCCCACCACTAACCATTGATTGGCACAATGTTAACCCATAGCAATAATATGGCCATAGTTTGCAACTATTACAATGAATGGGCAATCTACCATTAAAAAAAACAAGCACCAAATAAAATACATTACATTTAATTCAAAATAAAAAAACGCCAATAAACCATTTTATTGGCACATTGCTTCACCAGCCCATATAATATGGTCATGGTTTGCCACTATGCAAAGAATGGGCAAGCTAAAAAAAAGGCACAAAATAAAATACATGACATGGCATGGATTACCACACTGACAATGAATGGGCAACCTAAAAAAAAAACATAACACAAAATACAATACATAACAATTAAATAAAGACAAGCATTCGCCAAAAAATGCGTTGCTTGACGCTGTGCTTATCTATAGCCCGGAAGGGGCATAGATAAGCACATTGGCAGTCAATGGGCAACCTAAAAAAAAATACACAATTAAATAAAATACAATCCATGTCTTTCTTACCTTTGATGTCTTCACCCCCATCCTATGCGAGCACCAACTCTTGATCATTTGACGTAATACTTCTCAAACAGCCGATGCGCAGAAGTCCATGATCATATCTTAATTTAAGAGACATCTCCTCTGTAAGTTCTTCATTCTTTTCTTCTTTCTTTTCTTTCCTTCTGTCTTCTTTACATGTAATTCAATGGGGTGGATGTTGTCCCGTCGGCTTCTTAATCTCAAATGAGATGGGACAAGCCTTATATAAGGCCTGTGACATCACATTTGAGTGTTAAATGTACACCCCCAATCCAATTGGCTGGTATACCATGTGACCTGGATTTTTGAAGTCAAACTTCTTTGCTGAAAAATACTTAACAAAAATTTCTGTTGGAGTATATCACCTTCATGCGCAGAAACCTGCGGCGCTCATGGCGCGCATATGCAGAGGCCTCTTGCACTCCGCGCACATGCGCAGAGGCCTCCAGCACGCATGCACCGAGGACTCCACAGCAGCAGCATAGGGATACCCACACACACACATAGAGAGACACACACACAGAGACACACACACAGAGACACGCAGACACTCAGAGACACATGCACACAAGGAATTCACATTTAGTATAAATATAGAAGTGCAAATAGCTAAAACAGGGGGGGGGGTGCCAAGCACGCGCATTCTAAGTCAAACTTCTTTGCATTTTGTCACTGAAATTGTGTTTTGATTTTCCATTGAAAACACCACCATCACAAAACCAATTTCTGTGACAAAACAGGGAAAAAAAGACAAAGAAGTTTCACTTAAAATGCGCGTGCTGGTGTCTTGGATCATGAGAATAGTGTCGGTCAAGATGAACATACTCCCAAGGTTATTATATCATTTTCAGACCCTGCCGGTTCGGATACCTGGATCCGAACCACAAAATCTACAAAATAGAATATTCCATTTTATCTGGCAGGGCAAGAGACCCAGGACAGCTAGGGCAGTTATGCTGACCTAGAGAGCGAGAGGGGTCATGGGAGTCCCAGATATTTCAAAATACTACCAAGATGCCCAATGGCGGCAGGTTGTGGTTTGGAAGGGTGATCCGGCCGAATATTGCTGGTTGGCCGTAGAATCTCAATACTCAAGAACGTCTTCTCTGCTGATGCCCCTGTGGGTCCCGGATAAACGGGAATCAAATATAAAAATGTTTGAGCTGGGCTTAATGAGATGTACCTGGGATGCCTGGACTAAGTCCAAGGAAAAATTTAAACTCACAACTCACCCCTCTTTTCAATCACCCCAATTTTCCCCCAGGCTGTGACTCCAAAAAATTCAACAAATTTAAAGTTAAGAACATAAGGACAATAGCCGACTTACTACACAAAGGGAAACTTATTAGCTTCCAAAAGATTCAGATCAAATACGAAGCACCAGATCTCCACATATTTAAATACCTCTAGATTAAGCACTTCTTGCAAAAAAAAACTTCTCCAATGCTAGAATTCCCACCTCTCTCAAATTTTGAAACATTTTGTAGAATAGGCCGGTACCAGAAAGGCCTGATCACAAAAATTTATGCTGGTATGAAGGCCTCGGTGGACTCCCCTGATCACAATTATATGCTCAAATGGGCAGCCGACCTAAACATAGAAATTTATAGAGATGATTGGGAGGATATTAGGGAGTTTGCTGCAAAGACCTCCATATGTACCACTATCAAAGAAAACATTTATAAGATCTTATTTCAATGGTACCTCACGCCAAGAAGACTGAAACAAATTTACCCTGCAGTGTCTGATCTGTGTTGGAGGGTTTGTGGATAGAGAGGCGACATGGCACACATTTGTGGACATGCCCGGCTTTTCAGAAATATTGGTTCACTATCCAAACTATTATTTAAGACACAACAGAACTATCAATCCCTTTGGAACCACTGATTTTTTTGCCTGCAAAACCACTGAAAGATATCAGCCGCCCTCTGAGGCGTCTAATCTCATGTATACAGACTGCGGCCTCCTGGAAGAGAATAACCACCCCCTCCAGACAAACTGTAGAGAAAAGAATAAATGAGGTGATGCTGATGGAAAAAAATACTGCTCAACTTTTATAAAACTTGGCACCCATGGTTGGGGCATTGAGAAGCCATGTTACTAATTTGGTATAAATTGGTCTGGTAGATTGATTCAACCCTAGCTGAAGATATGGATATAAAGAACCCAAAGCTACAGCAGATAGATATCGGGAAAATCCACATGATACAGACCCAAAAGGGTTAAGTTTGAAAAAGCCAGTGGGGACGTGGGGGCGGGAGGTTCACTCCCTCCCTCCCCTCCCCCACCTCGGCTTCCCCCTTCTCCCCTTGGGGGACGTAATAAGGTTGCCATGAGCCTCCACCAGATAGAGCCGAGGTGTCAGCATTCTTCCGGCGCCCCGTTCAGCGCTTCCAATGTGACCTCCCACAGCTCCTCGATTGTAGTGCAGCCGGTTTCCTAATGCTTTTATCAAAATTCCTCAGTGCTCTTCCAACCCCCCCCCCTCTCCTTGTCTCTCTTATCTGTTCCCCCCCCCGCCCCCAACTACTTTCAACATAGTATAAATAATGAACAGTACTAGTTGGTTCTCCTTTACCAACTGAATTAATGACTATAAAATTGCAGATGTTGTTATAAACAGGCTAAAAGTAACTATTCTAGAGTAACCCAATATGCTTCTTATCCTATAATAACGATACCATTTTTCATCTATACATCTGTATGTTCCCGTTCATTGTTATACTGTTGGATATCTGTACTCTATGAAAAAATCTAATAAAATATTTGAAACAAAAAAATGTGCATGCTCGGCACACACATCCTTTTTTTTTTTAAAGGATGTGACGTCATCTTAAAGGGAGGAACGTCATACCTTAAAAAATGGCTGCCATCATATGGTACTTCAACCAATTAGATTGGAGGTGTACCATGTGATGCCTCACATGGTATATCTCCCAATCAGATTGGTTGGGTTTCCATGTGATGGCAGCCATTTTTTTCTGGTGACGTCTTTTTAAAGGGAGAGAAGCATAGCCTTCCTGATTGGCTGGCTTCCCTCCCTTTTAAGATGACGTCACATCCTTTAAAAAAAAAAACCTGTCACAGACTTCTTCGCATCGGCTGTTTGAAGAGCATTGCTTCGAGGGTCACGAGTTGGTGCTCGTGTAGGACGGGGTGAAGCCATCAATGGTAGGAAAAACATTGATTGTATATTTTTTAATTGTGTATTTTTTTTTTAGGTTGCCCATTGACTGCCAATGGGTTTACCTAAGCCCCTTTTGGGCTATAGATAAGCACAGTGACAAGCAATGCATTTTTTGGCAAATGCCTGTTTTTATTTAATTGTTATGTATTGTATTCTGTTCTGTTTTTTTTTAGGTTGCCCAGGAGGTAGCAGGGGAACCTGGTTCAATTTCCGGTGTCAGCTCCTGGTGACCTTGGGCAAGTCACTTTATCTCCCTGTGCCTCAGGCACCAACATAGATTGTAAGCTCCACGGGGCAGGGACCTGTGCCTGCAAAATGTCTGTGTAAAGCGCTACGTAAAAACTAGCAGCGCTATACAAGAACATGCTATTATTATTTTTATTTTTTTCACATACTTTGTGGAAGTGTATCTGTCTTTATTTCACTGTATTTTATTACTTTATTTACATTGACTGAGGTATATAATTCTTTTTTTGTCTGAAATATAAAACTGATGCATTTCAAAAAGTGAGTTTTCTTTCATTCAAGATTACTACTGTACTTCACTTTGTTGTAACATATACTTTTACAGCAAGTCCAGAACAAATTAATACAATCACATAGGAAGTAAATGTTATATATGGTATAATTAAAACTGAAAAATCTATAATACACAATGGTAATAATCCATTTTGCAAATCCATAATTGTGTTTAAAGAAACCTCTTTTATGCTGCCAGTGTGTTCCCTGTAGTTTCTAGAGAGACCCCCCACACCCACCACCCACCCCCTTCCTTAAAAAAACTAAGCAAAATATAAATCTATATTGTATCCCACTTATCACCAGAGTGATGAGTACAAACTGCAGGGAAGATACTCTCAATTTAGTGTGTGGGTGTAAATCTGGAAGAAAAATTATACCTACACGTACAGACTTCAGAATTGACAAATCTCCTTTCATGCATGAAAATAAAAGTGAAACAGCAGGTAATTGTTTAAATCCAAAGTATAACATTTTGTATATTTAAAAAAAAGAAAAAAAATGTTGCAATAATACATTGAAAGGCTTTTTTATTATTAACCACTTCCAGATCAGAATGAGGTGAAAGAAAATAAGAGAACATCTCTCAAACAGATGTCAATTTAATCCTCAAATTACTGATAGCTATTCCAAAAGCAGAGATGGGCGGATTTTTCAACAACATTTGAATTAGCTGTGGACACGCAAAATAACAGCGGCTGATTTCCATTCCCAAAAATAAAAACCACACCTGAGATACCTAGGAAAGGTAGCTGGCTAATTTTAATACGTAGTGTTGTAGCAGAGTAGTCCACCTCACTTCTACGGGGAGCTGATGCAGCTCTTCAGACTCTTATGCGGAGGTGTGGTGGCCATGTTGCTACTCCCAAAGACTAGAGAGAGAGGATATCCTTGCAGGGGACAGGATATCCTGGGGGACTGGAGACCGCAAGGTCAGAGCTGTCCGGAACCGCAGAGGGGAAGGTTGTGTCCCGGGAGCAAGTTAGGCTGCCTAGGACTAGGCCAGAGGAAGCACCATGGACCTGAGTTAGGTCCTGAGACACCCTAGCAGAGTATTGTAGGGACAGCCATATTGCATGGACTGGTCTTTTAGCCCGATTGCCAGCTGAGCGATGGAGCAGGACTGTAACGAATCTGGGGACACACACCTCTCAGCGAGTCCCCGTCACCTCTGGCCCCACGGCGGCTCTCTGCCCCGGTTCCCCGCTCCCTCAGCCTCTTACCTATCCCGCTCCCACGCTGAGCCGTTCCTCCACCACGCATGCCACATCCACACTCATGCGACCGGGGCGTGCGCACGGCAGCCTTACAGAGGGCGCGCGCACCCGATCCTCTTACAGCCCTTCCGCGCCGCTGGCGCCGCCCCCATCGGCTGCATGCGATTACCAGGAATCACACCCCTGTCTCCCTCCCTGCTCAACTGGACCTATCCCTGTGATCACCCAGACAGGCCTCCGCTCCACCCCTTGCTACCATTTGGTCCTCCTTCCTTTATAACCCCAGTCTGCCCTCTCCGTCGTCGCTCTGCATAGCTTCTCTGTGGCTCCTGTGTGCAGTGTCTTTGCCAAGCTCTGTTCTCTATTGCAGCTCTCGCTCCTGTCCCTGCCCCTGTTTGGATACCCTTGGATTGATCTCGGCTCTGTTTGACAACGTGTACCTCTCTACCGCTGGACTCTGCTTTGGACCTCACTATGCTTCTTTCTCCTGCCCCTGACCCCCTGGCTCTTGGAAATTAACCCTCCGACTTCTGGCACCCCAGACTCAGCAAGTATAACGTTAATCCTTTTCTCACCAGGCCCGGCAACGCATCTTACCACACTCCGGGCACGCCCTCACTGCTGTGGGTGCGTGTTATACCCTTACCCACCTCTGTACTGGGGACTGGCCAGGTCTGCGGGCATATAGGCGTTACATTATGCAGAGCCCAACAAACGCAGACCCCCCTGAGGTGGGCCAAGGTGTCACTATGGATCACTGGCAGTTTTTAAGCGCCCAAGTTACCGCTGTGGCGCAAAAACTTTCTACACTCTCCCTGCGGGAATCTCCAGCTGCACCGTCCCCTCCTGCCCCACTACCTATGGGTAACTTGGAACCACGTATTACACCTCCTAACCGGTATGCCGGAGATCCCCTTACTTGCCAGGGGGTTCTTGTACCAGTGTGACATCCAGTTCGAGATGTCCCCATCTTGGTTTCCCTCAGGTCGTTCTAAGGTGGCCTATGTCTATGCCCTGCTCACTGGCGATGCGCTCACTTGGGCTTCTCCCCTCTGGGAACACCGATCAGACCTAACCCAAGATTACCCCAAGTTCCGGCGAGAATTTCAGCTGGTCTTTGACACACCAGCGTGTAGGGAGACTGCCGCTGCTTCCTTGTTCCATCTCTCCCAGGGTTGCAGGCCGGCTGCAAGATACGCGGTGGAGTTCCGCACAATCGCTGCAGAAACCCAGTGGAAAGATGAAGCTCTCGTCGTGGCATACTGGCAGGGTTTGTCCGAATCCCTCAAGGATGACCTCGCAGCTCATGTTCATCCCTCATCTCTAGAGGATCTCATTGCCCTCAGCATCCGGATGGACCAGCGCATTCAAGAGCGACGCTACGAGCGCCAGCGCCCTCGTTTACTGTCTCCCTTGCCTGTTTCTCCTAGGTCTCCTCCCTTGGCTCTTCCTGCGTTTGACGCCCCCGAACCGGTGCAAATCGGTAGCCAACGGCTTCGGGCCGCTGAGAGAACACGACGCCGAGATGAGGGTCTCTGCTACTACTGCGGCTCCCCGGAATACTAACTATGTCACTGTCGCCTGAAACCGGGAAACAAGAACGCCCAGTAAAGGTAGAGGGGCTTCTACTGGGTACCATTTCTCCTTGCCCCTCTTCCCCCAAAGAGCAACCGAAGAGAATCCTCCTCCCCGTAACTCTTTTGGGTCCTAATGTTAAGGTAGAGGTTGAAACCTTCATCGACTCCGGGTCTGGTGGCAACTTTTTGGATCACGACTATGCTTGCAACCACCAAATCCCGTTAGTCAAGAAGAAGTCACCCATCGGCCTGGAGGCCATCGACGGTAGACTGCTCCAACCAGCCTTCCCCTCACTCTGACCACCGCGGATGGTCATACTGA